>NC_051215.1:44118419-44425919 GCF_015220715.1 Pygocentrus nattereri
ATTTGTTAAAATCTATTAAGAAAATCCTAATTTAGTCATTTGAGATTAGTCGAAACGTGATGTTTTAGTCTGGTTAGTCCCATGCATTTTGGTTGATGTACTGTACCTTGTGATAATTATTCATCCATTTTAATATGTAGGTGACATGCTTTTGTGTCTTACAGGTTACAGCACCAAGTGAAAAAGCACAACCTTGTAGTAGCCTCTTATGATGTAGTGCGGAACGACATTGACTTTTTTAGGTAAATCTCTCTTCTTGGTGTCCACTTGAGATTGTGTGATTTTATTTATTTATTTATTTATTTATTTTGAAGGCCGACTTCTCTTCTCACTCTAACAGAAATATAAAATTCAATTATTGTATCCTTGATGAGGGTCACGTTATTAAGAATGGGAAGACCAAACTCTCCAAAGCTATTAAGCAGCTGGCTGCCAACTACAGAGTTATCTTGTCAGGAACGCCCATTCAGGTGAGTCTGGAGTTCCTTAACTCTTACTGTTCTATTCTTTGTAAGCTCCCTTTATTGTATATGGAATTTTTTTTTTTTATATATATACAAAAAAGGAGCTTCTTTGGTAGGAGAAGAAACACTGGTTGCTTTAAACATTTGTCTTTGTGGATTTTAGATGAGTTAAAGGCCTTGCCCAGGTTTTTTTTTTTTTTTTTTTTTTTAAATCTGACTGTCAGCAAAAAATGTTGAATTTGTTACTTCCTCATTGTCATATTTTACTGTTATAAGTACATGACTGCCTCCAGTGTCAGGAAAGCTGCTCTTTTCAGCTCAAGTCGGGTGGCATATCCAGAGCTGTATTGAGCCCAGTTTTCAAATGAGTTGGCAATAAAATTCTTCCTACAAACTTGTAGTGGGAGTCACTTTAACCGCAGAAAGAAATTTTGATTTGGTCTTATTTGGAATAGAATGTTGAGTGATCTTTCTCCCTCTTGCATTTAAAAACTGAGCGTTTGTGAATGTGTGCGATCTCAGAGAGCGATGTGGATCATGTGAAGTGTGGGCGGGACAGTTGCTTTCACAGTTCATGAATTTGCAATATAAATTAGCTTATGATTTGCTCTACTCAGTGTTATCTGTGAGTCTAAGATCACGCCAAATAAAGTGTAATTCCTAAACTGCAGTTAGGGTGCAAAACATTAAACATGTAGGTCATTTTATGTGCTCTACAGTGTGAGGCAGATGTATGAAGATAATTAACATACTTCCTACTAATATAACATGATAGCATTGAGTTTATCTACCTGAGTCATTGCTTGTTGCTTTTGTTGGGTGGTTGTAATACAGAACCTGTGCCCCTCTCCCTTCATTCTCTTCTCTCGCTAGAATAATGTTCTGGAGCTGTGGTCTCTCTTCGACTTCCTGATGCCAGGCTTTCTGGGCACAGAGCGCCAGTTTGCTGCACGATATGGGAAGCCCATCCTCGCCAGCCGAGACGCCAAGAGCTCCTCTCGGGAGCAGGAAGCAGGTAGGGCTGTCATGGCCATTTCCTTGCATTTGGAAACGAGAGATGAATCTTCCTCTCTTTTCCTTAAGATAAGGCCTTGAATGCAAGATGGATTTTCATTACACTAGGAGCTGTTTTTAGCTCCTTTGTGTGTCTGCATTTTTCTGATGGAGGTCTATGGATGTTTCCTGGTGTTCAAGTTCTTGTGAGGAAATGAATTACTGGTCATTTGGAGTTTTTTATGACCTTCTAGGGTGTCTGTTTTGTACAATGTTCTCTTTCAGGTGTGTTGGCTATGGAGGCACTGCATCGGCAGGTGCTACCCTTCCTGTTAAGAAGGATGAAGGAAGATGTCCTCCAAGACCTGCCGCCCAAGATTATACAGGACTACTACTGCAACTTAAGTCCTCTACAGGTGCTCACCTTAGCGCTGACTGTAAGCACAAGGCTGCTGCTGTTCACATGGATGTTTTTTTTTTTAGTAAGCCTCGTGTCTGTTTGTAGGTTCAGTTGTATGAAGACTTTGCTAAATCTCGGGCGAAGGTGAGCGTGGATGATGTCCTCTCTACAGGAGGGCAAGAGGAGGAGGACAAACCCAAACTGAAGGCCACAGGACATGTTTTCCAGGTCAGACACCACTGCACAAAGACCAGTGGAGTCTGTGCATTTTTTTTCCCTGCTCTTTCTCCACGCTCCTGTACCTGCTGAATAAAACATCAGGATTTTGAGTCATGATTTAGTTTTTGCAGCTGACATGCAGTGAATTCAAGAGATTGATCATTTCTTATGCATTCACTTTGACAAAAATAATGATTAATCTTTGCCAACTAGGCTTGTGCTGATGAAGTAAATTTGACAAAGGTGCACGAATACAAAGATTCACTTCAATGCTGTAGAACTTGAAGGGTAATTGGTGGCAGGCAGTAAACAAAAATAACACCTCGTTAAAAGAGCAGATATAAGGTTTACACTGATCAAGAGGAAAATGTGACAATGTTCCATTAGGGGAAAAATACTCTTGACTAATTGATTCAGCATTTATAATGGACTGTTTTAGAATATATAGTTTTATAGTCTTTTTTTTTTCCCCCCTCTTAAATTTGCACTTTTATATATTTTAGCCTTATGTTTAAATTGTTTTGTATGTAGGAAGTGCCGTTGGATTGCTGCTCAATTTTGTTGTACACTGTGCAATAAACGCATCTTATCTTAAATGTGCAGAAACTTTAAATGTCACAGGTACAGCAGCAGATATAAGGCAGTGTAGTGTACTTCAGTGTAGTCTCCCAAAAAGTTAAACCATTTAGATACACGGCAAAATGTCTTTCTTACTAGAAACATTGGCTACTAAACAATTCAAATGGCCAGAATGACAACGTTTTAATTAAAAGGTACATAAAAGGTAATTAAAAGTTCGGTGCAGCTTTTTTTTTTTTTTTTTTTTTTTTTTTTTTTTTTTTTTTTTTAAATGTGCTTTTGCATCTAACAGAGTAAACCATAGCAATCCTATCCCTTTATACACACAGCACCCTCATTTCATGTAGAACTTTCCTAATAGTGGATCCAGATTTGGGAATTCCAGAAAGCAAGTGCTTGCAGAGTACAGGCTGCTAGAGTACGCAAGTCATGTTCTGTTAGATGTAATTTCTCTGACCTGTACAGTAAGAGTTGAAGATGTGTACTGACAGCCACCTCGCTTATCTTGCTGAAGTGTAGAAAGCAGTATCAGCAGCAGGGGGATGTAGAGCATAACAGAGAACCTGGCACCCACACAAGCACTGATTGTGTATTTATGTGTTGTAGGCTCTGCAGTACCTGAGGAAGCTGTGTAACCACCCGGCACTGGTCCTGACTCCTCAGCATCCAGAGCACAAGCGCATCACCGAACAGCTGGCCTCCCAGCACTCCAGCCTCCGGGACATCCAGCATGCACCCAAACTCTCTGCTCTCAAACAGGTAGCCATGCCTGAGAGCCAGTCATGGAGCCTGCTCTGGCATTAGTGGTTTCCAGACCTGGTCCTGTAGTACACTTGTGCTGCATATGTTTTTTCCATGCTCTAACTTATAAATTATAGATGTATCTAGACATTAATGACTGTCTCTAATTGTGGAACCTCCTCAGGTAAAACCAACCCAAGGTTAATAGATTTCTTTTTTTTTAACTTGTACTCTCTCCTGTGCTGTGTAGTTACTGCTGGACTGTGGGCTGGGCTCGGCTGGATCTTCAGACAGCGGCACAGAGGCTGTGGTGGCTCAGCACCGTGTGCTGATTTTCTGCCAGCTGAAGAGTATGTTGGACATTGTGGAGCAGGATCTGTTGAAGCCACAGCTGCCCAGTGTCACCTACCTCAGACTGGATGGCAGTGTACCTGCAGGCCTGCGCCACTCTATAGTTTCTAGGTTTGTACATGGATTATGGATGTCCATTACAACGAAATTTGATGTTTGAGTATCCGTAAGGGAAAACAAATGGATAATGTAACCATGTGAAAGGAAAAAAACAATTTTTTTTTTGTTGTTAATTTAAGCCTGTAAGAATGCATTTTGATGTGACGGCACTGGTGTTACACAAAATAAATAGCAGTGTTTTGTTGGATGAGTAACTGAGGTTGCCTCAGATGAGCTGCTGAGCAAACACGACTAACTGGGATGACATTCAATGCAGATGGAGATTCATTGTCTTCTCACAGGTAGTCTTTTGTCCTCAGTAGACAAATGTGCCAGCAATATATTTCTCTGGCAGACTGTTTTCTGTGCTTCTGGAACATGATGATATCAGCTAGAGTTGCTAATTTAGGCATGTTGGCAATAATGCTGTACTACATTCTCCTTCTCAATCACATGTTTAACAGTGCATCCTCAGTAGTGCTCTGCTTAAGGCATGCATGACTCAGAGTAGAAAGGCATGATGTACACAAATGCAAATACGAGCAAGCTCTCCAAATGCTGTTAAAACCTAAACCAGCAGCCGCATTGAGTTGGCCTATACGTTTCTCAGTCGCGTGTATGCCCACACTGAAAGGAAAGAAGTCAACGGTCCAAGCAAAATCATGACCACTTCAGTAATCCCTGCTTTTGGTTAGATGTTCAGAGACTCACTTTGGACTTTTTCCTCTCACAGGTTCAACAATGACCCATCTATAGATGTGCTGCTACTGACCACCCATGTGGGTGGCTTGGGTTTGAATCTCACAGGAGCTGATACTGTGGTGTTTGTGGAACATGACTGGAACCCTATGAGAGACCTACAGGCCATGGACCGTGCTCACCGAATAGGACAGGTGTGTGGTAAAGTGTTCAATTTCTGGTATACAAGTAGTAGATGCTACTTTTTTGTTCGTATTGTAAACTGTGCATTTGTTTCAGAAACGTGTGGTAAACGTTTATCGTCTGATCACGCGAGGCACTCTCGAGGAAAAAATCATGGGTCTGCAGAAGTTTAAGATGAGCATAGCTAACACTGTCATCAGCCAGGAGAACTCGAGCCTCCAGAGCATGGGTACTGACCAGCTGCTTAACCTCTTCACTCTGGACAAGGTCAGTATAACCTTAACAAATGCAGTTATTTTTATTTATTTATTTATTTATTTATTGAGGACTGTGGCTTATATGGATCATTTTGGCTGCAGATTTAATTATGACGTTTTAGCAAGTGGTTGGGGTTTGTTTTGTTTTTGTTTGAACGAGAGATGCTTGCACCCACATCCGTTCTGACCGATTTTGGTATTCAAGTATCTGTAAGAGTGAATGAATGGATATCCGTTAACCACAGAGAAGGAAAAAGCAACAACAAAAAGAGAAGACAAGGATGGCCAAAATTAGCATAGGGCTGTAGGCTTACTTTTTACATGGTAGCACTTGAGGTTAAAATGTTAAAACCGGTTATATTATCAAATATAGCTATAGGAAGTCAGTAGGTTTTAATGTTGGATGAGCAATGGAAACTGTACCAGTTAGTAAAAGCTTTTTAGCTCAAGAGGCAGTGTGTTTTGATGTTGAATAGAAACTGCTGTTTTGTTCGTGTATTCCACTCTTTCTGGGCCTTGCTAACATCAGCTAAAAAGCCTTCTCAGCCACATCATTCTCAATTCTGAGCAGCATACTCCCATGCAGGCACTCGTGTTTTGTAGTAGCGAAGTATATTTACTCACTGTTTCCAGCCAGAAATTGATTTTCAGTATTCCAAAACTGGTGCCTTGAAAGGATAAGGGTACTTATGCACATCTCTATTGCAGACATGCCCCTTGCAAACATCTTTGCAATGTGAAAGTGTATACACACATGAGCCACATCTTGCTAAACAATTTAGGAAAGCGGTCTTTACTCTCCCATGCAGACCACCACACCAGGTTTGTTGGCTGGACCTCTAAATATGTGGGACACACTCTGTAAAATGTGCAGTTGCAAATTATGTGATTCAGCAATGTTTATTGGGTCTTTATAAACAAAATCATTAAAATAATTATTGTGTCTCGCTCTCTCATGCTCATGGTCTCTCTTTCCTCTCTCTGATGAGAGTGTGTAATCAAGCTGGGATGAAATGTAACATAACGTTAGACGGTTCAGGACTGGTTGGAAAAAAATGATCAGAGGCTAAAGCCCTGGAAGCCCAAGCCAGGCCTGGGTCACACTAAACAGTGGTGCTTAAGGTTGTGTACGCTCTCTCAGAATGACAGTCCTTTTGTACAACACAGCTTTGTCTGTACACATCGTTCCCTTGTTAAACACATGCATGTATTTCTTCATGCTGTCATACCAACAAACCTACAGGCATACCAACACCCTTGTTACATTATGCAGCCACCCAAAGGCGAACACTAATGCTTTCTGACAGCATCATTTTTCTTTCACATAAAAATACACAATTTGAATGTGAAATGTGTGTTCTAACAAATTCTGTCTCTCTGCATGTAGGATGATAAAGCAGAGAAGAGTGAAATGGCCTCCTCTTCAGGAAAGGCCAGCATGAAGTCAGTGTTGGACGGGCTGGGAGAACTATGGGACCAGCACCAGTATGAGGCTGAATACGACCTGGACAGCTTCATGCTCTCACTGCACTAACCCAGCACAGCCTGCTGAGCCAGCCTCCACACACAGTCTGCAGTCTCTGGCCTATTGCAACTTCTTCCCTTGCTATGGACCACCTTTTTAGTTGTTACAGAGCGTAACGTGGGTCGTTTTGGTTCAGAACGCCATCTTCATAAGGACGTTCGACCATGATTTATTCCCACGATATTCAGTTGGTCTCGTCAGCCTGAGCCTCAGCTGTCTTAAAGACATCGTACACTCCAAGCGTGACCCTCGCCAACCAACCCCATACTGCCAGCTCAATCCAAGCCGAGGACTAACAGGATTGTAAATTAGCCGTCATCCATCGTGACCTCTCTGTCCATGGACACATTCTCATACGTACCACGGGGGCTCCTGCACAGTGTTTCTGGGATGTTGGAAGCATTTAATCAGTATAATCCACTACTTTCCCTCTCCTATACAGTCTTAAAGCTTACCTCAAAGTTGAATCACGTATCAGTATTTGATCTTAATAGACACAAGCTTTAGGATTTTGTATTTCATTTATTTTTGTAGAACAAAATAGCCATCTTAGCAATCCCCAATGCACTGAACAGGCTTTTGTAGCCTTTTATGTAGATCTCTGGGGAAGGTGTAGAGGCTTTTTATTAGTAAGGAGGAAAAAAGGAACTGGGGATGAATAAAAGAGAATTCATCTTCCTGTCCACGAGGGGGCAGTAGACTTTCCTCTGAAGCAGTGCCTGTCAGTCCCTCACCCATCACTAGCTCAGATCAGAAACATGAAACAAGCAGCCTACCATGCCACACTTGCACACAGAGAAAATGTGAAATGTCTCACCATGTGCGAGGGCATGGTACTGACTTAATCATAGGTACTGTTGACTTGGCAGACATAGGATGATCACAGAACCTTGTTGGATAGTTTTAAAAAAGGAAAAACAAGGACTTGTAAATACTTCTGTAATTTGCTTTCTTTGGTTAAGCTGATAGAATTTTAATAAATTCTAACAAGCTTTCTTTGATGCCTGTCTTATTTCTCTGCAGAAGAAGGAAAAAAGCGACGTCATTTGTATCCGTTATAGAACATTCTCAGTGGTCAGCTGTATTGCTGCAAGGTGGAATTTGAAGGGGGCTCTACTGGCTGCCACGTTTTGTAATGCAGATAATTAACTGAAGTCCATCTGGCATTAAATTCTCTTCCCCTTTAGAGGACTGCTGGATATGTTATGTTGTGACTACACGAGCTTCGTTTTGAATATGTATTGGAGATGAAATTCAAGACTGCGTTGCATGTGTTTGGAGCGAGGTGGTTGGGTGGGGCTGTGCTTTTTCTCTGTCTGCTTTTTAGACGAGCTGGTTCAGCTCTCAGGAGCTTGAGCTACAACACACTGCAAATGCTGGAGTATTGATCGCTAGAGGGACGTTTAATGCACCACTCGCCAAAATGCAGCCCTTTCGGGAGGGGGCGGAGGGGGCGGGGGGGGGGCCTAAAACCTACAGTCAGAGCAGTGCATGGAAGAAGCAATAGGAGGTTTTAACGGTTTCAGTCTACGTGGCTTGAGTTTTAACCCTGTCCAGAGTGAGGCTTTTATGTGCAAGTGGTTCTATAACTGAAATTGGGTTGTTGGCTATTTAAAGAGAACCTCAAGTGTTCTGTTGCTTTTATATAACAGTTAAATAAAGTAAGAAATTAATGAACTGGGCTGTGAACGTGGCGTTTAATGTTTTTAATGTTCAGTTCCTTCCACCAAATTATAGCTCCTTAACAGGCAGCGTGTAGCTACGTCAGAGTAAGGAACTCTGCCCACTCGCTGCACAGCCAGCAGTTCGTCCTCCAGCTCCACACAGACCAACTGACAGTCTGGGAATTCAGTGTCGTCTCATCTTCAGAGTCGGACCAAATCGGCTGTCAGTCAAATGTGATCTTAAGTGTCCGTTTTCTGTTTGTGCACAAAGCAAGAAGTAAAAATGTCCGAATGGCTCAAAAGTCTCCTCCTGCTGTCAAACTCGTTGCTGAAGGACAATCCTGGCATAAAAATGAGCAAACCATTGCTTTAGGCATGGGACATGCACATCAGGCGCACAAGAGCGTCAGGAAGAGAGGCCATGCAAAGGACGACAGTATTTCACAGCATCATACAACTATGTTTAATAAGATCTGCTTATTAGTACAGAAAAAGGGAAAATAATGAAGGCGGGAACTACAAACTTGAAGCAAGTCATAAGCAATAGCAGCATTGCCCTCCATGATTGTTTGTTTTTTTTTTATTGATTTTCTTTTTTTTATTTAATCACAGTTTAACTACAACGTTAGACAAGCACAGGTCCAAGTCAACAACCTCAAAACATTGTCATGGTAGAACCTGTCAGTTATAAATTAAAACAAATTAGAGAAGGAAATCAATCTTTAATATATATTTGCTTTTTTTTTTTTTTTTTTTCCTTTTTTTGGAAACCACAAACATGATTTGATTGGGCTATAGATTCACCCACAGAGAATGACAACGAAGCACAGGTGAATATATACTACCCAAAATCTATCGTTACATGAAATACATAGACATCTACAGAGATTACGTGAAACTGCCATCACCATACAACCTGTCTTGGTCAATTTCTTGTCCCCATCAACTGCTTAGTGACCCTATTGATTACATAGTAAGGTCATTTTATTACAGGGGGTACAAAATGGTTGCAGTGTGTTAATCGTGAAATGATTATAATCAATACGTGGCGGTAATGAGCAAAACAATACCTTTTAAGAAGGAGGAGGAGGAGGAGGACACCAGCAGGTTAGTATGCAAGTCTAGGATTAGTAAAAGGTCAAAACAAACGGCGACAAAAAAAGGCAAGCTAGAAAGAACATTCTTGCTTATTTTGACCTCGGCACAGAAGGGAGTCATCACAAGACCACTGCAAGGGGCCGCCTGCGCAGTGCTATAGTCCTGCCAGTCAGATGTGATCATGATGTCATTTGTAGTCTAGGCCTTCAGACTTACTGACGCACAACGCTGTACATTTAACCCACTTAAAGAAATGAAGCTCAACGAATATCCATGATCTGCACTGATGAACTGAGAAACGTCTAAGTACATTCAAGCAGGGCTACGGTCACCGTGGCGGCCTAAGCTGCTAGAGACGGAAAAGCATCTACACTGGGCGTCTGGTTGGTCAGAGGGTGAGAGTTGCTTCCAGAAAGTGAGCGAGTGATACTTTTTTGATCCCACAACTGGGGAAATTCCACCTCTGCATTTAACCCATCCATGAAGTGAAACACCACATACACACTAGTGAACACACACACACACACACTAGGGAGCAGTTGGGGGTTAGGTGTCTTGCTCAAGGACACCTCAGTCATGGACTGTCGGCCCTGGGGATCAAACCGGCAACCTTTCGGTCACAGGGCCAGATCCCTAACCCTAACTAAATCCAGCCCATGACTGCCCCCAAGGTCTTGTGACGTCCCCTCTGGCCACTTAGGTTTGCGTTTACAGTGCAAAGTGGGCTTTTAAGTGGTAGCAATAAAAACAGAAGCATCTGTAGTACTATCCGGCTCCTGCTCCATCAGAACATCCACCTCAGATCGGCTCCTTTCTGTCATTTTCTTTTATTGCCCATTGGTTCAGTACATTGCCAATCACTTTACATTACCAAGCATCATTTAGTTTCTTTTAGTGAGTTTTCTCTTCTTCCATACTTTAGATCGTCACACTAATGTAAGCAACATCAGCGAGTTAACACAAAGCTCTGCATTTCAAAAAATTCTACACTTTAGTAACATTACAAAGGTTTTTTTTCTCAGCTTCATAAAACAAAATGAACAAAAAAGAAGTTACTTTAAGAATTAGCATCATAAAATTAATTTATTCCAAGTAAAAATACAAAATAATATTAATGACATTGACCAGATATGAAAGTCTCCCCCAGAAATACAGCTAATATTAATGGTTGAGAAATAAGTCTGTAAAGAAATATGAAATAAAAAAAGAAAAAAAATATGTAAATGTTTTAAATTCCGTTTTTTTTTTTTTTTTTGCAAAAAATCTCTAAAAATAATGAAAAAATTTCTCAGTACAAAGGCTACATTACCACTGGAAGGTACTAGCATGTAGAGTAGGTAAATACACAGTAGAAAATGATTTTAGTGAATCACAATGCTTGCAATGAAAATAAATCTGCAATAAAGATTTATGCCTCTTTTTCTTTTCTTTTTTTTTTTTCTTTTTTACAAACAGTACAAACAGTATTGCACATTACAACAAAGAATCGAGGTTATAGCCTTAAAAAAATGGGACTAATTCAAGTCTTAGGTGAATAGAAGGCCACCATACCGCTGATGCACCTTGGGGGCTTTCAATCAAGTTACAGCTGAAACGTTTCGCATCTCTCCGCTTTAAAAACGATCATCTCCTCTCTCTCCTTCTCTCCAGGAATCGCCAAAATGGTTTAGCTTAAACCAGGTCAGGTTAACAAATTAGGGCATTTTTGCATCTTTTACAAAACCGAGGGGAACACAAACGTAAAAAAAACTGAACATGAACAGAGGATTTAATCCTCTGCTCAATGACCGAGTAGAAACTCCACACAAAAACATGGGAAGGATCTTCACTTGACTTCCTAAGCACCTAAAGGACTGTCGACCGTTCTTTTCCTTTTGTCGGGGGTCAAGGTGGGTTTGGTAAGAACCGACTCTTTTTAACACTGTCACGTCATAAGGGTGGGGAATCTTTAAGCTCCGCGTCAAGGTCGTCTCTACACTTCAGCTATTACTATATTAAAGTTCTAAAGCTCTAGCTCCTTCAGTTGCTTTTTATTTTTTATTTTTTTTACACATTTTTTTTTCCAAAAAAAAAAAAAATAATAATAATAAAATTAAAAGCAAATAAACATGACAAAAATAAAATTAACCATCTGTTAAATCATTTTCTTGCAAATTTAAATTAATATATATTTTGTATTTGAATAAACTTAGAAAATATCAATTTCTCTCCTATATTTCAAAATTGAGGTATTGCAAAAGATCATGTCAGTCAGAAAGCACACATTTTTCTACGGTTCTCTCTCTCTCTCTCTCTCTCTCTCTCTCTCTCGCTCAAAAAATGAAAAGAAAAGAAAAGAAAGAAAAACAATGTAACTGACTGATAGCTAACCATCCAGATACAAAGAGTAGTGCATAACAAATGTCTATTACAGAAAAAAAGGAACAGATATAGAAAACTCTTCTGGGCAGGGAAGGAAAATCACAAAGCCACCCAGAGTTCACGTCCGTCAGGATTCTCACCGGTACTCTTTAACCTCTAGTTTTCTGGGTTTTTCTCCATCAGTAAAAAAAAGTCGTTTTTTTTTGTTTACATTTTCCATTTTTCTGAAACAACACAAAACAAAAAACAAGTTCCATCCTTTATGACTAAAAAACGGGGGCAGCAGGTTTTTCCCACGCTAAATGAGAACAGGGATGTGATGCACACGACTCGCTCGCAGTGTTTGGACACTCTCCTCACAGCCGCCATGTGCTGAAGCCTCAGTGTTGCTAAGCCCCCCCCCCCCGACTCACTTTTAGCAAACTCAACTTTTCCCCAAGTCAGCAGCCAATACTTTTTTTTTTTTCTTTTTTTTTTTCGTTCTGGTTCGCTTTTCCATAATCCCTCCAACCCACAAACCCTCCCTCCCTCCCATAACCATAGACTATTTCATTTAAAAAATATCCACCATCATTATTAGCAGGTTGTTTCTATTCTTCAAGCTTTGCAGGAAAAATCCGTATATAAATGCAGCAAGCACACAATGTTCTGGCAATGTTAATCCAATGCCCTACAGCCACACTGTTTGAGCTTGTGTATGAGGGCCTCTGAGGGAGCTCAAGCGTACGTCTCCTCATATTTTCTGACCGCCTTCCTAGTCGGGCTAGTGTACGGGTGTGAGGAACACGGCCTGACCTGCTGTTAGTCCTAGTGAAGGGTATGAGTGTAGACCGTGAGAGCTCTTTGGTGGGTTGTTGTTTTCTTTTCTTTTCATAGGTTTGTAGGGTTAAGATAAGGGGAGATGTGACAATATCCAAAAATAAGAAACGGTACACGCAGAGAACTCGCGTTTCTCAGAGTCAAGCTCATGTCCTCATGTGAGCGAGAACTAGCAGAAGTGGAGTTGTGTCCAAGTACGTGAACATGTGTAGGGAACAACGATCAGGGAAGAGACTCGCAGTGTGTGATTATACATGTCTGTGTGCTGTATACACTGGGTATGAAGATTCACAGGACTTGTGTTAGACATCAATAACAGTTAAAGCGAATCACAGTTCTAGGCATACTCAAACCTAACTACATACTGTATAAAAAAATTGCACAATTATATCAACGATCACTGCAAAAATGTTCTTCACCTACTATAGAGACAGTTGGTTTGAAGGCTATCCTACATCTAGGCCTTTTAACTTGTAATTGCAGTGTAGTCGTCCGCTCACGCTCTGACGCGAATCAGGCCGAGGGGGAGATTATCGATCAGGACTCCCCTCGGTCTTCTCTTTCCTGTCCAGTTTTCGTGCTCTGTGTGTTCATCTACGGTGTGCAAAGTGGGCCGAGTTGAATAGTAGACTCGATACTAAAATTCTATTGCATGCAGCAACCTGATTTGGATAAACATGCAGTTTCAGGGGCAAACGCCGACCCCGCCGAGTGCGGGCCTTGGGGGGGAAGGCCCCCCTTTCTCATGCTAGCCTGTCCACCTCACAACCAGGTGCCCTAACCTTTCCTCTTCTCGTCCACACCCTAGCCTGAATAAAGTACTATGGTATAGGTTCATATACCATGGATTTAGCAGCAAAAGCTATTGCAGCATTACATGTACATAACACTAAAAAATAATATTATTTAAAAAAATAAAGGCCTAAAAATTATAAGCAAAGAAAATTTCTGATTGCGAACATGAGGTATTAATAGTACTAGTATTTCCAAAATGGAGAGCAAATAGGTGTATTGTTCTAATTCGGGTTTCTCTTTTTCTTGACGTTTTACTACAGGATGTCATAAAATCGCTGAAATCTGCTACATCATATGCCACCTATGTTTAGTTCTTAATGAATCAATGTTTTTTTTTTACCTTTGGTACTTTAAAATTTCCTCTCCCCTCATTTTCTACTATGGGCAATCATCTACCATTTCTGAAAATAAGTGCATGCTTCTTTCACAAAAATCCAAAATTATCTATGTGTTTATAGATAGATACAAAATAAAAAATATATTCTTTTTAAATATATATATGTATATATATTTATATATAGATGTGTGTTTGCATGTGTATAGCCTCACTCTTGTCTAATGGTATCCTATAGGGAACACTGACTGACCCAAAAAAGACAACAAAAAAAAGAAAAAGAAAAAACCAAAATAAATCTGAAAAGAACAGTATTCTCACAACCTAGCTAACAACATCAAGTGTGGTCTGTGTACATGTGTGCCAAAGTGCAATTTCTGAGCAGAAAAACTCTCAAAATTCTTATTTGTCTGAATGTTCATTAGCAGAGTATAGTGGACAAAGATTAAGAGCTGTGATGATTCTTTTTTTTTTCTGTTGTTTCTAAAAAGAAAAGATAAAAGACCCATGTTATCTTCAGTTGTAGTCGTTGCTTGTAGTCATGACGGTGGTGGTTAGTTGGTTGACTGGGGGGGGAGGGGGTGTTCAGCACTTATCTAGGCTGTGCAGGGAGGGTAATTGGAGATTGACAGGGAGGGGCTGGAGTGACCCCCCATCAGCTCCAGCGGAAAGAGACGTGACGGGGCCGGTCTCCTCCCTCTTTCACCAGCGGTTTGTGGAACTCGCGGCCGGCGCGGGAGTGGATGCTGGCCCAGCAGTACTCGCAGTAGTACTGCAGGCAGGTGACATTGGCACAGAAGAATGGGGCGAACTTCCCCCCGCAGCGCGCACCCTGACACTCATCACACATTTGATCATCCAGCACGTACGGCTTCACCTCCACCTGCGGACAGAGACAGGAGTTACTGCTGATGGGTTTAACCAAGACAGAGCAGGCAGCAGAGAGCAGATCACGGAAGGAGCAGAGCTGTACTGCAGGGGTTAGAGATCATGCAAAAACACTGGCCAAATTTAGCAAAGCAAACATCTCACTAGTGATACATTTAGAGACTTTGTAACTCGTTCGAATCTGGCACCGGAGGGGTTACGGTGTGTGCGTGCACGGATGTCCTGGCCATAATAAAATGCATCAGCATGTAGAATCAGAAATTTCAACGCACTGCTCTGTTTTCTATCACTGTTTAAAAGATGCACAAAGACTTCTTTATTGTTGGATGAGCTGGGACTTTTCATTCAGAGGGCAATTGGGATCAGGGATTAATATTGTTTTGTTAATCAGAGTAAATATGCAACTGATGAACTCTCTTAGTATTTGGTCAAAAGTTACACCAGGCATTTTTGAACACAAAGAAACAGCAAGTTCTTCTGAGCTTATATTAGGCTTACGTCACTAAAAATAAAAACTTATTTTCAACTGGTTAACCACATTTAAAAATAGCTTTAAAAAAACAGCTGAAACTAGCCCTGCAATGGACTGGCGACCTGTCCAGGGTGTTTCCTGCCTTCCGCCCAATGACAGCTGGGATGGGCTCCAGAACCCCCAACCCACCAACACCATAAACCACCACAAGCCACAACCGCCCTAATCCCCAAGTTTTTCTTAAACCTGCCCCTCGCAGCCTGATCCAGCTCATCAACTGATTAAGACCTTCCTGAGCTGGATCAGGAGTGTTGAGGCAGAGAATATTTGGAACTGGGCAGTGCTGCAGACCCCCAGAAGCAGGATTTAGAGAAGAGAAAAAAAAACCCACACTGCTTCCTTGTAATGACAGAAAGCGTGCAGCCCAATTTTCCTATATTGTTTGCCATCTACTTCTGACAATTCTACAGACTACTAGAAAAGGTATTACTGCTAATGATTCTTCTATCAGACGATGGTTAAATTCAGTGCACACCTACCCGGAATCTAGTTTCATTGTCCAATCACACAGACACGGAAAATGTCATGGTCACCTTTGTGGCTAAATGGCACACAGATGCAGTGAGAGCAATTACACCTGGCCTTCCCTTAAATATCACACATCAAAGAACAAACCCAGCCCCCTGCTGAGTCGTCAGAACCTCTGAATAGAAACGAATGAAGAGGGGGGCTACAAAAAAAAAAGAAAAAAGTCACAGGTCATGAACTTGAGATAGTAACGTTTTAGAATCTGATAATTCCAACAACCATAAACAATTTTATGGAAGCTTCTTTTCAAAAGTCACCAAAGAAGTGGATATACTGTAAAATGTAAATATTGCTTTTGTCATGTAAAAATTCAACAAATCATGACTGGGGATATTCAGGCTTTGGCATGTGACAATTTCTAATATCTACAGTAAACAGTAATAGTGCTGGTGATCATTTCAAATACATTTAATTGTATATTTACAATTTAATGTTTTTGGTGTTTGGTCCATAAAGATAATACCTGTGGTGAATGTGTTTGTAGTGCTTTTTAAACATTTTCCGTGCTAAATTTGGCCATTGATACAATAACAAAACATTCGTACTGTATCCGCCCTGTAAAAAAAAGAGGGCACAGTGTTTCTGAGGTCTGAACTAAGGTAAAATATTGCTTTTGTTCAGTGGAATAAAAATTGAGTTTTGCTACTACATGAAGTCTTTTTCTTAAATTGAACTAACAAACCGTTTTTACAGTGTACCGCCCCAAAAGCAGGTTGCCTCTTGGCAATCATGTTGAGTAACAGCCATACCATTCAGTGACAGGTTCTCTCTCTCTTACACACACACACCCCCCCAATATGACTGAACTGGCAGACTGCCAGTCTTAGCCTGGTCACCATCAGTTATGGCCTACAGGATAACATGCCTAAAATAGCCAGAGGCTCCACTGGATATGCATGTGAAAGAAAAAGCAAAGGTCTATAATTAGGCAGACAGTGTCTGAAACTTCAAATGTCTGTCAGTCCTCCAGAAGCCAATGGTCATGCTGATTACATGGCCGGCCCAAGGGTTTCCGTTTGTATTGTTGGAAATGGGAAATGTTCTGAGGGCAATCGGGACATTCTGGCAACCAGAATGGACTGCATGGCAGTGTAGAGCTTTGAGAGGGATGATCTACAATGTCTGTGAACTGGACACACAGATTTGCTCCCACATAAACACAGTAACGCAAGAACATACATACAGATTCCTGTAGGTTCTTGAGATTATAGGAGACTGAGCTTAAAAATAAGGCTGTAGTGCTGCAAGAAATCCAGACCTTTTTGTTTCACATCACATACAGACTTTCAAGCAGTTTTAAACAGTATATAGGATTTTGACGTCACACAACCTTCGCCTACTTCTAAAAATGGTCAAATTGTAAGTTGCTCTGGATAAAAGTGTCTGCAAAATGTTATAAAAGTTATAATAGATACCTAAAAAGATAGAAAAAGTATCTGTGTCAAACATTTTGGTTTCATGACAACAAAGAAGCTTCTCTATAGTGGACAAATAATACATAACATTCAGCAAACCCAAAAGGACAGCAGTAAACAGGGAAAGCACTTGGTATACATACTCGTTTGTCAATGTCGTTGTGTTGCAGCTGGACAAATCGAGCACTGATGGCAGCGATGTAGCTCTGCTGATTAGAGAAGGCCACTCGGCCTGCTCCTTTGGGGTACTTTAACTCAGGATCAGTGTCGATGCCAGCATAGCACACGCCTCCATACAGCCTGTCCATAATCATCGCCAGCTCCACTACACACATTAACACACAACAAACACACGAGAAGAGAAAAACAGAGAGTAGCACAAAACAGTTACCCAAAACGTTCTGAAACGGTTCCAAAATATATCGAAATTTAATCTCAAATTTGTGACTTTGAGCTAAAACGTTCTAAACCAAAATTTGAATCAAGAAAAAAACAGTAAGAAACTGAAGTCTGTTAAGTAGCATAAAATACTAGTTGTATGATTGTAGAAAGGCCTCATTTACAAGAGAATTTCTCTAAAAACATCTACATCAACATTTCTCTAAAAAAAATAATCTCTACTTTCTGTTTATTAAGCAAAGACAATGCACACTAATCATCATCATTATTTCATGATGTAAAGGAGCCAGATTTAGAGAAATGGATATATTTTTGTGCGCAGTCCCTGGGCAGGGTGATGCTGGTGTTAAAAATATGAACAATGCGTCTCACACAGGCCGAACCAAAAAGATCCCTCACCTGCGCGCAGAGGTCGTGGAACCCCTCCAACAAAGATGGTCTTACGGGGGTCTAGAGGCTGAGAGCCGTCCATCACAAAGTCACTGTCGCTCAGATTCCAAGGGCGGATTTGGACCTGGAGAACAGGAAAGATCTCCATCTATTCTCAACTTCTCATAACAATGGCTTTCTTAAGTTAGTACACTGCATTTTCTGTTTCCAGGGTTGATAAAGCCAGTTAACTGAGAAAGTAGGAGAAAGAAACTAAGAGGGGAATAAAAATTGTACACAAACCGCACAACAAAAGAAAGGTGGACTAGTTCAGGAGCATAAATCAAAATGCCAAAGTGACTTAAACAAAGAAAATCATTTTTTTTATTTAAACCAAAAACAAAACAAACAACACAAAAGGAACACTATAAAGGAAAACAACTTAAAGTAAATGAAATAACTTTAATTTTTTTATATGTTTAAGGAATCAGAAAGAGAATGCTTGTCAACACTTTGTAGTACAACCCCAATTCCAATGAAGTTGGGACATTGTGTAAAATATAAATAAAAGCAAATAGTCCAACAGTTTAAAACTGCAAGGAATTTAGGGATTTCATCATCTACAGTCCATAATATCAACAAAAGATTCAGAGAATCTGGAGAAATCTCTGCAAGTAAGCGGCAAGGCAGAAAATCAACACTGAATGCCGTGACCTTCGATCCCTCAGGCGGCACTGCATTAAAAACCCACATCATTCTGTAACGGATATTCCCACATGGGCTCAGGAACACTTCAGAAAACCACTGTCAGTGAACACAGTTCGTCGCTCCATCTACAAGTGCAAGTTAAAACTCTGCCATGCAAAGCGAAAGCCACATATCAACAACACCCAGAAACGCCGCCGGCTTCTCTGAGCCAGAGCTCATCTGAGATGGACTGACGCAAAGTGGAAAAGTGTCCTGTGGTCTGACCACATTTCAAATTGTTTTTGGAAATCATGGACGTCGTGTCCTCCGGGCCAAAGAGGAAAAGGACTGTCTGGATTGTTATCAGCGCAAAGTTCAAAAGCCAGCATCTCTGATGGTGTGAGGGTGTGTTAGTGTCCATGGCAGGGGTAACATCTGTTGCACATCTGTGAAAGCACCATTAATGCTGAAAGGTACATCCAGGTTTTGGAGCATCTTATGCTGCCATCCAAGCAACGTCTTTTTCAGGAACGTGCTGCTTATGTCAGCAACACAATGCCAAGCTACATTCTGCACGTGTTACAACAGCGTGGCATTGTAGTAAAAGAGTGCAGAATGTATTCTGTTTTTATTTATGTTTTACACAATGTCCCAACTTCATTGGAATTGGGGCTGTAGGATTTGTAGTAAACTTTGAGATAGCTGAACAACTGGAAAAAAAAAATGACTAGCAATAAAAACTTCTACTTATTGTGACACCATAAAATTATCATGTATGTTACATACAACTAACATTAATTAATTAATAATTTTGTCTTTTTTATATTCTGCAGCATCACTGACGCAGGTCAACTCACTGGTTTATCTTTAATAGTGGGGCTGGAAACACACAAGTAGAGTTTTCCATCTTCCTCAATACAGGCATCAATGAGGGCCTGCACAGAGCTCTCCTCCTGAAACAGCAGGAAGGCATAACCTGCACACACACACACACAAAGAAAGAGAGAAAGAGTTATTTGGGGTCAGCTGCAGCTGAGTCTGGAAAGACACAGCTGCTAAAGTTCAGTAAAAGGGCAGACACGTCCACAGTATGGTGGCATTGTGAAACTATTAGTTTCAAAATAAAATGGCAGTAGAAGGAAGGATGTTGATGCTGTACTACAAAAAGTCAGTGTGTTGCAAAGCTGACCAGCCAAGATGCGTCCTACGTCCAAAACTGACTTCAGCTTTGCAATTGAAATACAAGGCTGATGTAGCGAACAAGTAACTGAAACTTGTACCCCACGTACCCCAAGTGATCAGATCAGTATCCAGCTAGGCTGACTATGTATGATCTACAGTATCAGAAACTGCATAAGCAAGTCTCTCTTTAAGACTACAACTCAACACAGTTTGAGGCAAATGTATCATTTAGACATGCAGTTTACACAGGGCTAACTGGGGTATAACCTTCTCTTAAATTGCAGACTGAACAGATCTGGGGAAGGAGATAAATTTGACTTTGATGCTTTAGTCTAATTGCAAACATAAAATCGCCTGCAAAACAAATGCAGCCTGTGGGTTTTACAGTGCTTTAAACGCTTTCTGTGTGTTGTTTCATGTCCAGCCTGCCCCAAGAGACTCTACTGCTCCCACTGCAGTGGAACACACGCAGCGCAGGCATGTGGCGCCGAGCCAGAGGAGGCTTGAGGCAGGGCTAGAGTGAATCTGTGCATGTCTGAGTTCAGCACAGAGTTCAGCTCAGGATGGGCCAGATGCATCGCTGGGGAAACGGAACACTCCGGAATGTGCAACTGTCATGCTTTACTTTCAGCATTCCATCAGCAGCTCACGGAAAAACAGAAGAGGGAGAGGAGGAAAAAAATAATACTGAGTCAGCCAACGATAATGCAGAGGGAGAGAGGGAGAGGAGAGAGAGGATGGGCCAGAGGAGAGGAGAGGAGAGGAGAGGAGAGTGCATGTGTTAAAAAAAAAAGAAAAAAAAAAAAAGACTTAAAATAAATGGAACTGGAAATAAAACTCATCTACTCCGTCTCTCTCCAACTAACCTAAATGAATAAGACTGAACTGTTTTGTAATTTTGTCTGTTTGTTTCTATTAAATATTTTTTGTATTTTCCCTTGAGGGGAAGTTACTTTGAACAAGCCGTGCACAGGGGGGGGGGGGGGGTTATGGTACCTTCTTGTGCAAACAAAAAAAAACCCCAAAAAAACAACATATATATACATATATATATATATACATATATATATATATATATATATATATATATATATATATATACATACATACATACATACATACATATATACATATATACATATATATATATATATATATATATATATATATATATATATATATATATAAAGATCTCGAAATCTCGAACTGTACCACGAGCCCTTCAAGCTTCGAATACAGCTCAGCTTGACCCGCCATCCTTCAAGGCGCGTGGAAGACAAGTGTGGAGAATGTTCTCTGTACTGGCACCCAGGTGGTGGAATGAACTCCCACTGGCTGTCCGAACAGCAGAGCCTCTTGTTGTCTTCAAACACAGACTGAAGACTCATCTCTTTACTCAGCACTTAAATGAGCATTGAATTATAAGCTGCACTTATATATTATATTTTATTGTATTGCACTGTGTATTGTAGTTTATTGTAATGTATTGTATTGCATTGCATTGAATGGCACAGAGTTCTGTGTTCAACTCCTTTTTCTCCCGGTATCTACAGTGACTGATGTTTCTAGCAGTATCTGAGCTCAGGACCGTCTTTCTCTCTAACCTATTGTTAACTAGCAAAGACACTTTCTCTAGATAGACAAAGCACTTCTTGTAAGTCGCTCTGGATAAGAGCATCTGCTTAAAGCTGTAAATGTAAATGTAAACATATAGTTCAAAAACATAGTCCTCCCCCTGAGCTCCTCTCTCTAAATCATGTGAGGTGAAATATATGAAAAATCCCACCTGGTGTTTCAATGTTATTCAAGCATCCCTGATTGACTGAGGCGTCTACAGTACTTTATCACACAGACCACAGTGAAAGCATTGTTTAAAGCCGCTTATCTGGACAAGACGTGTGCTTGCGCTTGTAAAACGATCATTAGACTTGATACAAATAAAATCAAATACAGTAAAAGACTAACAAAAACTTCTGACTAGTTTGAAGAACTAAAGTTTGGTTCCACATTTCTCCACGATACCCCCAGCTATCACAGAAATCGATTGAATTCCATCAGTCACTTCATTTACCATTACTTTTTTTTTTGCTTTTATAGATAAGAGTATGTCACTGTCAGAAATGTTATAAGCAAGTCTATTTGAGATTACTTAACTCCGTGCAGTTTGAGGCATCCTCCGTTACTTGTTAGCTACTTTAGTCTCATAATTCAGACACCAGATATGTTTGGTATTGGGCAGCTGGCTGGCTGCATCTGTGTTAAGAGGGAAAAACGGTTCATTTGATTTATTTCAGGTGTTCAATTATTTCAAGTGTTCATTTGATTTATTTGAAGCTTTATTTTCACGTTATTTTTTTACAAACTATTATATGTTAAGCAGCACTTTATGCAGCACTAGACACATATAAATCACAGAAATGTCAGAGGCTGGCACTTTTTACAACACTCAGGACAAAACCAAAACAAAAAATACCAGAACACCCTGCCACTGGCCCAGAAAACAATGTAAAAGAGAGAAAGAAGACAGAAGAGGGATAGATAAAGAAAGAAGGAGTGAGTTAGAGTTAAAGAGAGAGACAGAGAGTTAGAGAGCTAGAGAGCTAGAGAGAGAGAGAGAGAGAGCTAGAGAGAGAGAGAGAGAGAGCGAGAGAGAGAGAGAGAGAGAGAGAGTGTGTGAGTTAGAGAGAGAGAGAGTTAGAGAGAGTTAGAGTTAGAGTTAGAGAGAGAGAGAGAGTGAGAGTTAGAGTTAGAGAGAGAGAGAGAGAGAGATAGAGAGTGTGTGAGTTAGAGAGAGAGAGAGTTAGAGAGAGTTAGAGAGAGAGAGAGAGTGAGAGTTAGAGTTAGAGAGAGAGAGAGAGAGATAGAGAGAGAGAGAGAGAGAGAGAGAGAGTTAGAGAGAGAGAGAGAGAGAGAGAGAGAGAGAGAGAGAGAGAGAGAGAGAGAGAGAGAGAGAGAGAGAGAGAGAGAGAGAGAGAGAGAGTTAGAGTTAGAGTTAGAGTTAGAGTTAGAGAGAGAGAGAGAGAGAGAGAGAGAGAGAGAGAGAGAGAGAGAGAGAGAGACAGAGACAGAGAGAGAGAGAGAGAGAGAGAGAGAGAGAGAGAGAGAGAGAGAGAGAGAGAGAGAGAGAGAGAGAAGCCTGAGACAGAGGATCAGAGCCAAACCAACAGAGGCATGAGAGGAAAGGAACACCATGTTCTCTCTGAGAAAAGAAGAAGAGAGAAAGAGAGAAAATGAGAGCACAAAAAAAAGAAGAGAGTGCAAAATATAAATTAAAGACAAAACCAAAACAAAAAACACCAGAACACCCCGCCACTGGCCCAGAAAACAATTTAAAGAGAGAAAGAAGAAGGACAGAAAAAGAAGGGGGGCTGCAAGAGAGAGAGAGAGAGAGAGAGAGAGAGAGAGAGAGAGAGAGAGAGAGAGAGAGAGAGAGAGAGACCGAGAGAGAGAGAGAGAGAGAGAGAGAGAAAAACAGAGTTGAGGGGGGCTCTGAGGCAGGACAGTGTTCTCAGTCAGACCCTGTTTACATCAGTCAGTCACATGGGTGCGGTGGAGGGTGAAGTGACCCTAAACTTTCTTTAACACGGCAGTTCCTTATCTGTGAGTGTGTGCGATCCAGTCGTGGTAAAGCTCTTAACTGTGAACAGTAAAAGTCACGCAGTCTCAGCTAAAAGAGAACAGCTGCGCTACTGTGTGTACAGACTTCACCACAGAGCTTCAGTTACACACGCACGCACGCGCACGCAGGCACACACACGCGCACACACACACACACACGCACACACACGCACGCACGCACACACCAGTTTTGGTGTTTTAGAGCTACAGCTTCACCTCCAAACTACACATATAAATTACTGCATGACCTTAAAAACCCTTTAAATTAAATCAGCAGCATATTCAAATGCTTTAAACTATAGACCTTTTACTCCCCACGTTAAAGTGCTCCACGAATCGCAAACTACTATCATTATCATCATCATCATCATCATCATCATCATCCAGCTTATAAGCAGTGGAGACGAGAGCACAGAGTGTTGAGTGCGCATCAAAGCAGAGTGCAGCAATAACGCTCGGGTTTCACTAAAGCAGCAGGTGCTGAAACACACACACTTTCTCCTGGGCAGACAGAAGCAGTAGTCATATCAGATTTATGAGTATGAGAGAGAGAGAGAGAGAGAGAGAGAGAGAGAGAGAGAGAGAGAGAGAGAGAGAGAGAGAGAGAGAGAGAGAGAGAGAGAAAAGAAAAAGAAAGAGAGAGGGGAGAGAGAGAGAGAAAGAAAAAAAGAAAAAGAAAGAAAGAGAGGGGAGAGAGAGAGAGAGAGAGAGAAAGGAAGAGAGAAAAAGAAAGAAAGAGAGAAAGAGAGAGAGAGAGAAAAAAAGAAAAAGAAAGAAAGAGAGAAAGAGAGAGAGAGAGAAAAAAGAAAAAGAAAAAGAAAGAAAGAGAGAAAGAGAGAGAGAGAGAAAAAATAAAAAGAAAAAGAAAGAAAGAGAGAAAGAGAGAGAGAGAGAAAAAAGAAAAAGAAAGAGAAAGAAAGAGAGAAAGAGAGAGAGAGAGAAAAAAGAAAAAGAAAGAGAGAGAGAGAGAGAGAGAGAGAGAGAGAGAGAGAGAGAGAGAGAGAGAGAGAGAGGGGAGAGAGAGAGAGAGAGAGAGAGAGGGGAGAGAGAGAGAGGGGAGAGAGAGGGAGAGAAAAGAAAAAAAGAAAGAGAGAGAGAGAGAGAGGGGAAGAGAGAAAAAAGAAAGAGAGAGAGAGAGAGAGAGAAAAAAAAGAAAGAAAGAAAGAAAGAGAGAGAGAGAGAGAGAAAAAAAAGAAAGAAAGAAAGAAAGAAAGAGAGAGAGAGAGAGAGAGAGAGAGAGAGAGAGAGAGAGAGAGAGAGAGAGAGAGAGAGAGAGAGAGAGAGAGAGAGAGAGAGAGAGAGAGAAAGAAAACGAAAGAAAGAGAGAAAGAAAACGAAAGAAAGAGAGAAAGAAAAACAGAAGCACCAAGCAATATATGTAGTGCTATCAGGCCCTAAAAAGACTCCCTGAAAAACACAGAACCACACTGACAAAGTACAGACACAGTGAGCACAGCCTGGCCATAGAAACAGATATTAGAGAACAGGCTTGTAAAGGAGCAGACTGCTGCAGCAGTGTAGCAACAAACCACAGACACAAATTAAACTGCACGACCACAGGTGAACAAAGCATGAAGTGGCCAAGCTTGGTTAAACCTTGGTTTGCCTGGTTTTGTATCACATGTATATTCTTAGGCCCAATCCCATTTCACCCCCTGCCCCTACCACTAGGCCCTTAGGCCTCCACTTAGCCCATTCACGTCTAGGGTAAGGGTGTCCCAATTTCTGTTGAGATAAAGGGGCAGGGTGAAGTGTTAGGGCTACATGGCCTTCCAAACAGAGTGTAATGAGAAAAAAAGAAAAACTGGCAAAATGACTGTGCAAGAAACCCACGAACGTATTTTATCCGTTAAAAATTACGAAAACTATTGTTTTATCTTGGTTTAATGTCATTTCAGTGTATTATGGTCGTTTTCTTCATAACAAGCACAAAAAATCGTTAATATCATGCTAATGCCTCGCTAGCTAGCTAACTTTCCGTTCCACCTTAAATAGTCTGGCAGCATTGATGCCTGAAGCGCCAGAATGTAACTGCTGCACCATTTAAGTGGAACGTGAAAATTCAAGGAAGAAGCTGGCGAATGGCTGATTTCAGCTTCGCATCACCAAAGAATTAGTGGTGGGCGATAATAAATAATTGCCCCCTCTTTGAAGGCGTATGATGCCCTAAATGTAACTAAAGCCCAGCAGTGAGGAGCTGAACTTTACCCTCCTCTGCCATCACTGAAGACGGGCCAGGTCGCCTACAGAGCAGCAGCTGGCTGATGACATCAGCCGATATTTTTGACCTGAGGTCAATCAATCTGCTAACTGATTAGCAGAATCACCAGCAGTCCATATGATCTGCTGCAGTTCATAAATGAGTCAGCTCTTTTACATGATCCTGGGGAGCTGACCGGCATTGAAGCGCTTTTTTATTTTAAGTGAAGACAAACCAAATGAATGAATGAATGAATGAATGAAAACAGTACTTTTAAAGAAAAGAAAAAAAAAAAAAAAAAAACACAAAAAACAAAGTCGGGCTTTGGCAGGAAGACGCATATCTACTGCCACAATATGAGTGAGAGCGAGTGACCCATCCAAACACACAAAAACAGGGTCAGTCTGACGGCTGTAATCGTGCCTGAGGAACATGTTGCATGTTCTGCGGACAGTGATGAATACGATGACAGCAAAGAGGAACAGAAACAAACATGTTTAGTCTTCCTAATGCAAACATGCGCGTGCACACACACACACCCACACCCCAAATTGGAAATCTGCTAATAATAACAATAATCCTTCGCTAAGACTATCTGAAATAAGAACACCAGTCTACAAATGCTTTAAATAATCTAAGAAAGTACATTTTCCTCAAATGATACAAAAAGCATTAAGTACATCACTTCAATAGAAGCTGGGTTGAAATCCTGTCTTACAGACTACTTAATAATGACACTCCACGCTACAGATGATCTAGTAGTAACTATTTTGATCTCAGGTTACAGGTCAGACTACATAATGACAGCAGTAATGTCAATTCGATGGTACAGCCAACACAAAAATAAGCTCAACAATTAAAAACAGCCAAATGATCACTGTTTGGCAACATTAGCGACACATGTGGTTAAGTCACAGGGAAAGTCAGCTCAATAGAACAAGAAGTGCCAGGTAACGTCAGAAATACAGATCCAGCAGTCCAGAGGAACGCTGGCACTAGGAACGCTGACACACAGCAAACGTGATCTGTATTACGTCTCACTCTATTTTAGACCCCTTCAGACACACTGTTTGGCTATTAACTAATTAACTAACTATTAATTGGCTATTAAAAAAAAATCCATGTATTTACAGCTATATAAAAATCCTAATTATTTTCAATTGTGGTTTTAAAGTATAATGAACAGGCAGTTCTAATGTGAGGAGAACCAGTCTTCTGAATAAAATAACTGTACGAAATAAAACAATATGATGGATAAAATAAATTTAAACTGCATCCAACCAAACCTGAAGCGCAAGGACGGATTTTTTCAGGCCACATCGTATGTATATACACACAGAGGTTCAAAAAGAAAGCCCGGCTCCATGTTTAGGTATCTGAACGCAAATCAGCATTATACTGATGATGAGGAGATTCATTTATGTCCTTCACTAAGAACGGAGTTCTCTTTAAATACTCTATCAACACGCTTGCAAACGTCATCCACATTCATCTGCTCAGGGAAGAGTTCAGAAGCACGACAGATGTTACGAAATGTCCCTTCAGAACCTCGAAACTTACATAGTGAAAGGAAATGTAACTGACAATTAAAATCAGTCAGTAAAGCATAATTAAATGAAAACTGCTGGAGTCAGCTATCTGAAATTTTTGCTTCTTAAAATCAGTATGGGGCAAAAACCTTTATTGAGTCAGACCCAACTCTGTTCCTGAGTGATACCACACTGTAGCCCCCTGCAAAACACTGAGGTCTGTATCTTCAGCAATGATTCAAGGCACTATAGACCACGTGCAACACACACACACACACACACACACACACACAAATTGCACACATGCACAAATACTCACCAGAGTATCAGAAAACCATATGGGCAAGCTGAGTACGGCTTCTTGCCCAAAGTGTGCAGAGCCACACTATGAGTCAGCGCTAAGCTGGAAGCAGTTTCACACAGGCTCAGAGACACAGAAGCTCGTTTTACGCTGCACCGGATGGAGAGTGACCAGCATCTTCCATTCGCTAAGCCTGCAGGCCTTTTTAATATGGGGAGAGATTGATGACCACTGGCCATGACTCCCACATCTGCTGAGGAATTATTACTACGGCTATGCGATATGGACAAAATACCTGCTACATACTGCGACTGCAATATGACCTGAGATATATTCAAAACACACTGCGAACCCCAGATGCAACATAATCAAAAACTGGCCTGTGTTCTTCTGTGCAGTCATTTGTTTATTTTGTGCAGACCTATTAATGAATGGGAGAGAATGAAAAGTCCACACACAAGGCACATAATCACATTCACATCTACAGAGTATGTGCGCACACACTCCAGATCTCCAGGTCCAAGAATTAAAGGGCTTGTCCTGTAAACAGGCCTGGCTCCAGAGGAGGACATATGGGGGGTGGAGGGGAATTCTGGATGTTACTTTTTCAATTTCCCACTCTCTCAGTTGTGGACATGATGATTGTTCAAAATCTCTTCTCCATCCATTAGAAATAGGTAGATTAGTTCTTTCATGGTCGTATGTAATGCTTCATGCCCTTCTTGGAGAAAATCTCTGGGTGTGTAGACTAATTGATTTGACAACTCCTTTCAGCTTGAGAAACTTAACTAACCCTTTCCTAAACAGTCTTTCCTGTTGCTGTCCAGTTGTAGCTTATCTTAGAACAATCAAAACTCTGTCATGGATTAGCCTCACCACTAAAAACAGTCAAGAGTAGCCAAGAAGGGTTATTGTGTTTTATCAGCGTTATGCTTTTGGGCCCCTGCTGTATCCCCAATTTCACTCAAATCACCTGAGGAGCTTCATAGAATGTTCTACTCAAATTACTCATCAGAATTTCATACCCCTCCTGCATCCCTCATTTATTCTGCCCTGCCACTGTACAGAAACACTGTAAAGTAATAGGGCACCCAATGCTTGACTAAATAAAAAAAAAAAAAAAAATGTTAGCGGAATAATTCAGCCAAAAACGAAACTTTCCTCCTTACTTCAAATCATCAGCCAGAAGATGTCTGAAGTCCTGCATTTGGTTCTTTAGTTTTGTGCTCTGAGAATGCTATGAGGCTAGCTAACAAGCTTTGGATGCCTATACTCCATAATTTAGCACGGAGAATGCATGAATCACCACAAACTCGCCTCAAACCGCATTGAGCTGTTATGTCAGCTCACACAGACTCACTTATGTGGTTTCTGACACTATGCATCATACTTAGTTAACACACTTAGGCACAACTCTATGATGCAGTGGACTTGCCTGCTGCTAGCCCCCCCACACCATCACACCCTCTCAGATCACACTCTCCCCTACAAGGACACCGACGTCTCTGAACCAGCCCCGAGCACACAGCTATTTTAGAACTGTGTTTTTGAATTCCAAAAAAAGGAGAGAGTGATGAGAGAGATGGAGAGAGGGAGCAAAGGGTGGAAAAGTAACTGGCAGAGTTTTCAGGCCTTCACCAGATGCAGTATATTACCCTCAGCCTAAGGAATGCAAGTCACTTCCAGGCCTGCTTTAATAGTTTCCTTGATATGACACATGCAGTGGTATGAGGATTTCGGAGATGACGGAAGTTCCAGTCCAGAAGCCCAGCTCTGATCACCTGTCCAACCTAAACCCTCTCTGGCTGAAACACAGCCGCAGACACTTGCTTCTTCCAGATACCCACACAAACACTCTCCCTTCCAGCTGCGCCTGCTGTACGCGTGTGTGTATGAGAGAGAGTATGTGAGTAGATGTGCCTGAGCATGCCATTGCCACGCAGCAGGTTCTTCTTATTGTTGACCAAAAACGATTATGGTAAGCACATAATGAGCACCCAGTAAATTACCAAGCAGCTCCTCAGTCCCCCGAAGCATGCCGTTTTAACAATTAAAATTTAACAGGAAAGCCTGACAAACTACATAGTATAATGAAAACATTTCTGAAGCAAAGACCACTGCACCAGTAAAAGTACAGCTTGGTCATGAAGCAACCACTAAAATTAAGGTTTGAACCCCATCTATGCCATGTGCTTTAGTGTGTCTAGCAGAGTATTTCGACACACAGCACTATTGCTGTACCAACTCATTACTAAGCCCTTCATGAGCTGAATCAGGTGTGTTGAGTCAAGGAATAGTTAGAACTAGGAGTTCCACCAGGAGCAAGATGAAATGCTGCTCTACGCTCATTAAGGCAGTCATGAGTTTTAGTCAAGCATCTGCATGTTGTCATAGTTTTACATTCAGCACCACACTCGAAAAAATAATGCAGCACTTAGCAATAGCCAAACAAATCTCAAACCTCTGCCAAGCAAGAGTTTTTAAGATGACAGCGATGTCTTCAAATCTGGATCTTGAATTAATTTTCAGGTCCTGAAGTTTATAAATCACCATTAAGTGACACAAGGTAGCCAATCAATCAGTTCAGTTAACTATCGGTGATTACAAAATCCAGCATCAGAAACTGGATACAAGGTCTGGCCTCGAATACCTCTGGTCTAGAGCAGTGTTTCTCAAACACAGGGCCAAAAAAATGATTGACTTGAATTATTGAATAAAAAAAAAATAAAAAAAATACATTAAATGTTTTCAGTTAACAACATTAATGTAAGCCCTGCATTAACAGTGCACAAAGGCAGCTTCATCATTTTTGTCCCTTTGCCTCTAGAAACAACTGACCTTTCAGTTGCCCACTTGCACTAATATTCTGCTGATATTTCACTGATGTTCACTGATGCACATCACACTTTGCAAGGCAGGCCCCCCACATATCACCTTGTCAAAAAATTTCCCCAAAATCACATTTTTAATGTTGAGGTTTTATTTTCTTGTGGGCCTTCATGCTTTCAAGTGATAAACAGGTGGGCCTTGAGGTGGAAGAGGTTGAGAACCTCTGGTCTAGAGGATGCAATGGAGGGACAGTAAGGTCCATTGGATACTTGTACTGATACTACTGTTAATATAGTCAGGTGGATGGAAGGTGTAGAGATGCATTTCTAAACCCATCACCAGTCCAGATTTCTGTTGTATGTCAGCTCCTGAATCCCAATACACCTGAGCCAAGTCGTTAAAGAGCAATGTAAAATTACAGAATAACAAAGCATGATCTGGTTTATTCTTCTAGCTAATGACTTATTTAACGTAACTCACATCACTGTAAGATTATCTCATGTTAAGGTTGTTTGGATGGGATCTTTCCATAACTGACCTGCCTAGATTAGGCAAAAAGCAGCCTGTAACCCAGAACCCTGGAGGAGAAGGGAGGAGAGTCAAAAAGTTGTTGGGGTCTCTTTTTAGGAACAATGAATTTCAGGTAAAGGTGTACTGGGAGCTTCAGAGCGAAAAACGCAGACAACCTGATGGGACTAGTCTGACAAAGACTGGCACAGAGGGACGGTCGACTGGCGAATAGCACAGCACGCTCTGGCACTGTGTCACTGTCTTTACCTTTAGGAGGAAAGTAGGACTTGCTTTCTGCCTTATGGGGCCAGTCCACCACCAAGTGTCCATAGCGACGAAAACTGTTGGTGATCTCATCTATGAAAGGAAAGGAAAAAAAAGAAAAAAGAATTTAGTACAAAAACAATGATTATGGACATCATAAAGGAAAGTATATTACATCACCAGTCCAGCTATAGTTCCTATTGGAACCATGTCCGGGACACAGGGTGTGTTAGACTTTCCTGACCAACGTTCAGCATTCTTTTACTTCTGACCTCATTGTGTTGTGAATCTTCCAACAGGCCAGGAGCCACTACCAGAATTTTTCCAGTCTGGGTGTGTTTTTAATAACGGCCTCATTTCATAGTCTGTGTACTACATTCCCAGAGCCCTGTAGTCTGTGGCACTGTTCACACTTTTTCAGTGAAAAGTATCACATCTGCTGTCAGACATGCACGGTCTGCTCAGTGCCACCGAAGACATCACCAACGGCAAAGAGCAAGAGCAAACGCGCGCACACACACACACACACACACACACACACACACACACACACACACACACACACACACGCATGCAAACAGTCACAACAGCAGCTGTGCTCATCATCATAGAAACAAAGCTACAACTTAAATGTTAAAAGTGCTATTTAAATTAATTTAAGTGCCTTTAAAAGAAAGCAATCAGGACTATTTTACAGTAAGACTACTGTTAGTATCCGTTCATAAACGGTTTAAAATTTGTCAGTTAATGTTTGACCAGTTAGATGATTGCACACCGCACATCTCAAAGCCCTCTTATTAATAGATGTATAACTAAAAAATTTCAAACTTGAGAAAAAGAAGAGCTTTTTCTTGACTAATGGGATGCGGTGTGGACATCCATTTTTACTGATTAATTTTATAAGTTTATAAACATCTTAGAATCATAAATAAACAGTTAAACGCTTACATGAAAAGCGCAAAAGTGCCCTGTTATATCTGATGAATATGGATATATCTGATGAAGCTGACAGGTATAATGTTGCCTGATGGAGAAGACGAACTGAAACAAGTAACCAGTGAAATCTGAGGTTTAACACCATAGATAAGTGCAGTCTCACTATCTGGCAAGCAACAAGTCATTTTAGTCTTTGTGATTCATCTGTTATAACTTCTTATTAAGGATTTTAAGGTGTTCACCACCTAATTAATGACCCTTAATAAATAAAAAAAATCATTCAAAAACCCTTTTAAAACATTGTAAAGTGGACGAGCCAATCATATCCCAAAAACCCTCGAATGGAAAATCTCTCTCATTATTCCAAAATCAAATGGAGTAAGAAAGGACACTTTCTTTGTGTTCAAGTGATGGTTGGTTTGCTGTGTACCTTCATCGATGTCTGGAGGCAGTCCACCAACAAAGACCTTCCTGGAGTAGCGCTCCATTCTCTCACCGTTCTGACAGCGAGTGGGTGAGTTCAGCCCTGGGGTCAGGGACTGGTCACCATGAGGGTCATCAAGAAAACCATCCTCGAAAGGAAACAGTGACGAGCGACCTGGAGAGAGAGTGCGAAAGAGAACGAGAGAGCACGAAAAAGAAAGAAAGAAAATTAGAGACAGACGGAGAAAAAAAAAAAAAAGACATAAGACAGAGAAAAATGAAAAGGGAGAAGCACAAAAAGAAGATAAAAGCGGGCGCAGTTAGAAAAAGGAAAAAGAAAAACAAAGAGTTTGTTATTAATTTAATCTAATTTAAAATGAATTCATGGAATCATTTGAAGCAACAGCCAAGAGAGAACTCTGGCACAAAGAGCTACTGAGGTCTTTCTAAAAGCATCATTAGTGAGCCCTCGGATTTATTGCCCTGAAATGAATCAAGAAAGAAACATATATCCCCTCCTACACATATGCAAACACACCCCATCTACAGCTGGGTCAGATGCCAGTGTGCTGAATTAGTTTAAATGGTTAATTTCCTCATCATTGGGGACTGCTGGCTTTCAGAGCAGAAATCTTCAATTGAAGAAGACTTCAGAGCTCTCAGCTGAGAAGCAGAATAGGGGTATTTCAGAAGGGCCAGTCTCTTGAGCTTTAGCACAAGCCAGAAAATCTGAAGAACATGGTTTGCCTCAGTTTTGCACATCAAAAACTATTCTGCACATCAAAGAAGAATTAGAGAGTTGAGAAACTGGGTTACGCCAGGAGTCCGGTATTAATGTGAAATGTGGGATAAATGAAAATCTTTACAAGCTTCTAGCGTTCTAGCGGCCATGTGATAAAACACATAAGATAGTAGACCGAACAATACATCAAACATGTTAAAGCCATCATTAAAACAATTAATGCAAAACCAAGACCCACAAAAAAGGCGGCATGATGTACAACAAAACATGAACATTTAGACAGGTGAGCATTATGAGCTGAAGGGGAATTCTGCTCAGTGCAGCTCAGAACATTGCATTCTGTCCTAGTTTGTTTTGTAGTGGGGCTGATTTTGCTTAGAAAGCCATTTTAAAGGAAAGAAAATCAGGATTGACATCTTGCAAAAATTCATTAGTTAAGTAGAACCCACTGTAGCAGCTTTCTCTCCACGCCTTTATGAGCAGGTGTTGAGAGGGTGAACGTGTTCAATGTTTCAGGAATGTTCTAAACCACCTCTGGTCCCGGATTGCCCATACTTTGCTCATTTTGGTGTCTTTCCTGCTCTAACACACCTGAATCAACTAATTAGCTCCTTAATAAAGACTTTCAAATGGGTGTAGTAGTGCATGAAAAACGCTTCAACGTGCAGGATCAGGTTTGGGAACGTATGTTATAAATGACAAGGTCAAGAGACTCTTCCACTGCAGAAATTAGTCAATTACATCAAAGCTTGTTCTTATGATCCACTGCAAGCATTTTAGGATGAAAACCATGGTCAAGCCAATGTGCTTTCATGATCAACTTAGAATGACAGTCTTGGAGATATGACAGGGCTCAACTTTAAAGATCATCTGTGAGAATTTAAGACCAGATTTGGACTTTTTGGTGTGCACATCAGGGATCATTCGAATGTGCTGTGCCAATACTAACCCATTCCTTGCACCTAAGGTCTACGGCTGGCCCGAAAAGCAATATACAGGCTTTGAATACTTATTGGTATTTCTGAACATGTAATCAAAATCATCACCTTTCAGAACAATATTATTTCATTTCATAACGAACCATAATTTTACGATCATTATTACAGTTGAAAAAATACCCAGCTGGAGGCAACAAGATATCACTAGTCAGGCTGAAGCCCAGCTGCTCGCGTGCTGTATGTTGCCATTATTGTAGCCCTCTTGTTCAAATATAGCTTTTACAAGTGACATAAATGCATTTGATTTATGCTTCTTAATGGATTTTGCTGAAGGAATGTACTTTTAATGTTTTAGGCTACAAGTTTTGTGGTTCTAAAAAAAAATTTTTTTTAATTTAAGTCCAATATTATACCAACGTAATACTCAAGTATTCAAATTATTTGGGCCAGCCTTACAAAAGGACAGATCACAATGCACTTTGTTAAACATGAAAAACACAATGACTCAGAAAATAAAGAGAGAGAATCTGCCAGCAATTTTCTTCTCTCAGAAAGGAAACCAAAAAACATTCAGGCCCTGCGTTAGGAAATGAATGGTTAAAGCCTCCTTTCCACCCACTTGATTATATGTATTGATGAAAATATAAACTATAATCCAGTAAGAGGAGTCAAGGGCATGAATTAATAAGACTTCATCCAACCACAGCACAGATGAAGCAGACATTCGGTCATCATCATCCCCCCCTATCCCCCACCCCAAGCTCCACATCCACCCTCATACACAGACAGCTAGCAATTTAGCTTCAGCAAGCCCCTTCATTTCCGCAAGCACAAAACAGAGAGACAGCAACGTGTTACCTCTTCTGCGACCATAGTTCCTGGCTGTTCGGGAGCACACAGGGAGGAAGAGAGAGAGAGGGAGGGAGAAAGAGAGAGAGAGAAAGAGAAACAACAGGGAAAAGGGAGAGAGAGATACAGGGAGCAGAGGGGAAGATGGACGGACAGACAGACAGACAGACAGACAGACAGAGACAGGCAAAGAGAGAAAGGGAGAAAGACAGACATGGGTTTGGTGGGCAAACAATGTGAACAGTCACTCAGGCAACAGTCTGAAAGCACAGGCCGAGCTGTGTGGACTTGTGTGGGTCAGTAAAGGCCCGACTTTGTCCAGTTTTCTTCACGCTGTCCATCCTGATCATGGCTAAATGTATCAGACTTCCAAAACACACGCTGGAAAAGTACTGACCTAGGATCTGCATCATCTCCTAATGCAGACGCCCAGCCATCCCCAAATACTCTATAGAGTTTGAAACACTTGTCTGAGCGTGGCATGACCTGCCTATTCATCAAACGTGTGCTTGGGTTCAAACATAAAATCTGCATTGGGTTCAGAGAGCACTTCTCAGATACTCATCAGGTTCGAACAACATTTCTCAGATTTGAAGTTTTGGACACCATTTCTCAAATATCTCTTGGGTTCTGGCATGGTTTCTAAAATACTTGTATGTTTCAGAGGTCATTTCTCAAATATGTGTCTGGTTCAGAGATCATTTCTCAGATATTCGTCAGGTTTGGACATCATTTCTTGAATATTTCTTGGGTTTGGTTCAGCTCCAAGTATCCTGTTTGGGTTTCTCACAGCCCATCTGTCACCTTAATAGATTCTGGCCTGCATTTATCACGGCTTTAGTTTTCCCTCATCCTTTATTTGTCCTGCCTATTTTTATTACTTTAAAGCAATCTGGCACAATGGAGTCACTCGTGCAGTTGGCACTAAGGTCCATGAGGCCACCAAAAATGTGAAAATGTATGAGTGAAGCAAAAGGGCAAATTGGTTCAGTGAAGCCAAAAGAACATTCGTCATACGTCTGGAAATCATTTGACATGGTGCACGTTAAGAAACTAAAGGGGTTTGTAGAGTGTAAAAGCTACAATGTTTAGAATTGGAGAATCTTCTTCCGTCTGTGGTGGGTGTTGGTCAGGCCTGGACAGGAATTTGTATGTTTACAGTCGAGGTTGGATTCAAAAGTTGGTGATGTGGGTCAGGTTGGGTCAGACACACAATGTTCTTGGATTCTGTTAAGGGTTGGATGAAAACCTCATTCCCAATCGTTATAGTCTTGTTATATTTGTATATTGTCTGATCTGACACACCTGGCTCAGCTGCCGATGACCTCATGAGTTGAACAGGTGTTAATACAGCTGTTTTGAGCGTCATCCAATCTTTCCATGAGGTGCATCTGCTTTTGTTTGAACCACTTTGTACAGCATTTGTTTTCCTAAATGCATTTGAACAGTTACTCCACATCCAGCCCAAATTTAGACAATAAAGACAGATGGCTTGGTGCATGTGTGCTGCTGTTATGAAGCTAATGGTCTCAAAATGAAGTATAAAGTGACATGTGACCCAATTTCACCCTGAAGTTAGGCCTAAAGCGCTGCATTATGCACCTAGCACACATAAAGTGTGAGACAGACACTTCACCCACCCTCATCACCTCTCACCTGGAGCACAGGAGTCATTAAGGTAGAGATCTGGAGAGCTCTACACACAAAGTAGATCATTGCTGGTGATTGCTGGTGAGTTTTTAAAAATGGGTAAGAGGTTCTACTGACACATTCCAAGAGTTCATTCACATTTCTGCAGTGGAAATGTTGCACTAATTCAGAGGAAACACTGGTGGTTGCTGTCTGGGCTGACCCAACACTTATGGTCTGGCACCCTCCCACTCGAACAGGGAGGCCAAAGGTAGGCCTGCATAAGAGCAGATAAGGAGAGACTGCATACACATTTAGCATTCTGCATGTGTACAGAGGCTTAAAACTAAAACCCAATGATTAGTAATCTACTGCTATTCCAGGAGCACAGACGCTACTGGTCCAGGAAATAGTAGTCTTGTCCAATGTCTAGGATTCATTTAGCGCTTTCGTTCAAATCATCACACCTCCACATTCTCCAGGCAGTTATGCTAAACGGCTGCTTCCCACATGCCTCACATTCTTGCCTTTTCCATCCTTCCTAGCCCAGTCCAACATGAGTATATTGGTATTGTACATGGAGCTACATTCATTTTGTTCTCCAAGCCACGGTTAGGTTTTGGATTCTGTTGAATTTTTTCAAGGGCGGCACGGTGGCGTGGTGGGTAGCGCTGTCGCCTCACAGCGAGGAGGGCCTGGGTTCAATTCCCCGGCCAGGCGGCCAGCGTCCTCTCTGTGTGGAGTTTGCATGTTCTCCTCGTGTCTGTGTGGGTTTCCTCCGGTTGCCTCCCACAGTCCAAAGACATGCAGTCAGGCCAATTGGACATGCTAAAGTGCCCCTAGGTGTGAGTGACTGTCTGTGTCTGTCTGTCTGCCCTGCGATGGACTGGCGACCTGTCCAGGGTGTATCCTGCCTTCTGCCCGAAGACTGCTGGGATAGGCTCCAGCATCCCCCCGCGACCCTGACGGAGAAGCGGCTTAGAAAATGGATGAATTTTTTCAGCAAAAATTTGTTTCCCATTTTGGAAGAAAAAAAAAAAAAAAGAATCCCTGAAAAATAAGTTATGTTTTTACTATCACATTAAAATGTATAGACAGAGAAATAAGATTCTATCCTTTCCTTCCTTAAACATGTAACTGTTTCATGGTGTTAAATAATGGCCTTTTAATCCTCCATAACACTGAAAATAGCTACACACTTGTTGCTGCTGCAAGTGAATGGCTAGACTTCTAGTAAAGAGCACATAATGCAGCCTGGTGCACCAAAGTAGAAAAGGTCAAGCCTTATATTTATTATAGCTTACATTAACAGCAATCATTGTTATTGTTGTTAACATTATTGTTATTGTATTCACAATAACATGTCAGAAAAATAGCAATGAGATATTCTGCTCAATTCGTTCAGCCCTGTTTGGAACCCTTTGCCCTTCATTTATTGCACTACCCTACTTCCCACCCCACTTCATCTCAATACAAGCCCATTCCTTCACTCTGGCCACCCAGCCCCAGCATCAACAGTCAGCTGCAGCAGCGTCATCGCATGTGTCACATTATCCTGTAAGAGCCCAGCAGGGTGGGTGATAAGCCTGAATAAAGCTCATGCTGAGTCTTCTAGAACAGTCTCCAGTGAGCTAAAGCCTCACACTGGGAATCTCTTTATAAACCCTCTTCAACACAAGCCTGTTAGAGACAGGCCAATATGGCCCAGTGCAGAGAGGCTCCAATTGTGTGACATTCTCACTGCTGGAGGACAAGACCGACTCCAGGCTGCAGCATCCCACATTTGGGACTTTTCACTAAAAGGGTCTCTGTGTGCCTTGCTGCTAAGAGCAGACAGAGACATGTGACTGGAAGAGGTCAGGGGGTCTAGAGTGCCTAGCAACAAGAGGGAGACGGGAGAGAGACACGGCAGACGTGTCTCGTGAAACCGTATTAGCCAACCTCACTGAGGGACGAGGGAATTTGGTCCAAAGTTGAAAAGTTTCATAGGGTGGCATTTGCTTTGGGCCAAACGGTACAAGGTTAAGTTAACCTGCTGGAAGTTTCCGTCTCTCTGTGTGAGAATAATTGCAGTGGCGATTTAAGAGGCATAGCAATTAGTAGAAAACGTAGCCCTCAGCTTGATCTCGGCACAGATTTAATAACAGTGAAATCGAAGTTACAGTGTACCTGGAGGAACGCGCTTCTACAACACATACAACCTTGAGAGTTCTTGAAATTATACTGAGGATACAACTTTCTTCCCCCTCCAGAATATAATAGCATACTTGAGTGTATGACGACTTGATCAGCCACTATGTTTATAACTGGTATATATGGTACATTAAAAGTGTTAGAAATTAACAGTGTCATTCTTTTAACATGGCAATAAAAAAAGTTAAAGAAAATGTTAATTCTCAAAAAGCTGACAGGAGGAAACAAACGAAAAAAAAAAATCTTTAAAAATACAATAACATTTTTATATTCATCATTTTAGATTTAATCTCCTACAAATTGTCCCCATCCAATTAAATTGTTGCTGTACACTCACTGGCCACTTTATTAGGTTCAATTGCTTGTTAACACAAATAGCTCATCAGCCAATCACACGGCTGCAACTCACTGCATTTAGGCATGTAGAGGTGGTCAAGACAACTTGCTGAAGTGCAGACCGAGCATCAGAACGGGGAAGAAAGGGGATTTAAGTGACTTTGAACGTGGCGTGGTTGTTGGTGCCAGATGGGCTGGTCTGAGTATTTCAGAAACTGCTGATCTACTGGGATTTTCATGCACATCCATCTCTAGGGTTTACAAAGAACGGTCCGAAAAAGAGGAAATATCCAGTGAGCGGTCAGTTGTGTGGACGAAAATGCCTTGTTGATGTGAGAGGTCAGAGGAGAATGGGCAGACTGGTTCCAGATGATAGAAAGGCAACAGTAACTCAAATAACCACCCAAAATCTCTGAGGAACGTTTCCAACACCTTGCTGAAAAATTAGGGCAGTTCTGAAGGCAAAAGGGGGTCCAACCTTTTACTAGCAAAGTACCTAACAAAGGGGCCCGGTGAGTGCATATCACAGCCTCGGTTATTTCAGGTTTTTATGACATTGTGTTTGTCGACTGTGTTATATATAAATTATTTTCAAATCTGGGTTAATAGGGGGCTGAATCAAAGTACATAATCCCATTTTTGATCAAATTTTTAAATGACTTACCCATATGATATGGATTTGTCACTGAATAATAATAGTGCACTGTGCATAAGTATATAGCCAATCTTAGCCAAGCAGGTAAATTCAGCTGCCTCATGTTTGTCAAGCAGCTAATACAATAGTGAATCTATGTTTCAGCATTACTTCATTATTAACTGACTTCACTAAAAACATACAATCTACACCATCATTTGAGTACAAAACACCTGTCGAAGGCTGTTTTGTTCATTTATGGTCAGCAAAATTGTGTTCTACGGTGTGTCTGGGAGCTACTGGGTCTGATAATGATGGTCACGTGAAGAAATGTGTGTGTGGACGACTGTAAAGAAGACTGCTCTGGTCTATTACACCATTAGGAGGTTGCCATTTAAAAAAGGCTGAGAACCACTGGTGTAAGGAACACACGGGAAAATGGTTAGAGCTGCTGTATACATTTTCCTGTACTTTACTGGAAAGTCTGGAAATTCCAGGTATTAGACTCTTGGAGAGCAAAGAGGATGTTATCTTTGCATTTCTGTTAAATTATGTCAAATTTGTGTTCTTATGGTATGCATCCAAAAGGGAGAAACAAGGAGAGACATGCGACAGGCTGAGGGTGACAGACATGAGGTGAGAACATAGCGATCTTGTAGGCAGGGGTGAGACGAGAAGTGAAGCAAGAATGCTTAGAATCACACTGCAAGTCTTTTTCAGTAATAGTGCTCTTTAGCTTCATTATGCTTCTATTGTGCAGCGTTCACATACATGAGAGCTACACAATTTATTAATAAATGTGATATTTAGACGACAAAAAAAATATCATTTATGCATAGAAATAACTGACCACAACAAGACTTATCTTTAGACCAATTAGTGGAACGATTACATATTCAAATTGGAATTCTTGTGGTGATACTGCATGTGGATAGTTCCAAAAGCAGTTTATTAGCTTTCGCGATATCTTTCCCATGCCTGCATATTCACAGACCCCCAAAGAACGCCCTGTTCAACCGCTGCCATTTTCAACCCAATGTTAGGCACCTTGAGTAGATATAATAGACGCATTTTAATCCGTATTTTAAAGCATTTTAATTTGATGATTGAATGACCTCATAACTGACTGAAACCTGTGACACTGACAACCCTGGCCTAATGATCATTTCATTTTGTCTTACTTTGCCAATGCACATCTGCACATTAGATCACACCCTTTTCAAATTCTATGGCAATGTAATCTGATGGCCCACAGACTGTGTGGCAATACTCCAGGCGAAAGCTTTACAGCGAGTAGTTCTGAAGGCGTGGTGATGAGAAGAAAAGAAGAGAGTCACCGGCTCAGCTCAGCCGTTTCCTTCGTTCCCCTACTGTTCCCTCTAAAGTTCCCACTAAACACCAGCCCCAAACCAAACTGCTGTAGTGCCAGGCCACAAAAATCTCTGTCATCAAAGTGGTGACTTCCTCTCCTGAGAGAAGCCTCCTGGAGCACTTAGTCAACCTGTTCTAAGACACCACTGACGACTATAGCTCGACAGAAAACTACTGGATACAGCAATGACTGGACACACTACCCGTCAACAGCCTAGTTACTGGTGCACACAGAATAACAAAAAAGTAAAAATTCTTTGCTATTTTTATTCAGTAACTACACAAATTTAAACACTATGAACTACACACAAAAAGCTGTGTTAAATATTGTTAAATATTTAGATTTCAGGCATTTGGAAAGCAACAAGGGATTAAATGACAATGTATATTAGTATTTATGATTATGCTTTTGTCAGCTTACCTGCCTGTGATCAAAAACAAGGTATTCATTTTAGGGGAATTCCAGTGACTGTTAAGATTTTCTGCGTAACTCAATCGAGAAGTCATTTAGAACGGTTTGGTGAGAAATTATAACTATATAATTATTTAAAAAAAAAAAAAAAAAAAAAAACCTGTTTCCATGGGAACCATATTGCCTTACGATGCCCTGCATGTGCCCCTCCTCCATGAATGAATAATATAATTGTTTTAGGCCAAAACCTAATCTCAAAACTACCATACAACAACGTCACAGGCATCAGGTAGCGTATTTGTGTAATCATTTTCTGTGAGAAAACTTTTAAGAAGCATTAAAAAATTCAGGCGTTTGGTTCTAACTCCACCACCACCAAATGAACAATTCTGACTCTGCAACGTTCTCTAGGACAGAGCATTTCACATCAAACTACTCTGACGTTGCTTACAGCTTAAACATTTTATTAAGATGTATTTTATTTTTTTGGCGGCACGGTGGCGTGGTGGGTAGCGCTGTCGCCTCACAGCAAGGAGGGCATGGGTTCGATTCCCCGGCTGGGCGACCAGGGTCCTCTCTGTGTGGAGTTTGCATGTTCTCCCCGTGTCTGCGTGGGTTTCCCCCAGGTTCTCCGGTTTCCTCCCACAGTCCAAAGACATGCAGTCAGGCCAATTGGACGTAAATTACCCCTGGGTGTGAGTGTGTGAGTGACTGTCTGTGTCTGTCTGTCTGCCCTGCGATGGACTGGCGACCTGTCCAGGGTGTATCCTGCCTTCCGCCCGAAGACTGCTGGGATAGGCTCCAGCACCCCCCCGCGACCCTGACGGAGAAGCGGCTTAGAAAATGGATGGATGGTATTTTATTTTACTAAGACATTCATTAAGATTCTTAATGCTTCACATTGTTCTCACATCTATACTTCAGAATCATCTACAGTTTTCATTCTGGATACAGCTACAACTTTAGCTTCTTAGTGTCCTACGAATCATTTGAAACCAAGTTGCACAGATTTAACAAATCAGAATCATTTCATATATTTATCTGCAACTAAATTGGTTCTATTTTGGTTTTACAGAGAAGACTGATTCCAAACCACTGAACAGCAATGAACTTCAAAAACCTGATAATAAAGAGTGCACAGAGGTCACACGGGCTTGTTGATCAAAACTGACTCTCTTCCTGGAACACACCCCCACCCGCCTCTCCCCCATCAGGTTTTCTCCCTGTTTGTCCCCCCGTGACCATACAGCACCTGTTGAAGGGGACAGCGCGAGTATATAGTCTTTCAGGTCTGTTATTTTTAGGTGACTGCTGCTCATGTGTGGAGACTACAGTGCTCCATGTGGCTCACTCAGCCAGCACTACAACCCCCACTATACCCAGAAACACTCAGCCAGTGTGCAGCACTTAAACTATGACAAACACTGCAAGACCAGCCAAACTCAGGAGGTCAAGTCATTGGCCTGTCAGGTTAAAGCAACATGCCAGAAGGAACCTGACTTACAACCAGTCGTTCCAAAGAATGAGCACATGAAGCTGGATAGAAAGTTGGTGGAACATTAGCGAACATTGCAAAAATGCTCAAAGACAATTCAGACTTTTCTAAATTAAAGGTAGGCTAGCTGAAATAAAGCATGCCATAGACATAGAGGTCATTAAGAAAAAGTATAACAGCACCGTAATCATATTCATAGTCAGGCAGTGCATTAAGATTAGCATTATATTATCAGCAAATTCATATTTAACTACAAGCACATATGCTTCTGCGTGCAATCAGTTTGAATGGAATGGAAAAAAAAACACTTACTCAGTGGCATTATGTGTTCTGCTGCTGGGTGATGAAAGTTCAAACCCATGCGTCCTGGAGAAAAACACAAGAAAATAAAATACATGAGGATTAATACGGAGATAAAACAAAACAATAAGACAATCATTTCAGCATCTCTATCGATGCGCTACGAGCTTACAAAACCACAAATTTGGTTACTATGGCATATTCTACCAACTTCAAAATGAGCAAGCTATCAAAATGACCATTATAGGTAGAGGTAGGCGATATGGCAAAAATAAAATATCACAGTATCGGAACAGAAAAAGCCCCAGTAGTGCTACAGTAAAAAAAATAAATAAAATTTTTAAAAAAGTGTCTAAAGCTGTGCTAGAAAATCCAGTTAAACAGGACCATCATGGGAAGCATGGACTGACATCATCATCCAATATTTTTCTGCTAGTATCGTTGTTCATATTAAACTAGTGATTCATGATAACACTGGAATCATATTGGTATCGGCAGATGTTTGCTTTAAAAACTTCGCATCAGACAGATGTTTAGATTTGGCTGAAACTTTGTATTTATTTTGTTCTGGAAGAGCAGAACATTTAGGTGAAGCTGGACTACTGCACTAAAATATCTGCATATCATTTATTTTACTGCAGAGATAAATGTTATATTTAATTGTAATTTGAATTTTGGTACATGTCATCCCAATTATTACTTTCTACATATTTTAGCACAGTAGCCCAACATCACTTAAACGTTCTGCTCTTCTGGAGTACAATAAACGCAGCATCAAACATGAGCCAAATCTAAATATCTGTCGATTTCAAAATGATTCAGACGTCGTCGTGCATTCCTACTGATTACGCTCACTTTGGAAAGAAACAGAGAAAACACATCACAACAGCTAAAAACATTCAAACAATTAGGCTACTGAAAATACCACAGACATTTCCAAACAACGTTAAACAGCAAAGCTGATGCAAAGGCCTGGGACTGTGCAGCATAAAGGGAGCTTCACAGCTCAGACAATAGAAGGCAGAATGCTGGGAATTTGACAGAGAATGCATTCTGCTCCAGCTCAGCCACACCACACCATCCCAGCTGGGGAGAGAGAAGTGCCAACTGTTGAATAAATCTCTCTGTTTCTGTTTCTCTCTTTCAGAAACACATATGCTTCACTCTCGGGACCCTGACAAGGCTCAGCCGCTATTTTGCATTACGTTTGTGTTTATATTTTACCTACACTGCTGTTCAAAAGTCTGGGACCATAGGTCTTATTTTATTCTGTGAAAATATACAGAGTAGATCTTAAAATCTGGACATCAAAGGGGGGAGGAGAAGTTATACTTGATAAATATTGTATTGCAGTTATTGATTTACAATGCCCCCCCCACCCCAAGTTATCTGCCTTGAGATTTGATCACCACTTTCAAAAGGCACTGAAAGACACAAGGCATTGCATTAACACAATTAGACAGCTTTCTCAATTATTTTGTGACCCATCAGGACCTTTTTTTCCCCCTTCGTCTTCATAATAATGAATCATTTTAAACAAAGGATGCTCTATAATCTGAATTTAACATTGAGGAAAAATAAAAAATAGAATATGTACCCGTTTTATGTTTATTTATTTATTTATTTTTGTTCAACTCAAGCAAATACTCAGAAATTGTGCTCTACAATTTGCTAGTTGTTTCTTCCCTAAAGAGGATATTTTACTTATTTTCACATAGAAAGTCAACAAAACATGCTATTTGACCAGGGCTGTTCAAACTGCGTTCGACTGTAGATGCATCTGCAACGACATGAACAGCAGTATACAGTATACAGCAGTTGAAATCTGTTGAAGTTCTCCAGAGGAATAGCTCTGCACCGAGGGGCAGCGATTAAAGTTGGCGGCACCAACACACCCTCTGGTGCATCCTGAGATTCTCACGGGGTGGATGCCTGCAGCTCCAACAGGCTCGGACTGGCTTATATGCAAACAGTGGCAGCGATAAGGCACCTGTGTGAATTTGCACAGAAGGGGCCACACAGTTCCGGAGGCAAAACCCATGCCTCTCGCAGCGAATCATATGTCACTCAGCACCACTGACAGCACGCTTGTGCAACATGCTGTTTCAACTCACTTTGGCAACTTGTGGGTGTCTTAAAAGACAACTGAAAACAGACTCTCCAGTTTCCAAGCCTGTACTCGCTCTATAGCGAGGTACAGTGGCTATGCTGTATGGTGGAAAGCAAGGGTGAAGGTAAAGAACATCTCTCCTACCTGCTAAACAAAACTAAGAATCGGAGAATAAGTGCTTGTGCAAACGTTGCACGACAGAGCTTTTAGCCATCAGGGAGGAAAGCGTACAGAATGCACAATAAATAAATAAATAAATAAATAAATGACAGGAGTAAACGACATCGTACACAAACAACGGATAATAAAGTGGTAGAAAACACCCTCTGATCTTGATGCAGCGCCACACCCATAGAAACAGTGGCAATAAGATAGAGGTGGGCTGTGCAGCCCAGATTCAATCCTAGGCATGTAGTCCAGGAAAGCTCAATAGGCCACATTTCAAAGATGGGGTGGTGATTAGGGGTCTCACTCAGCTTCATGGACATTCCATTAAAAAGATGCACAGTTGTGTAGTGACACAGAAAAGAGCTCTGAGAAACAAGTAATGAGAGAGAGAGCTAGTTGAGGATTGGACAAGACTACTTGAGAGTACTTGCTTCCTACCTGACGGGTAAACGCTGTTGGTAAAAACCTGATTTATAGTTTATCTGTATATCTTATTTCACTGACAGAACACACTTCCAGTTTATGATCTGCAGAGCAGAAAATCCTTTCCGAATCTGAGCCAACACTGCTACCATTACAGAACAGCGCAATCAGCACAACCTGACAGCATGCAGCACCGAACTGAGTGCCGAAGTGATGTAAGCGCCTTCATCAACACGGCTGCACAGACCTGACCGAAGTGAAATTCTGTGATGAACACAGAAGGGAAATGTTGAAGAATGCAAAAGTCAGCACTTAGTGAAAAAGTCATGGAGCAACTGAGACTGCTGGTTTTCCTACAAGGCTCTGATTAACAAGGTGCTGCAGTTATCTCCTTATTATCTCCCAGACTAACAGAATTTACAGACATCTGCTCATTCTTACTGTCGCTGCATCACAACGAAGTACTATTCTTAAAACCTGCTGAACAGCCAAAGCTAATTCATATACTTATTAAATCAGAGCAACTACAATGCTCATCATACGACATGGAAAAATTCTGGATATTATGCTGGCGATGACACTTTTCTATAGAGGATATTAGGCACAGTGCATATCGAAGACTATTGAGCAAACAGATTGAGGTCTATATTAGACAAAACTGACTTCATAATTTCACTGCATATAGTCCCCTCTATATTAAAACCTTTTGGGGTAAAAATCCTTTGAAAAATGGAACTGCCTTTACATTGCGTGATAACTGGAAGAATTGTGATTGGAAATCGGAAATCATAAAGCATTACAAAAATGACTTAAAATCTTTATAAATTCACAAACATTAAGTAAAAGTGGATGTTTATTACATACTCATTATTAAAAATGTTAGTACTTAGGAAATATGCGTTCTTGGATCCTACATCAGGGATGCAACAGGTTCTAGTGTGAGGTTTTCTGGTTTGAAGGGAACCCTTCCTTTTCATGATGTATCCTGAAGGTGGGAGGAGCTTTTGAAAAACTACATCTGCTGGGTTTTTGGTGGATTACTTCTAGGAAGCCGAATATCTTATTACAACCATCTAACTGTAGTAAGTGCATACCGTATAAACTTTAAATCATCATTACCATGGAGAGAATTACTAATACAGGAGAAACTGGTCATCAGATGAGGAGGACAACACTAAAAGTTAGCAATGTAGCTGGGCATCTAGATACTTCAGTGTAAGTTTGGTTCATTTCCTCTGGCTAAAAGTGTTTCTGTACTCCATTTTGTGCTGAGTAAAACGTCGGCAAAAGACAATTTTGTTTGAGTTATAGTAATGCAAACTTCTGTGTTTGTATTTATTAGCCTATATATCTGTGGCTAGGCTTAGTTGACACCACAGAGATCCCCAATGTTTGTATAGTGCATTTGCATAGTTGGCATCATACAGACATTGCACACTTTCTTAAAGGTTATATTAATATTTACATCCCGTTATGCTTTATAGGCGTGGCTAACCATCAGTTAAGATGCAAAAATGTCCCAACAACGCAATAAAGCAACCTTAATAACACTGTAGGTACACCGAACAGCAGAGAGAGCTCAACGTTTCTCTTCAACATTCTGGCATACATTCAGCTCTTGGCCTGTCTACGGCAGAGAGCAGCAGCTCTGATCTCTATTAGGCAGCCACAGCCACCACGAATAGAAGCTCGGCTCAGGTCTTAAGTGTTAACAACGGTGATCTCAGACGAGCGGAAAAGAGACGGCTCTTACTGCCCCTGCCATGTTCCATATGTGTGAGTGTAAGTGTCAAGCCTCGAACATCACCAACCCCCACTCAGCCCCCCAACCCACCTGCCCTAAAATAGAGCTGGGTATGTGAGCATCAGGATGGTAATCGGGTAGTGTGCGAGTAACATTTCCTCGCAGGGATCTCTGAGCCTCTGCTAATTCTGGGTTTCCCCTTTCTCTCCCTGTGCTTGATTGGATGACAAGAATGGACGTAAATGGTACCCTTTTACCTTTTGTATGAATGCAGGGTATTTTTCCAGTCGTGCTTTCACCACGGCCTCAACAACAGTCAGGCATTACCTTGCATGTGCATCACGTAGGTGGAAGTGTAGGTTAAAACAATCAAGAATGCATAACCTACACTTCATACCAGAAAGGTTATAAAGGTCACTGGTTGAAAGATGAATGGGAAAGCTTGGAACGCTGACCATGGCGTCTGTTCGTAAGGCGTCTGTCAGTAAAAAGAGGCAGCTTTGTTGGTTATGTACCAAGTGAAAAATTCCCAGTTGCTATCAAGGTCTGCACAAATGCAGTAGCCAGAACAACTAATTTTTTGAGTGTTACTGAGCTGCTACAAATTCTATTTTTTTTTTATCATTTCATTATTTTTAATTATTTAAATTTGATCAGATTTAGTCAGTGATTTCAAATATATTTTTAGCCTTCAGTTTTGGCTTTCAGTTTCCACAGAGTGAACAGACTTTCCTATAAGGACTTTTATGCCTACCAAGAACTGGGAGCTGATGCAGCTTCTTGTAAGCTGCGTGAGAAACCAGCAAACCCTATCCGAAACTTATTCAAATTCATATATATATATATATATATATATATATATATATATATATATATATATATATATATATATATATATCTCAACAACGCACACAGACACACTATATATGTGCAAGTCTTTCCCTTAGACCATCACAAATTTAAACCCAGTGAGATGGTGATGGCCAGTCAGACCAAACAAACCTGCTGACTGCGGTAACGAGGTGGCGGATTACAAAATATGACCTGATGACCTGCAAACTACACTGACCATGTCCTAACCCTGCCCAAAAAACGGCCAGGGATGCATTTCCTTCTTTTAAAATCATGGAAGCAATGCTTTTATTTTTCAATCATGTGAGAAAAAAAAACCCTCAAAAAGTTTTGCTAGCATTAAACAGCTGTTTGCCAATACTTTAGGTATATTCTCCTTCATGTTCAAGTATCTTCCTTCAAATGAAAAACAGGTTTTGCCGAAACTACTCCTAAAAGTGCACATCACAGTCATTATATTTATATTTTCCATGAGTTTTTATATTTATTCTAGTTTAGTTTAACCTTTTACATGGCTAGGACCCACCAAAAGATTTATTTACATACTTATAACCTATAAACAGCTCAACTAATTTCCAGTGAAGTAGTGACTAAATAAAAAGCTTTAATATGTAATAAGTTAATTTAGTTTAGTTTCTTTTTTTCCTCAAGAGTGTATTAACAGTTTTAGCTATTTTTTTGTTTTTATTTTCCAAAAGAGTGGTAGTTTAGTTTTAATGTAGTTTCAGTGTTAGCTTTGGCTTTTAGTTAACAATGATGTTGACACCCTATCGCTCTGCACTGCCCTGAGTACTGCCTTTGGCAATAGAGTATACCAAAGTATCCTGATACCATGAGGTAATTTCTGGTATGCACGTATACTACTAGACCTTCTTTTACATGCAAGAAAACTGATGTTTTTCTCCATAAATGCTTATGAGTTATATCACCATAGCAAGCATAGTAAAGAAGCAAGGGGTGTGACATTATATTTTTTTGTCAGTTCTTCTGTTTTGCAGCTTTTGTACAGAACCATAGCAAGATCTAAACAGCTTTTTTCAGTTACTGCATACCAAAGGAGAAAACCATGCTCAAGTGCATCAAAACCATGTTGGAAGTGTATCCCAAAATTTCTGACCTGCCTTTTACTGTCTATGTAAAGACAAAGCCAGACGTGGCACTGTCTATGTGGCAAACTTGCTGCTCTGTGTCCCTCACAGCCCACAATGTATTACTCCAAATCTCCAGTTCATTTTCTCTCTCTCCACCTCTCTTTCTTTCCCCTTAGTCATACATGCATGCATTAAGAGTTAATCCCCATATCCGCCTACTATCTGTCCTGTACTCCACACCTGTTCCTCAGCCAGGAGTCAACCCCCCCGCACCATATAAAGACATATACTCTTCAGCTTGCTCAACAAGTCAGTCGCTGCAGATATGGAGTGGGCACAAGAGCTGAGGCCAAGTCTGTGGAGCACTGAGAGACAGAAGCAGAAGCACTGACATAGGCTTGAACCTATATTTATATAAGTATATATAGGGTTGAATATTTTCAGACTTTCAAGACTTCCATCACATCCAGTCATTTGCCATGAAGAGTTATCACACAATGATTCTATACCTTGTATCAACCGCAAATCTCTCCTTACATCACAGTGACTCCAATATTCAGACTGAAGTGCCAGTGGCATAAATGCAGGCTGCATCTTGCACTGACCTAACACATAGCTCAGTGAGGTGGGGCAAAAAGAAGCGGAGCTAGTCAGGAAAACTCAAGTTACCAAGATTCACCACCTCCATTCATCAACACTCACTGACTTTCTCCACATTTCTTTATTCTAACCTCTACTTGGGCCACTCTCTAACACAGAAACATACCACTTTGGCTTTCCCGGAGGGTCAGGACAAACTGAACCAGTGGCATGAGGGTCAAAGCTCAGCTGAATTCACCTAGATTTCACAAACACTCTTCCTACACATTCACATGCACATTTTCAACTTCTCTGCAAGAGCAAAGATAAAAGCACACTACAACATTGAAAGAAACGGTTCAATGAAATGTCTAATTTACACAGTTTTCCATTTACCCTAGTGGTAGTTGATGGGAAGAGTCATTTTTGCATTTGGCTTCCTAAGTTTATACCTGGAGCAGCGAGGCTAACATTGTTAACAAACACTAGAACTTACAAGTCATCCAAATATCCCAAATAGTTTCTGTGAAAATACACCTGAAAAACGTCTATCAACACCCTCAAACCACATCCAGGCCTTCATTAAGGCCTCACAGACTTGTCAATGTGGTTTAGACTGAAATTCACAGTATGACTTACTGTGAGCTATAAACATTAGACAGCAGAGTTTTTATTAAAGCACCTTGTGATAATAGCGGTCATATCCAAGATCAGTCCTGCTTTGCGAATACCGCCCATGGTGTTGTCTGAGGCAGTTATGTTTTGTTCATTTTTATAGCTCACAGTAAGTCACAATGTACTCTAAACCACACTGGCAAGTCAGTGCGACCTTAATGAAGACCTGGATGCCGTGTGAGCAGGTTGACAGAAGTTTTGGGATTTTATTTTTTAAGAAATGCTATGGATGGATGGATGGATGGATGGATGGATGGATGGATGGATGGATGGATGGAAGGCTTTGGGCTATTTAGGTAACCACTGAGTTCTAGAGATTGTTAGCAACATTTGCCTTGTTGCTCAAGTTCTACATAATTTGTTCTGTAAAGATGTCTTTGCTTAACATTTACTGGCTCATGGATGCTGATAAAGTCAACTAATTAGGTACTGAAATTTGGTATTAAATCAGATTTTTTTAATATTGCGTTTTGTGCTATTGAAGTGATTTGGTCGGTACCACCCAAGTCCTAATTTTTGTTGTGACTTCGGCCAATTCTTAGACCTAAAAAGCATGCTGGATAGAATGTGTTTGATAAGTCACACTTCCACTTTGCTCCAAGTTAGTTGGGAAATTTTGGGCTGGGCGTTTAAAGTGTTTCATAAACAACTGAACAGGTCAGGTTTTATTTTCTAAGCAGGCACTGAATTGGAAATGACTGCAGCAGCTCAACCCTTTGGTCACAGAGGCAGAAGGTGGATCATGTGAGAGACAAGAAGAATCGTTGGACAGCGAGCGAGAGAGAGAGAGAGAGAGAGAGAGAGAGAGAGAGAGAGAGAGAGAGAGAGAGAGAGAGAGAGAGAGAGAGAGAGAGAGAGAGAGAGAGAGAGAGAGAGAGAGAGAGAGAAACTTTGATAGTCTGTGTGTATTTGTGCGTATGAGAGCACAACTGTGTTATCTTTTGTGCAAAAGCACAAGGCTGTGCATGTGTAAATGCATGAGGCTCAACACAAGGCAGCTTTGTGTTTGGTAACAGAGTCTTTGGACTGTGTGCCTGTTTGTGCCTGAGCTTGAAGGGAGGAGGAGGGGTTTAAAGCCTAACTCACCCGTCGCACGAGTTAAGCAAAGCCTAGTTTAGGGTCGTCCTGAACTCAAAGCGTTGTGTCTTGGGATGGGGGTTGGGGGGGGGTGCAAAAAAAAAAACAAAAACAAAAAAAAAAACATGTTTGTTCAGGATCCCCCTCCAGTCTCCTCTTCTCAGCCCGCTAACCCCTCCACAACGTAAACTCCCTCACACATTCCATTCCAATCAGATTAATGTGCATTCAGGAGTGAGAGTGGATCACAAGAGGGGGCTCAAACAAACCAAACCCTCCTCCACTTCAAATGGCCTAAAGCCTCTTCACACAAGAGGCTTTCCTCTTCAGAATTCCCAGCGCTGGAGCAGAGGGCCCGTGAGACTAAATCAACTGAACTGCTCATTTCAGGTCTGTCCAGGTCTCTGGAACCAAGCCAAGCACCAGGACTCAAAAAAACAAAAAAAAAAACAAAACAAAACACCTCAATCGATACCATTTATTAGTTTGGTCAGACCTTCACAATATATCTACAAAAGGTGTGTAGATAGTGGTTCTAACCAACTTTCTATCTCTCAAAATAGGACCTTTATATAAAGAAAAAAGAATGTACATTAATGTCAAGAGACTGTCAAGTAATTTTTGGACCATTTCTATTAATCCATTTATCATGAAATGCTCCCTCAATGTCACATACACCCCTCTCAAAGTCCACCTGCTAAGTTAACCAGCAAGTGATAAAAGCTAGCAGGGAAACCAGACTTGGGTCATAGGGTAATAATGGACAAAAGAAAAGACTCTCTTCAGTAAGATGATAATGATGGATGAAAGTGCAACGGATCATCATCATTATCATTATCATTAACCACCTAGTCCAGACAGGGTCTCACTCCAGCTCAGGGGACCCTGAGCCACTGCCAGGCCAGCTTGGAGATCTAATCCCTCCAGCAGGTCCTAGGACGACTCCGGTTCTTGTCCCAGTAGGCTGTGCCTGGTAAACCCCCACCAGGAGGCATCCAAGGGGCATGCCCGTACAACCACAACTGGCTCCTCTCAGTGCGGAGGAGTAGTGGCTCTACTCTGAGCTCCTTCCTGATGAATGAGCTCCTCACCCTGGATTACCCACATTACCCACAGCTAATGACCATAGGTGAGGGTGGGGATGCAGACCAACCAGTAAACTTTGCCTTATACAACCCTTCCTGGATTGAGGCTTTGCTGTGGTGGAAGAGTTTGGGTGGATCTTCAGAACCCATTCATCTGGATCAATATGCTCCTGGTACAGCCTTCCAAGGTGAACAGGAGTGAAGACCCAGACTAACTTGATTCAAAAATCCTCCATGACTAAGGGGCATTTTGCAAATGAAAGTAACAAGAAAGGGAACATGAGATAACAATACAATTTATCCTCTCACAGTGCTGATACCAACACTGAAACCCTGAGCACCAGCCAATAACAATACTGATTAAATCTTGCCTTTTTAAAAACTAGGTTTTAAAATGAGTATTTAATGGAAGTAGTTCACTAAAGATCTATCATCTCACTAAAGCTAAGGCCACTTCACTAGTAGAAGTAGGCCATCATGCTGAAACTACTCAACTGGTAATAAGTGGTATCAGACTGCTGCCATCTACACAGGTCAAAGTTTTATTTTGTACAAAACATCATGTGGTCATGATTTACATGTCGCTGGCACAATTTCAAATGAACTGACAGTGGATAAGAAAAGAGAGTGGCTCAATGCAGCTACTTCTGACTTACTAGTGGAAAGATCCACAATTAGACCAGTACAAGTGTGACACCTATTTTGACGTGGAAAATAATTTCTTAGTTTACTGTCTAGTTCTAGGTGTCCCAGCCATTTCCTATGTACTACCACTGTACAGCAGCCCTAACCTCTTTCCAAAGAGCCATGACAGTCCTCTCATTATTTACTGGAGAGTCCAACGCCCCCTCCTGCTTCTCCCAACTCACCTGAGGTTTCTTCAGAACACCAAAAGAGTTCTTCAGAAACTGAGAGCAACTTCACCACAAAATCAATGTGAGAACTGGAAAAACACCTTCATGCATGACAGAGTAACAGACTGAGCCCGTAGCACAACACATGCTTATACAGCCCATCAAAAGTTTGGGGACACCTTGCTTTTCATAATGTTTTAATACAAATGTATAGGCATGTAGGGTTAATTCTGAGGGAAACTACCACATCTGCATATGAAGAGGTTAAAGCCAAAGTATTCTATATTCAATTTTGAACTCGGATTAAAAAAATAGAAAATCTAATAAAAAGGTGGTATTGATCATAATCTAGCATTGGTACTTTGCCTATGTGTAAAGCTCACTCCCAACAATGTTTATCTTGAAAAGAAGCGTTTTGATATGAAACCATTCAAACATTTTTGGCAATATTTGATATCTTCAGCGAAGTGCTTCAATTAAAATTAGTTCAGGTTTCTACAGTTTGATCATATCAGTATCAGCCAATGCACACTGTTTCAGTATCAGTATTGTAGCAAAAAAGTCATATTGTACTATATATACACTATATATTTAAATCACCTTTAAGGGAAATATTAGTGTGTGTGTGTGTGTGTGTGTGTGTGTGTGTGTGTGTGTGTGTGTGTGTGTGTGTGTGTGTGTATTTATTTATATTTATATATATATATATATATATATATATATATATATATATATATATATATATATATATATATATATATATATATATATATATACATACATACATACATACATACACACACACACACACACACACACACACACACACACACACACACACACACACACACACACACACACAGGGTGGGCCATTTATATGGATAACACATAGGTGTTGCTATCAGTGTGTGAAGAGTGGGAGAAGAGGGTTGCATTGACAAGTGGTCAGAAACTTGTAAAATAACTCATGAAAGAATAAAGTTACGTTAAAACCAAGCACACCATTGTTTTTCTTGTGAAATTCTCCATAAGTTTGACGTGTCACACGACCCTCTTCCCATCAAAAAAAACTAAAGTTGGATCCAAAATGGCCGACTTCAAAATGGCCATCATGGTCACCACCCATCTTGAAAAGTTTTCCCCCTCCCATAAACTAATGCGCCACAAACAGGAAGTTAATATCACCAACCATTCCCATTTTATTTGGGTGTATCCATATAAATGGCCCACCCTATATAATATATATAAAGTGGTAATCCCTGAACTTTAAGCAGGTACTGCATTATATACTCTTGGTTAAAAAGTGATAAATAGGAAAAAAAAAAAACTTCCTCTAAACACAAGATTTTAGTCTGGAACAGCAACGACGACAACAACAACAACAACAACAACAACAACAACAACAACAACAACAACGACGACGACAACAAAACGTCTTCAAAGAGAGAACTGACAACAGCTGAGGCCAGCGACAGCAAACATTTTCCTGACAAACATTTGGCTAGAACTCCACTACTTCAGAAGCTCTCAATGAGCAAAGAGAGCTCACTGAGGATGTTGTGAGGTCTATGAATGGCCATGTTGTTTCAAAGCACTCTTTCAAGTGTGTGAAAGCCGCCTGCTCAAGATGTTTGCTTCGTGCTCAACAGTTGATGTCTGGTTTTGTTTTTTATTTATTTTGTTTTTATTAAAAACAGACAAAAATGACCCTCTTCTCTCTGTCTAACTACTCATTCACAAATGCAGTGCACTCAGCTTACATTCAAATCATTCCCCAGGGCTATTCTAGGATGCTTCAACTGCTAGGAGTGTACACTCACCCTGTATTAGAGACAAAATATTGCTTACAAATTTTGCCCTTACAAGCTCTGCTATGTTTCCCTCCATCTCAGTCAGGAAAAGAATGCAAATGTAATGATTATGAGGCCCAGAGAGAAGATTTCAGTAGGACTGATGGATAACAGGGCTGCACAACATGGACACAATTCATGGAAATGCAATATGGCAAAAATGGTACATGACGGTACTTCAAGATATTTTCACAATACGTGATTCATATAGTAATTAGGTTTTCCGAGGTTTGAAAAACTAGAACTAAGGGGGGAAAAAAACAAACACAATTAAAAAAATATTATCAGAAATGAGAAGTACAAATGTTTCACATACTACACTGCACTGTAATCCAATTAAACAGGACTAATTATGCTCTCTTTGTAACAACATGCAATTGGTCAGTGTTTGTTGAAGGGTAATTCAACCCATTTTCAGCCAAATAAATTTATTGAGCTGTAAACAAAGTCATCCAGAGTGATTTGATGCGAAATGGTTCACTGTTGAAAAAAAAACAAGATTGTCAGATTTTCTTCAGAATGGTGGTGATAGGACCTGAGGTCCACAATGTAAGTGTAGCCATTTTATTTACTATCCAAAATGACCAATGCATTTTGAAATGTATTTTCTTTTGGGGACCAATTTGCCCTATAATCTGGCAGTGTATACATAAGCATTTCATGCAACAACTTACTGTAAGGTAGCTGTGAGGCATTAAAAATTCAGACCTCTGGATCCTATCACCACCACTAAGAACAATTTGACTAACTTTTCTAGAAGGTCTATAACATTTTCTAGGTCATTCACTCTGAATTACCATGTTTACATCTTAATGACTTAAGCAGAAATGTTGAAAAATCGGTGGAACCCTAACCCTAACCCTATAAGACGGTATCAACAATATGCTGAGCAAAGCATATTGCGACATAATGTGACTTCATTTATCCCAACAATGATAAACTTTGTCATACAGTCATACAAATGCAATATGCTTTGCAACATAAAGCACTAGTGTATTAAAAGTATAACATATTTGGACTGCATTCATTTGACCAAAATAATTGGCTTTGAATTAATCACATAAATTCCTTGACTCATCAAAACATCCACAGAAATACAATCTGGATCCGCAATTGGTCAAGATGTTTTCGGAACAAAGTTTAAAAACCCTTCACTACAGCTCAGAGACTAATTTGCATAATCGCTGCCTTATCAAAGGCCAATACTGCGATAATCATTAATGAGCTATACAACCTAGCCCTAAAAGACTGGCTTGATATTTGAACAGATGCAGGCAGACTAGATTTTTCATCTGCATGCATCGCCCTACCGTCAAAAGAACACCAATCAGCTCACACTCATCCACCACACCCAAACAAAGACCATTTTGTTCTTTGCAGAGACAGAAGCAAAACAAATGGGGGTCATGAAAACTGGGTCAAATTATTGACTGACTGAGAGCCTCAGAAAGCCACGTGGGACAGATGGACACACACACATACACATGATACATAGCTATCAATATGACAGATTTTGCAGGTAAGGCAGTGGTCATTCACAATGATTTGAGGAAGAGAAAGTCATACCATGTTGGTAAAAAAGGCAACGTAAAGTGAAATGAAAAAATGTCAATCAGAAATGATTTGAATGAAGCCAAAAAAAAACAAATAAGCATGGATGTATGAATATTCCTAACCTGCAAAATGATTCCTCCATACAATATCAGCGATAGTCATTGGTGGCCCCCCGACAGGGTGTTGTTTACCTTTGTCATGGTCAGTCCTTATCATATCCATTAAGGAATTCTCCAAAGTTTGCAAGCTAAATGGATCAAAGGGCCGATTCCGGTCCTGAAAGACAGAAAAACAGATGAAAAGGGTTAGACTTCAGAGAGTAAACAGAGAGTAAACACTACAACACCACCCTCTTCACTTTCATATACTCCTGAGACGATTTCATTGGTCCACTCCAGCCTACTTTTTGGCCCTCTTTTGCTTAAAGAGAACCAGTCGTATTAGAAGAAATACAAAATCAAGGGCACGGCAAGATGCTTGGTGCACACGAGACTGTATTCACCACGGTTCTCCAAGATGTAGGATCAGACTCCTGTTTCATTTATAATGCCCTTACTAACAGGAACAGATCCTAGATCAGCACCCATACTCTGAGAGGTCTGAAGAACATGGGCCCAGATCTGCTAGGAACATCTGCATTCACAAGTGGGGACATGAAGAGGAAGTGACATCAGAGCATTGCAATTCAGTCTCTAACTATACAGAAGCAAGAGCAACCGTTCAGCTGTCAGAACCAGCAACGCTGGTGACATTTAAAAAAGTCAAACGCACGAAAAACAAACACGGCTTCAAGGAAATATGTGACAGAGGTGACTGGTCATAACTTGTCTATGAAGATAAAAGAGCCCACTGTTGTTCTCAAGTAGAATCACCAGAGCAGCAACTGCCAAGGGCCATAACAGTAGCTACTAATGCCAAAGGCTGGAACATTTACATAACAAAAAAAACTCACATTACAACCAGAAGCTGCAAAATTTAGAGGAGAAAGCAATGAACAAAAACATGAGGCAAAAAGTATAAGCTGCTCGTCAGACACATCCAGAGAGGTATTCTCTCAGAGCAATGTCTCCGCTTTAACAAGTTACCTACACTTTAGATCTCCCACACAAGGCAATGCTAGGATGAAATAATAGAGTTAATACAGGTCTTCGTGCTGGCAATTTACAGCAAACTATACAGTAATTTAAACACTAAAGATTCAGCGCAGTGTTATACTCTACGTGATCTAGATGGCCATGATGCATCCATTTAATCAATCGTGCGAAAGCAGGACTGCCCATTCTTGTATGCAAAGGGTTGGTGTGGCTGCGGGTTTTCATTCCAACAAAGCAGGAGCAAATATGAACAGCTGTTGAAGATGGAGACCAACTGATTAAACAAGTAGAATCAGGTGTGCTCTGGCTTGTTTGGAATGAAAATCTGCAGCCGTACCGGCCCTATTTGGATAAGACTGGACACCCCTGTGCTAAAGGAATGCCTAGTTTGTCTGGTTTACATCAGTGTTCAGAAGCAATGTAGTGTAGGAGTGGGCAATATAACAACTTCATCATGTGCATCATCAATAGGTCTAGAACGTTGAACACCTGCATAGATCATAAAACAGTCTGACTAATTGTTGAAAACCTGTTAACAACAAGAAGCGGATGATTGGATTTCAACTTGTTAAAGGAGCAATGTGCAAGATGACGCAACCTGTTGAATTCCCACTTCCCAAGTCCCTCCTCCTCTCTCTTCACTCTTCCCCCTGTTTACTTACCAGTGAGAGTTAAGCATCAAACTTCATCCCTTTACTCGCTAAGATCTGTCTCCAGCAGAGGAAAGCAATGCCAGTTTTAACTCGTTTTGCTTCTAAATCACTACTATGCACCGGTACAGTGCTGTGCCTCTAATTCATTTTGTATTTATTGTCTATTGCTTATTTACTGTATTATCTATTTATTGTTGTTTTCTTTTGGTCCACTCATCATGAAATTTACACACAATGTAAAGGCCAACAGGTACCCTATATATCCAAAAGCATTCGCTCGTCTGCCTTCACACGCAAGGTTTATGAAAGTGTTTATGGCAATTTTCGACCATTCTTCCAGAAGTGCATTTTTGAAGACACTGATGTTGAATGAGAAGGCCTGGCTCACAGTCTCCTCTCCAATTCATCCCAAAGGTGTTCTGTTGAGTTGAGGTCAGGACTCGATGGAGGCCAGTCAAGGTCTTCTACATCAAACTCGGTCATCCAGTCATGTTGGAACAGGAAGGGGTCATCCCCAAACTGTTCCCACAAAGTTGGGAGCATGAAACTGTCAAAATTCTCTTGGTGCTGAAGCATTAAGAGTTCCTATTACTGGAACTAAGGGGCCGAGCCCAACCCCTGAAAAACAACCCCACACCATAATCCCCCCTCCACCCAACTTTACACTTGGCACAATGCAGTCAGACAAGTACCGTCTCCTGGCAACCACCAAACTCAGACCCGTCCATCGGATTGCGTGATTCATCACTCCAGAGAACACATCTCCACTGCTCTAGAGTCCAGTGGCGGCACTTTACACCACTGCATTCCACGCTTTGCATTGCACTTGGTGGTGTAAGGCTTGGACGCAGCTGCTCAGGCATGGAAACCCATTCCATGAAGCTTTCTATGCTGTTCTTGAGCTAATCTGAAGGCCACATGAAATTTGAAAATCTGTAGTGATTGACACTGCAGAAAGTTGGTGACCTCTGTGCACTATGCCCCTCAGCATCCGCTGACCCCGCTCTGTCCTTTTACATGGTCTACCACTACGTGGCTGATTTACTGTCTTTCCTAATTGCTTCCACTTTGTTATAATACCACCAGTTGACTGTAGAATATTTAGGAGCGAGGAAATTTCATGACTGGACTTGTTGCACAGGTGGCATCCTATCTTGGTACCACGCTGGAATTCACTGAGCTCCTGAGAGCGACCCATTCTTTGACTAATGTTCGTAAAAGCAGTCTGCAGGCCTAGGGGCTTGGTTTTATACACCTGTGGCCATGGAAGCGATTGGAACACCTGATTTTAATTATTTGGATGGGTGAGTGAAAACTTCTGACAATATAATGTATACTTAAATTACGCCAAAAACAGAGAAACGACAGGGTTTTTTTTCCCCCGATACAAGTTTTGTTCCAACAGCAGCGATATTTATAACGACAATAATGAATAGAATTTTCTTTGCTGTTGAACATGGTTTCTTGCTAGGAGCAGGTGCCCGACTTAATGTTCTCATGTTGGACTGACAACAGACTCGCTATGTGACTCACTTTCGCCTCTTGAAGTACAAAGAAATATTACGAAACAAGATGGGCCGGAGCTAGCCAGTTAGCATGCTAACTTCAGTAGCTATTTCTGCACCATGATACCCAGACATCTTTAACGTAACATCAAAACTTATTTCTTATCTGATAATTCTAGTTTATTTTGGAACGTTTTAAAGTAGCAATCTTAAAAAATTACTCCTTTAAACTGCACTTGTTTCATTTTATTTGGAAATCAATAAAACCCCTGCCCTCAGACTGACCCAGTGCATTTGTGATCAACATGTATATCAATTATGTTTTACTCGATCAATGTTCAAGATTTGTTTACATGAGGCCCTTTTCCAGGAAAAGAGCTAGTGGGTCACCACAAGCTACCACAGTAGTAGTAGTTGTTCATCTCCTTTGGAGATTCCCTTATATCTTTCTAGAACATTAATCTTACTTATAATGTAGTTATTTCTAAAAACATACCGTCAGCAGTAATAATTGATTATCATTTGTTCAACAGTAAAAAAAATTTAATCTAGTTAAAAACAAATGTAGATTATTGTATGAGTGAACCTCTTAAAGAGAGTTACAGCTCATTTACCAAGCAGGTGAATAGCACAACGAGTAATGCTGAAGTCCTACAAGAGGACAGGGTTCAATTCCCTGCTCAGGCAGAAATGCTAACATTTCAGCCTGCTTTAGGAAAGACTTGGACCGTCTCTCTGCACCATCTGCCAGAATAAAACGACTGGGACTTGACAGTACTCAAAGCCTTTCACAGTGGGTTTGTTTTTGGTCTTTTTTTTTTTTTTTTTTAAATGGTGGCACTGTGTGGTGGTTACAAACTACTAACTAGTGCAAAAACTAGTAGGATATCACATATCATAAAAGCGCAATGAGCCAATTTACTCACAGATGACAAACCAGTCCTTATGCAGTCGATCAGATATTAACTGTGCCCAGAATAACTTAACTGAAAGTACAGAGGAACCACAAATGAGAACTGTAGGGCAACAGGTTTGCAAATGAGCACAAACATTTCAAACATTATTGACCACGAGAAGATGTGTGAGTAAGAGAGAGATTTGGCAGAGGCCTCTCTCTGCCCAGCAACACAGAAAAGGCACACTGTTTGTTCACCACCAGAGCTATTGTCATGCAACTGGCTGAGCCATTCAAAAAGTGTTATTTCCCCTCTCTGGGCCCAGATAAAAATCTGCCCACTTTGTACTAATCATGAACACTCAAAACGCTGAGCTTCCCACTTCAGCCTCGTGCCCACACACATACGCTCTCTCTAGTCGTATAAACACACGCTGGACATAACCAACTCCTCTGGTTATGACTTTTAAGTGCTCGCCCTCTCCTCTCTTGCCCTGCGACAGCTGGAGAGGCCTTAAATATTTTTTTAAACCGATTTCTAAACGGGAATTCCAAGTTGATAACGTTCATACAAAAAGGTAAAACTCCACCCAAGGCATAGTAGAATGACCCATGTGAATTTGGCAGCTTGGTGATGAACATGAACTTCAAACCGCGGTGGGGGGGGGCATCAAGAGCAGCTGAAATTCACATATAACCAAAGTATTCAAACATCTTGAGAATTTGCATCTCAAACCAGAGAAGGGACCGCTGGTAGTTCCAGTTCATTTACATAGCCATCCTGCCTCGTTTGACTGCGGAAGATCAGACAAGCACCAGAATGCAAAATTCCAGTATGAGTGGAGGAGAGGGGGTGACTGGGTGTCCTGAGCAATCCTTGTACAACGTTATTCCCCACGCGCTCACTTAGATTCATTGGACACTATGCAAAGCATTCAAAGACATATCTGTCTAAGCCAGTGTTTCTTCACTCTAGTCATAGAATAATAAATGCAGTAGTTGTCTAAACTATGTTGAAGTAAGAAGTGTTGTTCCCTATAGTTCTCTGCAGAAATTCAGTGGAATTTCTTAGTAGATCAAGCAGCTATCAGCATAGTAAATGAAGTTCCTTCAGTGCTATTCTTCTCTTTTTAGGTTCCTTTTTGGTCAAAAATAAAATGCTAAAGTTTCATGGGTATTTCCTCAGATTTTTTTTTTTTCAAACTGCCTGTTAATTGCTGAGATGTAAACAAAGACATGCAGGGTGGTCTGATGTAAAATGATCAGAGAAGCTTACAGACTCAATGGATGATGGTAAAATAGTGTTAAAAGTGAAAAGGTCTTCTTTGGGACCCATTTTACTTTACCCTTACTTTTCCCTGTCATTAATGGAATAAAAAAAGGCTTAGATTTAGGCTAAAAACTATCCTAAAACAACGTCTCAGGCATCAATGTATAGATAACCACGTAATAACTTCCAGTGAGGGAGATTTTAAGAGGCAATAAAACTATTGACACCTTTTCAACACCACTGTGAATAATTATGACTCAGTAAGCTTCTGTAGAATGAAGCACTTCACAGCAAACCACTCAGAATGACACCGTTTACATCTTAAACATTTATATATGCAGAATATTTTTAAAACTCTCTGGAAATAATGCAGTGAAGTCCCTTTAAATGTGATATGCATGAGCAACAGTAAGCAGTGTATTCTGTCACAAACAGAACCGAATAAAAATAAAGCAAAAAAGGAAATAAACAAACGGAACAGAGTAAAAAGCAAACTTCTTTTCTCACAAACAAACTGGTTCCTATCAAAGTCTACTTAGGAAATTCTGTCCACTTGATAGCCATCTTGGCAACGCCGCCGGGCAGTTATTTCTAGTTATATAAGATGAGACTCCTATTTAAAGAGGGAGAGTCCTATAGAACAAAAACTACAAGGCTAGTGTTAGTGTTTCAAACGCATATTTGATATCACTGGTAAAAATCAGAGAAAAACAGCATAAATAGTTTGTAGCATGTGACTCAAATAATGGACAAAAACGAGTTTTCAGCTTGTTCTGGCTACTGCACATGCACATATCTTCATGATGGGGGGCTTTACTGCCATTCACTGGCTCATTCTACTGAATGCTAGATGACCACATTTCACTGACACACTAGGCCAACAGCAGGAGAAAAAGGCCCGGTCTTGGCCGCTGTGGCTGCCCTTATCTTTGCCCTGTTTCACCTCAACAGAGTGTTCTGTACTGAGAATGTGGGCCCTTAATCCTTGTGCTCTTTGATAACAATCTAGGAATGGCTACAAAACAAAGAACAGAGAAGACCGTACTGTCCAAACTGAAGTGATGGTTATGATACATTTTGAAAGAAAGAAGACAGAAGAGGGATAGATAAAGAAAGAAGGAGTGAGTTAGAGTTAAAGAGAGAGACAGAGAGTTAGAGAGCTAGAGAGAGAGAGAGAGAGAGAGAGAGAGAGAGAGAGAGAATAAGAGAGAGAGAGAGAATAAGAGAGAGAGAGAGAGAGAATAAGAGAGAGAGAGAGAGAATAAGAGAGAGAGAGAGAGAGAGAGAGAGAGAGAGAGAGAGAGAGAGCGAGCGAGCGAGAATAAGAGAGAGAGAATGAGAGAGAGAGAGAGAGAGAGAGAGAGAGAGAGAGAGAGAGAGAGAGAGAGAGAGAGAGAGAGAGAGAGAGAGAGAGAGAGAGAGCGCGAGAATAAGAGAGAGAGAGAGCGAGAGAGAGCGAGAATAAGAGAGAGAGAGAGAGAGCGAGAGCGAGAGAGAGCGAGAGAGAGCAAGAGAGAGCGAGAGAGAGCGAGAGAGAGCGAGAGAGAGCGAGAGAGAGCGAGAGAGAGAGCGAGAGAGAGAGCGAGAGAGAGAGAGAGAGAGAGCGAGAGAGAGAGCGAGAGAGAGAGAGAGCACTTTGTAATGAAACGTAGTTAGTCAGTTTTCTTTAAGTACAGATGATATCCACGATATGCTCAGCTAAGTGTACCGTGATATATCTCATCATAAAAACAATAAAAGTCATACTATCCACCGCTATTGTATATATTTGTTAAATGTAATACAATCACTCCTAATGAGATCAGCTACATATGATAAAAAAATGATAAAGAATGGCTTGAAAACATAAAATCTTCTGTTTGCTTAAGTAGATGATCATAAAGGTGTTAGAGCTGGAAAGCAGCCTCAGAAATCATTCAGCATTTGTGGAAGTGTGGAAGTGTGAAACTGTGGTGGGTTCATATTTAGACACTTCCCACATTTCTTTGGCCCTTTTAAATGAACATTTTTTGGTTTTAAAGTAAGTGTTTACTTCTGGATGAAAATTCTATCATCTTGCGATCTTCAGTCTAGCGTTTTGCTGTGCGCTGTTCCTTTTTCAGCTCTAGTGTTATTGTACTGAATGCACAAAACAAGTGTCTTTTGTGCCTTAAATAGTTTCATATCATCAAACTTATCTTGTCCTTCACGGTGCAACTCCAATAATCTTGGTTCAGCTTATGCTCAAAACGACCTAACCCCACATCACAATACAGCAGGTGAAAAAAGCAAGACATGAGGCAGAACCTGTCGCTCAGAGGATCACAGCTTGCATGACTCATCGCTTTTCTATCTGCTGCAGTGGTAACCTTTTCCACGGGTGTGAAAGCGCAGTTAAAATAGGTCCCATCTATTCACCAGAGACATATCCAGCTATACGCGATCTGAAAGCAAGTCACTTAGATAAGGTAAAATTCACAGCCAACACAGCTCATTAATTACACAACAAAATAAGTCTGTGAATAATAATCAATGATGAGAAAAACTGTCAAAATACTCAAAATCTAAAAGACCCACTGGAGTATATGTGAAATAAATATCCACTGGATAAATATCCATTGGATATAACTTGACAGGGGTATCAGTACACGCACACGGTGCACATTCCTAATATGTGACCTTCAAACATTCTCTCGCCGTTTTACTAATTGAAAAATAATATTTAATGAACCATAAACTCAGAAAGCATAAGTGCATTGGGACACACTGGAGCCTTCAGATCAAGCCTTCGCCGTCTCTCTTCATGACAGCATGAGAAAGAAAACAAGAGGCACATGTAAGCTCCGCCCTGCTCACAGAGAGCCAATCGCGATTAAGCGTTGGCCCCTTTAAAGGCCGTCACCCAATCATATTGGCGTGATGTTCCCTTTAAACAAAGTCGACCAATCAGATTCGAGTGGCGTCCTCTTTAAACGCCTCCTGAGTGAGCTGGCACCGACGAGCAGGAGAAACTAACCGTCCACCCCACAAACGCCGGAGAGGCTGTTTCTCCCCAGCAAACCGCTACAAATGCAAAGAAAAGGTAGTAAGAGTCCACGAAAAGCGACACAGCATGTCTAAACATACTATTTTTGTGGTTTACATCCAAAGTTATGTTTAAAAAGTCCACGTACTGACCGGACAGCGGCGTCTTTCTGAGCCAGCTCGTTTCCGTAAACACGACCCTGGACAGGCCACAGCGCTTTGACTGGACTTCAGATGTCTGAAGCTTACACACGCGCATAAAGCTAAAGACATCGGTTTAGCTGTAAAGTGTTGCAGTCGTCTCAGAGACACATCTGAAGGTCACTTCTACCACATTAAGGGTCCTTTCCTTATCGAGAATTATGATCAACAGGCGACACGCAGGCTAAACACTCGCTCTCTTGTTTGTAGTAGCTAAATAAAAAACGTGGCACATGAAAAAACACGACACGGTACAGACTGTGAAGCCTCGTGGGGATGAAAACCTATGGAGCAAAGCCGAAAATGCAGTCCTGCGTGTATCTCAACTCGCATTAACCCTGAACACCGGCCGTCTTCTCCGAACAGTGGCTGATCGAGGACCCATGCATGACATGGGATAAAGCGCCCAGCCTCAGTCTCAACCGTGACATAAGTCGATCTAACCGACCTGTCATAATATATGAACAAGAAAATCCAACACTAATACTAACAGTAATAATAATAAGCAGCTGTGATAAAGTGAAACTCTGACCTGAAAAGGTAACATGTTGTTGCTGTTGTCTGTTCTAAAGGCGTTGTCCTCCATCCAGGGCTTTGGGTTAAGGGGACCAGCTCTTGGGAATTTCGGCGGCGCAATAACGTTGCTGGGATAGGGCTTTTTCATCGGGGAGATTGGGTTGAGGGGAGAAGGGACCCCGACTCCGACCCCTACCCCGACTCCCACCCCGACCCCCACTGCTCTGCGCGGGTCCCTGGCCGCCTGCAGCCCGCTCCACGGACTCGAGCCTGAGCTCCACACCGCGTTCTGGTGGTTATTCCAAGCTGACGAGGAGGAGGAGGACGAGGCAGGGGAAACCTTGCTGTTCACGACGGCCTGGTGAGCGTACGCGGTCCTCTGGGGGAAAGCAGCTTGGTTGGGGCTGACGGGGGACCTCCTCTGTTGGGACTGGGACTGGGGCTGCTGCTGCGGCGGCGGCGGCTGGGGCTGCTGTTGGTGCTGAGACTGCGCCAGGCCGATCTGAGGCGAAAAGCTGCCTCCGAAAACCGGGTTGACGTGGTGCGGAAAGTTCTGGAAAAGCATGGTGCCGTTCACCGAGGGGATCCCTTGGAAAAAGCTATCGTCCATGGCGTTCGTGGTCGGAGAAGACCAGGTGCTGCCGAACGAAGGAGACAGCGAGGTGCCCCCGGTCTCCTGCGGCGGCGGCGGCGGCTGGTGGAAGCTCAAGCCGGGCAGGAGTGGCGACTCCATGGGGGTCTTCTCCTTGCCGCTCGGCCTCGAAGGGGCTTGGCCTGACGGGCTGTCCTCCGAGACCGCCGGCTCCGACGAGGGGGTCGGTGTGGAGGGTGGATCGATGCTCGCTGGGTCTTGCTGCTGCTGGTGAGCCTGGGCTTTGCTTTTGTCCATCAGTAAATCATCCTGCATGGTTTGCCGAGCTGGAAGGGGTAAGAAGAGAGACGAGTTGTTATTGAGGATATCGTACACCACATTCGTCGGGCTGTGACCGCGTTTGGACGAAGGAAACGTCGAGAAAGAGAAATGATTGTTATTATTGCTGGAGCTGCTGGTGCTGTTACTGCCGAGCAGAGCCGAGCCGGAATCGCCCATTTAGCTCTAAGTGTCACCGTTATTGCGCAAACCGCAGCCTGTATCCTCTTAGACCGTCCCCGTTTCTTCTGAAACACACATTTACCTCCAAAAAACGCCAATAAAGGAGGAAAAACTTCAGACAAGCCCCGATATTCACCAGCTTTTTCGCCACGTCTCTTTCCCCCTCACCGGAACTCCAGCTCTGCAATGTGAAACTGATTCTTGTTCCTGTTTTTTTTTTTTCTTTCTCCTCCCTATAAGACCACCCCTAACTTCATTTGCATACGTCAATAAATACAGTCGCGTCCTTCCACAAGGTTAACAGAGCCTTTCTGCCCTCGCCGTTGAATGAAACGCGTTTTCCAGCGTGGTCCCGTTCTCCCTCTTATTACACAGCAGTTCACAGAGCAGGACTTCTCAGCTGACCGGACAACTTGAGCCCAAAGCCCAGCCTGTCCAATAGGAGACGAGCTAACAGGAGTTCCGACTGGATGACCCAAATTGGGCCTAATTTGTCCTGCTCTGCTGAGAAACTGTGCTTTGTGAAATAACCTACCTCCAGTTTCACTGATAAACCAGCTGACGTCACCTCAGCCACACTGCACTGAAGAACTTCTCCATTCTACTTTTGCTGCATTTCACATTGTTAACGATTGTCTGCCCTTCCTTATCAAAGGCTATCAAAGCTTACTGCATTTGGGTTTTGACATTTTAGCAAAAGAACACATAACTAGGTTACCTGTATTAGCAGTTCACATCTGTTGAATATCACCACGAGGTGTCATTTCTGCTTAATTATCCGTAGTGGATTTTAGACCTTGCCCTGCCATGGACTGGTGTCCTGTCCAGGGTGTATCCTGCCTTCCGCCCGATGACTGCTGGGATGGGCTCCCCCCCCCGCGACCCTGACGGAGAAGCGACTTGGAAAATGGATGGATGGATGGATGGATTTAGACCTGGCAGCAGTACATTTCATGATGCCCCTTCAATTTGAAGGCTGAAGTTGCTGAAATATGCTTACGGCTAGTAATGTGTCCGTAGGGCATACTGCTCGTTTCATTAGTGTCATTATTATTATGGTCAGATGAAGGCAGCTTTAAAAGGTGAACTTCACGTGAATATGATATGAACAACGTCACTCAGAGTGGTTTGATGCGAAATCTAGAGAAATTTACAGGGTCAGAATTGTTTGCAGTGGTGGTGATGGGAACCAGATGTCTGAAGTGTTCAATGCCTCTAATAGCTCCTGCACAGAAAGTTATTACATGAAATGGTTAGATGCTGCTATGTTTTTATGACAGCTTTGCGATGAAGGTTTGGCTTAAAACGGGTTTAGTCAATTTATTTGAACCGATTCATGGCAGAGGGGTACGCTGTAAGGCAAAATAGTCCCCCAAGAAAACATTTATCATCATCATCATCATCATCATCATCATCAACACTTCATATAAAAACTCAGATGACACACGTATGGTCACTGGCCGTTTTGGAGAGTGAATTGAATGGCTATGTCTGGAGACATGGTGACCCCTGGTTCCTATCCCCTGTACTTGTCTGGTCTGTAAGTTGCTCTGCAATGAGCCACTTCACGTCAAAGCACTCTGAATGACTGATTACATATCAGGGAGGGAACGAGTCTGAAATTTTGAAAAAATTGGTGGAACTGCCCTTGAAATTAATCTCAAACGCCACTGCAGCAAAAGGTTGTCAAACACAAACACGAAGTATCTAAAAATATCTGCGGGTCTGTAGATTAGACTCGTGTGTGATTCTCGTCGACGCAGTACTCTGAACAACGACTGAAATAAAAGGGAAAAGTCTCCGTCTGTAGAAAAGCTCAGGCCAAAGCCGCTATGCGACAATTTTAGCTTAAATAGCCTGAGAGATGCAGGCTGCAGCTGAGTGAACACTCCCTGCAAGCTCATCGTGCTTAATATAGCCTAGCACATATCTAAGGCGCACGAAACGATTTATGTCAGGGTTAAAAAAAAAACACACACAAGACGTCTACAGAGCATTCAGTCGCAGTTCATCCTCGTATTTTACACACTGCTGTATAAGAGCTGCTTATTCAAGGTCAACAAAGTGATCAATACAGAGGGGCAATCTGTCAAAGCAAGCCACACAGACCCACACACTCTCTGTCCCTTAAAAGTACATGGGCCTATGCGTCAAAGCTTCTACATCACGATATTTTGCCTAAAACACACACACATATGTGGGGGCTATGGGAAGAGGGGGAAAAATCATGCACCCCCTCCCCACACACACACTAATCCTCCACTGCACCGATATAGCCCAGCAAAATCACAACACGTATACCACAACATGCACGTTTATACTGCCGGAGACTACTTTACCTTATCGTTCACCTTTTTGGGATTCTGTAAATAAAAGCTTTTTTTTTCAGTTTGCTTCGTCTCGGAATTGATATGACAAATGAGCTCCCCTTCTATAACCGAGGTAAGAGTCAGCAGTTGCCTCAACAGCTGATTGACTGCGGCGCATGGATGATGTAGCGGAGGCTTAAGGGAAATGTAGTTTTTTTTACGCGCAACTTCCAGCCGAGACAGGAACCGGGTAGTTTTTAGAGGATAAAATAAACGACTCGTTCTGAAAGACGCTTAAAGCTCAATATCAACGCCGTAGAAATAGGACCGCATCATAACAGAGGACACTGTGACACTCTAAAACAGTGTGACGACACGCCATGTCATGTCAATATGAACCTGCCATCGTACATATGCTGTTTGCCTACTGCCCATCATTTGATTACGATGACAGAAGCTCAAAAAGAGAAAAAAGAACACATTGCAGACAACCAATCGGACCCAAAATAAACGTGCCAAAGTTGAAAAAGTCGCCACTGGCGAAAGCTATGGAAATAAAACTCAACAGTGACTCATTCATTTTTTTTTATTTTTTATAAGTATCGATTAGTTCACGCTTTGCACAGACGCCGGTCTCCTTACAAATCACCAAGTACTTATGTTTTTTTTTTCACTCTCTAAGCCTTAAAAGATGTTAAATGTCTTACCGCAATACGAAGTGTTTTGCAGCCATATGTGTATCTTCATTTTATTTTCCCGTGTTTCCAAAGGAGGCTTAGGGTCTCTCGGCTGGAACCGCCTGCTGGAGTTAGAGCATAAATTTGATATTATTTTGGCTAGCCTAGCTTATATGAAGGAGAGTAATGAGAACCGAGACTACATGTCCCAGAATACTTTGTGCCACGTGCGTCGTTTTTATTGTGGTGGGTGACGCAGTGCGCGTCTCCGCGTTGCCTCTCAGTCAAAGAGCAGTAAATGGAGTCAAGCGGTCACGACACGAAACTATTAATAACGAATAAAGTTTTAGTTATGTGTAACAGAAGTTTAATGAGTAGGGCATATTTGTAGTGTGACAAGGTTAGTGTATACCGTGGATGTAGCTGGCTAGCTGTGCAGCGAGGGTTTGTTTCGGTGTCTTCTCGTCCTCGCTAAGGCCTTTCTAGCTCCGGCTGCTGTGTAGCGTTTGTTTAGCTAACGGTAACGTTTTTAAACATCCAGCGATTCAGTTGAGCATTTGGACGCCTGAGCACACAAGGCGACATGACAGACGAGAGTGCCGTTGTAATGCAACAGATTTTAGACAGGTAGGTGAATTAATGTTGATTGTGAACCAGCTAGACATTTCATCTCGCTAACTTGGCTAACCTAATGTTAGCTAACTGGCTAACTGGCTGGCTAGCCTGCAGTTTGCCTGTGAGTTAAGTGTGTAAGGTTTGCTAACGCAGACCACTTTTTACATGTTCTTCAAACTGAAATGCTATCACAAACTGTGCACAAGTCCTGGTACGATATGACCGCTTCATATGTTTTTAATTTCTGTTGTTAAATGTGCCAACATATAGATACATATAGGGGCAAGTGGGTCCGTTTAAAGAAGGTTTACTCACGTAACCTGTAATGGTATTTCAGCTGGTATTGTACAGAACCTACACAAAACCTTGCGCTTCTTAATGCAGGTAGGGCTTGTGGTCATGTTCCCTCTTTCTTGCCTGACATGACATGACTGGCATGTTTACGCTGGGATTGAATCTTCCAGCATGGTGGCAGCCTGTGTTCGTTTTTGTGGGTGACACATGAGTGTTGTGCTCCCTGTTCATCCTGACTGGCTCAGGTCTGTTGTTCAGTTCTCTTGTTGTGATAGCATCACTGGCAGCATGCTTTGCTGGACTCTGCAAGATGTCCAGGCAGAAAACAATGGCTTTACACATGAGTGACATATTTCAGGTGAAATCAGATAAGCAGAAAGCAATGTCCTCGTAAAAAGAGAAGTTTGACATTGTACTGACAGCAGATCTAGGATCTGCATATTCCATCACTTGAGAAGATCTTGATTTGCCTTTGGGAATGGATCCTCACTCAAGCAACTTGCATAACTTTATATATATATATATATATATATATATATATATATATATCGCTGCTGTTGGAAGAAAACCTCGTATCTCCATTTTTGTCATTTTTCAGGTTTTGACATGTTTACAAAGCACCTGTTGCCCTTTACATTGTGTGTAAATTTCATGAAGAATGGAGCAAGAGAAACGGCCCCAAATGACTTGGAAAGACGTCTGGTTCCATTGTCTTGCATTAAAACTACAGTATGTTTTTTCTTTCTCCTGTAAAGTTCGAATTTTGGGGATACAAGATTTTCTTCCGACAATAGATAGATAGATAGATAGATAGATAGATAGATGTATATAGATATATACAGATATAGATAGATAAATAGATTTAATTCAAAATTGGCATTTTTAGTAGGTCAGACCAATTATAGATAATTTTAGGGGTAGTTTATAATGTGTTATAGCACACAGACACTAGTTCTGTAGAGCATGGGAAAAAGGCCACCAAGCAGGGAAAGGTGTGCGCTAGCTCCACATGGTTATTGTTGGTCCTGTAAAGCACAGACATGGCCTACTGATACCTTGGCTGTGCTCGAATGTGTAGTTAAAGGCAAGCAGCTTAATTCATTGAGGTTGCAAGGTCACCTGTCAAGAACCCTCAGAGGAAGAATCTAAGAATTTATCCTTGAGTGGCACCTGAATTTGATAAAGACCCCTACTATAAGGTACTGGAGGCCTAGGCAGCACCCCTTTTACACATATTTAAAAGGTGATTGCCTTTCTTCATGATTCATTTGTAGTTACCTAAAAACTCATTGGTCACACCCACCTGTAAACTGTCATAATGACATTGAAATGTAGCCTGACGAGCGTTATCTTGACGTGTTGCTCTTGTTTTAGATCGAGTTTAAGTAGTGCCTGAAGCAGTGTAAGAAATGTATCTTTGCCATTAGTCATATGGTCATCTGGAGGTTTCGTAGATTTGAAATCCCACACATGACATGGACACGTGCGGCTGATTGCGACTCTAAAGGCTGTACAATTGTAGCTTTAAATGTTTTTTAAAATTGTAGTTATTTTAGTTTTAATTCATAATAATGTCTAGAACAACACCAAAAGTCTTAATGTTGGAGATTTATGTTCAGTTACCTTAGAGCTGTAGAAGCATCCAGTAGATCACAATTTATTTCTTCAATTGTCTAAATTTAGGAATCTTTTTAGTAAACACTCCTGCTGCAGCAATGAGTTATTGATTTGTTGTGCTTTTTTTTTTTTTTTTTGTCCTCTTGTGGTGCCGGCCACTTGCTGTGTTCTGACCTTGTCTATGTTTTTTCCACTGAGAGTCGTGTTTGCCAGAAGCTCTATGCTTGTGTCCCTGTGCTGTAAAACAAATCAGATAACTGGACCAGGGACTGGTCAGAACGCGTGAACAGGCAGGTTTGTTGAAGGATAATGTAACAGTGTTTAATTTGTTAATTACACACATGCAAATTCAGTTAGGGTCTGCCTTTTGAGCCACTGGGCATATGTGTTTTCTCACATTCGTGTCTGAAGGAACTGTGTTTGGAAGATTAGGTTAATTATAATTGCCAGTAAAAGAAATGAAATTCTCTTTGTGTCTGTCATTTATTTACCATGTTGCATAATGAACTTTTGTAGCACAGGGTAGTCGTGTAGTGTGCTTATGAGAATATATGAGTAGGACTGTCACCATTGCTTGATTGAACTTGATTAAAATGTGCATTCTTGATGATTTGGCCATGATTGATTGGCAGGTTAAAAGATAAATAGAAGATAATTCAATAATAAACAGAACCCATTTACGTGCAGCATGTGTTTATATACATTTTGATCGTTGTTTGCTCTCTTTGCACGAAGTGATTACCCAGCTGTCATGAAATCTTTACTCTGTTGCCAATGTAGTCGATAGTGACAGCCTTAAATATGAGTAGTAACTCAGTTTGTCATTGTAGTTGCATGTGTATATTGCTTGTTGCATGCTTTTGGCATCAAAAGAGTTAATATTGTAGCTCAGCTGTTCCATGCCCGGGTGCAATCATATCTGTATTGCTGGAACTGCATTGCTTAAATCTTCACACGTGCAGAAGCCGACAGCGGCGTGGCTGTGTGTTATAGGCAGCCAGTGAGAGGTTACAGCGAGACAGACTCTATCAGCGTCATCCACAAACCTGAGAAGAGCTCTTATCAAGGCCTGCCTGCCACCCCCAGCTGCCTTCCTCTGCAATGCAGTCTTTCACTTTCAGAAAGGAGAGAGCCAGGCTTGAATCCTGCCTGACCTTTAATGCCAGACTTCCCTTTTCTTTTTTTCCAACCTCTTTTAGCTCTTTATTTTAGTCTCATTTTGATGGCATTAGACCGCAGCCCCCTTTTCATCATCTCAATTAGCTATTTTGGTAGACTTACAGATGTCATATACGCTTCCCCCTCCAACATTTTATGAAACGGTACCTTACATGTCACATTATGTCTTCTGTTGTTGTAGCTTCCAAGTCTGTGTCTGATATATTTCCAAGGGTATTTCACAAAGCAATATTTCCCTATTCGGCTGGTTAACTTGAGCTGAAGTCCTAAACAGTGTTTGCTTCTGGCTTTTCATATCCGGCTGATTGAGAGAAATATCCTGCTTTGTGATATATCCCCCTTCGACTAACATGGACTGAAACTGACCCTTTCGTCCTTTGAAATGTCATGCTGTGACCAGTATGGCATTGAAAATCTAGGTTACATTTGGTTGCTTGCCAACAACCAGGATGTGAGAAATAATATTGAACAGGAGCATGTTCTTGACCAAGAACACCGAAACCAGACAGTTCCATAATGTTCTAATGAGGAGCCGAACACAATCAAAGCACTTGAACACCAGTATTACTGAGGGTTTGCATGTCATGCAGAGTCTCTCATTAGATTGATTCCATGTGGATTAAACTGGGTGGACAGGAATAATCTTAATTTTTTTTTTTCTTTCATTTTCAGGGTGGTACTTTATATTTTTTCTCATTGAATGGCTAGCACAGCTCACATGTAACTAAATTGTAATGCTATATATATATATATATATATATATATATATATATATATATAATTTTATTTTATTTTATTTTTTAATTATTTATTTATAATGTTAGGTGTCTGCAAAGTAAGTGAAATATCTGCAAACTGCAAAGGTAGCATAGCAATTATACAGTTTTTAGTTTGTTAATTTAAGGTTACTAAAAGTTTAGTATTTTTAATAAAGGTTAAAGTTAGTATGTTAGTAAAGTTATGTAAATTGTGTGTTTCAAGGAAATTAGATATTAGCTTTTCCTGCAAACTGTATGTTTAGATCAATTACATCCATCCTTGCTTTAAGCATTTGCAGGTGAAATGTGATCTATAAAGAGTCTTGTGACATTCGTGTGTGTGTGTGTTGGGGATTGGGCTGATTAGGAAAACATGGCTGTTTCTCCAAGTTAAAAGTATTGACATGCTTAAGTTCAGAGAGCAGTTAATAGGAATGGACAGTCACTTAAGAAGGTCATCATTATTAACAAGGCCTGTTTGCACATTGGTTTTGGTCTTGACTTAGTTGCAAACAGGCATTATGTGAGGCAGTTTGGCCATCCATCTGTTCAGAGAGTCAATTTAACATAAGCAATTTGATACATGATACGCATTCCAACACAATAAAGAGCAGATGACACTATTTAATCCACTATTAACTTCAAAACTGTGATAGATTTTTTCACCCCATGAAACAGGCCATGTGTTTGGTAATGTCTGCCGGAATATTGTTTTGTTACTGTTACTGTTTTGTAATGATTAGCAAGAACACACAAGGCATTTCAAACATGATAAGGCAAAGAACCTGTTTAAACTTGTTGTGTTAGAATCTGTTAGAATCGATATCATCAGACGTTGTATCCCCATGACTGAAGAGCTATGAAGTTCAAACAATATAATGTCACAAAAAGTGTCCAAAGGGATTAGACTGCGGTCTTGCAGTACATTTCAGCATGAAGCATAAAATAATTACTGCTCATATTGAAAATAGTCGTGGTTTACATTTAGTTTGACAGGTAGGACATATAATGAAATGTAACGCAACTTTGTGTTTACATGTGTTCCCTGTTGAGCTTTGTTTGGAGGTGCTGCATTTGCCTAGAATTTGATGGTTACAAATCAAAACCGTGGCTCTTCCGCAGTTCAAGAGAGCTTATGGGACTTCAGATGGACTGAGTAATTCTAAATCCACAAGAAACTGAAATATCTTGTCCTCCTGTGTTGTCGGTCATTGTGGAGCACCTGTGCATTGAAGATCCTTCAGGTTCCCACCGTCATGTGCCTCAGTCTCAGTGAAAGAAGCCTTTGTGAGAAGATTTAAATCCTTTGTTAAGACCTAGATCATAGACTTCTGTAGCTTTTGCAAGGTGACTGTAAGATGCGTAGTAGCGGTTTATCAGTGTTGGTGTAGACCAACTGTTGTTTCCTGAGTGTGTACTGTATGTGGTTTTATAGATAGCCTTTATAGACTGTGTACTCCCATGATGCAACATTTTGAGAAATTTAAGTACATTTTCTTATCCAGCAAATAAGTAAAATGAATTTTTAGACAGCTGCACTAATTAAAATACATGAAACAGATGGATGAATAATTACTGGCTTGAAAGGTTGAGGTCGTCAGGTTAAGTTCAGCGGAGGCTTCAGGAAAGTCCTGAATGTCACTGTAGTGTCTGTCTGGGGGGTCTCGCACCGGGAGAAAGCGAGAGGCTTAGGAAGCACTTTCCATTTTGTTTACTAATTGTAAACTGTCCTTTGGCTCTCCAGGAGGAGCTTGTAGTGGTCTGGAAGTAAAACTATAGTGGCTATTGAGCCTGACTCTTAAGCTAGAGGGGTTATCGGTTCCTCAGACCCCTCAGTGGTGTAGCTTCTTAATACCTGTGTAGTGTAACTTGGCTGCAGTCAGGTGAAGAGAAAAGTGAGCAGGATCATTTTTCTAACCTGCAGATAGTATCTAATAGACCCTTAGGGTCATATCCTGCAGGTACTGAAATGTTAATGGTAATGAAGAGGTCTGGGACCTTAATGTTGAATGCTGGAGTGAGGTTGCTTCGCTCAGTAACCGTGTTGATTGTAGTGAGCTTTAGTATCACAATAGAAAGTAGTCATGTTATGCAGTTGGAACACCCTACTACACTCACACACAAGTGCAAAGCTTTTTTAGGGGGTGTGATTCTTGCTTCTCACCACCATCTGATCTGAAAATGGCTGTATGTACTGTACTGTACACCTGTAACAATACGCATTTAACTATATCCATATTTTAGATGCGGTTTTAAATGGTGGGGTCAAGGTTTGGTTTGGTTTTCACTGTTTTATTTAATTTATTTTAAAGATCAAATACTACACAGGTTTGATTCAGAAAAACACATTTCATTTTAAAACAGACTATTACAAAGTAGCTTCTTTGTGAAAAATAGTGATGCTACAAAATTATAGACGGTGAACTAAGCTGCAAACAATACCTAAATACACTGTATGTCCCAAAGTAATCAAACACTTCTAATGACTGAATTCAGCTACTTTAAGGAGCACCCTTTGCTGGGGGTGGTGTTTCAGTGCACATGTACAGTGTGTCTAGTCTTCATAGTAGAGCATAGAATGGGACGCTCTGGAGCAGCTACACATGAGCCTAAAGTCACCCTGTCCAATGCCAAGCTTCGGCTAGATGGGTATAAAGCCCCCCAGCATTGGGCTGTGAAACAGTGGAACTGCTTTCTCTGTATTGAAGGCAGTCCATCCAGTACCTTCGCGATAGGTTGGAGTAGCTTTTGTGATCCAAGACTAATTATCCAGCATCAGTACCAGACCTTACTAATGCTCTTGCGGCTGAATGCAGTCAGATACTCACAGCAATGTTCTAACACCTGATGTGAAGCAGAGCGCAGACAAGCTCACTATTAAACCCTGTTAGATGAGCAGGTAGAGTAGGCACACTTTTGGCAGCACATTGAAATTAGGATCCAACCAGATGCCTAGCTTTGATACTGTATCTTTAACGAAATTTCAGCTGAATTTGCGAGGAATGGACACATGCCATAAAGATTGTGTGGTGTATTAGTATTTGGACATTGATGTTTGATTTTGTCTTCATTTCTTGCTTCATTGTTCTTCTGTTATCACAGATCCGGTTTTTATGCCCAGTCGAGGCTTTTCTGCAGCCCTTCACACAACACTGAGCCACAGTGAAGACAGATTTTTATTTTTCTGCTGACCTCAGAACTGTCTTCTGTTAAAGTGGGTAAAGGCTAGGATATTGGGCTCATGTTGATATGTGTAAAAGTTAGGATTATTTTTGCAAAGCTGATCCTAGATCATCTTTTTCAGACTGTAATTTGAGTGAAAATAACCTGAGGGTTAGCCGCTTATCCCTGTCTTACTGTTATACATCCCGAAAGGGATTTAGGCTTAGTAAGTTCCCACAGTCATTAAAGTCACAATTTCTGACTTTGAGCACAGCAGCACTGGCATTAGACCTTAATGAGATGAGGGATGGGGCAAGGAAGTGGAATCTTGTTTTCATTTTCAGATTGAAATTCTTCGTGCTTATATTGTGAGAGAGGATCCTTGATGTGTGTGTGTGTGTGTGTGTGTGTGTGTATATATATGTGTGTGTGTGTGTGTGTGTATATATATATATATATATATATATATATGTGTGTGTGTGTGTGTGTGTGTGTGTGTGTGTGTGTGTGTGTGTGTGTGTGTATATATATATATATATATATATATATATATATATATATATATATATATATATATGTATGTGTGTGTGTGTGTGTGTGTGTGTGTGTGTGTGTGTGTATGTATATGTGTATATATATATATATATATATATATATATAAAAACCTTTAAACCTTTCATTATTTATCAGAGAGAGAAATAAGGAGCATTGTAAATTTATAAGTACATTTAAAATGACTGAATATCGTATATCCGTTTTGCATGGTAGCCTTTCCTTGATCCATAAATACAACTATGGTGTGTTTTCTTGGCTGCCCTCCCATTTTATTTACTGCATGACTTCAGCATTCAGAGACGGCACTTGATAAGATCATTTTTGCAGATGTTTGATGTTTTATGCAATAATAATGTAGTTGGTTCATTATGTCAGTAGGCTAATAAATAAAGAAGCTTTACAAAGTTTAATTAATTTGGATCGCAGTTTTAAATTAGTTTTTAATCCGATTTAAAGAAAATGATTGTTGTCTGACTAAAGGTGCATATTTAAGGCAAATAACATTTTGAAGACTTGATTTATACATAAGAGAGCGTCTTTGGTAGTGGGCAGTGCTGTTGACTGAGCACCAACCACCTGCAGACAAGTTTCTTTCAGGATGCAGTTGTCCTGTGCCCATCTCTAGGGCATGCCATCATACATATCCTCTCTAAATACAGCAAAGGCTGCAGGGCTCCAGACTAACGCTGTCCTGTCATCCCGGGGACGATAAAAATAGCACACAGGGCGGTGGTTAAACTCTTTTCAGACAGTTCAGGGATGATTAGCTTGAGTGCAAAAACTAAACACTTAATGCCGTCCATGCCTACCCCAACCATAGCAGTGTACAGTCCGTAAACTGGTTTTGAATTACTTTTAGTAGCATTTTTTAACCCTCTATTGAAAATCTTGCCTTAGGGCAACTAACTAATTTTCCTCACTTTAGAATGACATTATATATATTTAAAGACAATGATAGAGGTAACAATAATGGAAAGGGTTTGAGTAAGTCAGTAAAAGCATGTACTTGGTCATGCTGTCTCATCTCTGTCTACTTTCTTTTTATTTATTGCTCTCATAATGTGTACATTAGAGGGTTAAATTAAATTTCTGTCAGCATAATCCAAATTTATATCAGCCTATCAATGGGAATACCAATGTAATGTTAGCATAAAGCGAATGATTATTTCCCCTCACAATTTTTTAAACATCTAACTAAATTGTGGACAATTAGAGACCGGAACAGACATTTAAGTATAAATTTAGAAATTTTTTACTTTTGTTTTTTTTGGATTTTTACAGCCTTTCCAGAAACTTCTTGAATGTTATGGTAAAGACCAGCTGAGTGCTTTTTGTGTTCAGTGATAAGTCTCGCAGTGTCTGAGCCTTCAACCCTTTCAGACTCAAATTATGTTCCTAGGTATAAATTCCATAAATAATTTGAAGTTATCTAATAGGAATGATCTCGCTCTATTTTAATTCTGAATGCAGCCATAAAGGTAGTACATTAAATGTTAGTAATTGTTTAGAATCACTATTTATTAGCTATTTCTGATGTTTATAGCAGGGCATGCTGGTTCTAAAGAGCATGTTCCAGTATTAAAATGTACTAATTTTAAGAGTTTGAGTCTGAATATACTGACATTTATGATGGATGTCAAGAATACAGGTCATCACAATAAATAATGTTTCAAACCATTACATATTTAGTTAGAGCTTTTGATAAACATACTCTTATAGACACTCTTGTGTAGATATAAATGTGTTTATGGGCTATAGATATGTTTGTATGCATTATGTGTCTGTACATAGGTATGGGGTGGTGCTGTGTTTTCTAAGCATATATTTGGTGTATTGTTATCTGGCTTCATTTTTGAGAATTCATAATATGGAAGTACACAAATTTTAGAGAATAATGTTATGAGAACAAACCAGTTTAACATTTTAAATGGTCAGTTTTCACTTTGGTGTGGTTGGCTATTTTTTCAAGACGGTTCTGGGATGATTTTGAAAGAAGTTAGTCTGGAGCCTTGGACTGTAATCGACTTTTAGACCGTACTGTAGATTACGGCATTTAATCTGCCGCATTGAAACGATACTAATATTCTGTAAAGACATAGAACGTCAGAAAATGTTTTACTGGCTTGATTTGTTACAGTGCATCATTACTGATAGTCTTTGTGTTTACACCTTAATGAAAGGTGCACTAGACGTAGATGTGAACCCTTCAAATTTAGAACTGTCTTTTGTTTCCATATAGACCTATATGTATTACATGGTATCTGTGCATTATCTCCCGGGGGACAAAGGGACGACAGCAGGCCAGGCTTGGGTTTCTCAGGGAGGATAGCATTTCTGTGCTGTTGTATCGGAGGCTGTCACGACGGAGGCCGGGTTACGGGAACAGGAGTAAGAGCTGCGCGGAGAACGTTGAGAAGCTTTCCTTTGTTCCTCTTGTGAAGACGTCTGTCCACTTTCCCCCCGTTAGGTATGCAGGTCATTTTCAGGTGATCTGTTTTCATTTGGACTTTTTGTTCTTCTCTACCTATTGGTCAGTTTTGGAGAGCTGCTTCTCGGGCTATTCAGTGATATACGCAAAGCTGCTTCTGTCAAATGACCACATACAGGACCAAGAGGGCTAAACACAAGCTACTGTACACTGGCTTATGTAGAGATGGCTCATTTCCCTTTTGAGAGAAACTTCAGAACATACTATTAGAAGGTGGTATTCTGGAAATGTCCTTTGACTAGGAGCGAGTGACTCAGTTCTGGAGGTATCTAGATCATTCAAATGGAAGTGTTAAATGACAATCATCTTATTTTGTCTCATGTGGTCACCCTATGGCCTTTTGGTCCGGCTTGCACTGGAGGTTAATGGTTTCGGCATGATAAGAGGAAGGAACTGCTCTCTTAAGTCATTTGAGCAGCTCTGCCTCACTCATGTTTAATTCAGGACCACAGGATGGAAAGAATCACCTGAGAGAGTGGCCGAGTGAGGTGGAGAGCAGCAACTGTGCTCCTGCTCCCCCACCAGAGTGGCGCTCATTGGGATGGACAGTGCTGACAGAGGACCAGAGATTTGCCCTGCATTATTTATAGCCAGCCTGAGCTTTTAATTATAAATGCAGTATTATGCGATTGGGCTGAGCCATATCTGACTCTCCCCTGGCATCCTGTAGCAGGCTGATGAAACCACAGCCTAGCATGGTTGAAGAGCAGAGGGAGAAAGAGAGACTTTGGGGAATGACAGACAAAGTACAAAAATATGAATATTGAGAGAGGTCATGATTGTTTATCTCACATAAGATGGCTATAGAATAATGACACCCTTGCTTGTTCTGTATTTAGATGTAATCTCTTCAAGTCTTGCTCATTAATACATTTAATTAATGTTTACGAACATGACGTCTTATTTTTTATATAATTCTTATAATTGAATAGAATAACTAGTTCAGTGCCCTGATTAAGGTTGATTACTTAGGCTTAAGCAGCTGTTTTATGCCATAACTGACATGACATTGCAGCAAAGTGGAGGATATTTCAAGTGCTCTGTACATGCTTACAGTGTAGCTTGTGGCAGGAAGTAATAAATATATTTGAAACTTTGGGTGTGGTGACTGCGTGCCCTTACTGTTTTCATTAGAGTTGTTCACCTAACACTTGACTGCACCTCGAACATTCACAGTCTAGCAATGTGCGACTGTGTAGGACCATGTGTGCGGCCTTTGTGAGAGCCACACTGCACGCGTTGCGTTGCAGACACTGAGAAACTGTTGCCTTTGATCCAAACAGCGCTTCATTTAACTCTTCTAAAGTATGCTGTGATGCGGCCGTGGAAAACCACTGCTGTATACCGAGTGATTTCTCTCCGTTAGCCTGTATCTTCTCCTAAAGTGTTTAACGCTGGATGATTTCAAAATTGATTAAATCTAATAAGGCATGGTTGCAGATATTTTTCCGCTACAGAAATCGTTCCGACATCTGTTGACCTTCACACTCACTTAATTTCTGAGTTTTGACACTTAGTCACGCTGCCATTTATGGACACCTCTGGCTATGTGTAATTATTAATTGATGCATTCTGCACATCAGATGCGCTGCTTTGAATTTGGGATTCAAAATGTTGTATGCTGATTATCAGCATATGACAAATCATTCATTTGGATGGAACGTTCTGCTCCCACACTTTCTAGTAATTACAGTTTAGGTGGAGATTGTGTACAGAATGGAGATTAATCATTGTTTCAGTGAGCCAGTGAAATGCCAAATGCTCAAGGTTCAGTGTAATTAAGGAAATAGGAATGTAAATGTCACGCTGGCAGAATGAAAATAAACAGCTGTGGAAAATCAGGCCGCCGGCACACAACAGGCAGATGATGGATTGAAACGGGGTCTTTTCCTGACTGTTCAGCCGTATGATCAGAACTGTGTTGGCAGCAATAAATAATGCAAATATAACAGAACTTTAATTTATTTTTATTTATTTATTTATTTATTTATTGGACCACATATATGTATGCTTGAATGCTATGAAGCATTATCGGGTGTTTGTCCCTGTTCCTAGAAGTGACTGGTTCAGTCAGACATGGATGTTAGATTATGTAGATTACAAGAGTAGTCTCTTTCCCTCTTTCCTGAAAGGTAAAGCGTGTGAACGCAAGAAAAAGCAAGGAAGAGTAGGCACAGCTTAACTGAAGCTAGTGGTAAATAGTGTCATTTGCATATGGTAATTGGTACAAATGTTGAAGTTGGCATTAGTATTACAAATTTCAGCATAAGCTACTGAAAAAGATGGAATTATGGAATATTAAGCTTTGAATGAAGAGCCACGTAGCCGTCATGCATTCTGCAGAAGTGAGTCGTCACGCTTTTCACATGAACAAAAGTTGTTTTTTTTTTCTTCCTTTCTCTTTCATTTTCTGTGCTTTTGTTTATTGAGCTGGCACATCATATATTCTATGAGTCATAAGCTCTTATTCATGTTAGCCTAGTTATTAGTGCTATTTTCTCCTGCCCTCTTTGTGTGCTGCCTGTGGGATTATAAAAAGGGCCAAAAATTGCATCACCTCAATCATAATATGAACACAAGTAAACGCCAAATGCATGCATGCCAATTTTTTTTATAGTGCATGATTTTGCCAATCGTAGAGCTAACCCTGCAGCCATGATTGAGAATCTGTGAACCAACGTCTCTTGAACCATCATCCAGTCTGATTCATCACATCCAGTTCATCCAAGTATGGCATAATAGTGCATGGTGTGCTGAGGAGTAGATGCGAAAAGAGCTCTGGGAGCCAAAAGCAAAAGTAGTTGAGGAGTTCTTCAGAGTGAAGCATCATGGGAGTTACGGCTTGGCAGGATTCCAGTTATGCATCACCAGAGGAACTTGGCCAGACTGGCTTGTCCAGACTGTGTAGACCAGGTGTGTCCAGATCTGGTTCTGGAAGGCTTTAATCCACACCGTAGGGATTTCCTTACTCAAACACACCTGATTCAACACAACAGTTAATTACCAGGTTTAGTAGGTGTGCTTGTGCTCGGAAATCACCAAACTGTGTTGGGCCTCAGGTTTATAAAACCAGAAATGGACATCCCTGCTCTGCTGTCCTCTGAAACAGTGCAGAGGAGAACTGCAAGCAGCATAGGCCTTTCTAAAAGCTGCTAGAAAACGGTGGTGCAAGAACAAGCTTCATCAAAAGCAAGCATCCTAGCCGAACTCTGCTGGTACACTGTAACCATTTGTGTCCTTACTGCAATTCCCCTGTGCACAGTGAATAGCTGTGCTTCTGGATAGGATTATTTTCTTGATTTCGATTCATTGGATTGATGCTCTGACCTCTATTCTTGGATCAGGCAGAAGGCAGGAAATTGCATTTATTGGACGGTGGCACGTGGTCCTCACCAAATCCGCCTTTGATGAGTTTTGTGGGCTTTCTTTTCTCTGTTTTTCTTTTCCTCTTGTCTCTCACCTCATAGATTTTCCCTGTGAGGCTGAGCTAATGATCTTGTTTAACTTGTGCTTAGTCACTGACCCAGAATGCTGTGCTGCTTTTCAGTGTTGCTCTGTGCTGCCCCCCTCTCTCTCTCTCTCTCTCTCTCTCTCTCTCTCTCTCTCTCTCTCTCTCTCTCTCTCTCTCTCTCTCTCTCTCTCTCCCATGCCTCTTTCTCTCTCTCTCTCCCCCATGCCTCTTTCTCTCTCTCTCTCTCCCCCATGCCTCTTTCTCTCTCTCTCTCTCTCCCCCATGCCTCTTTCTCTCTCTCTCTCTCTCTCTCCCCCATGCCTCTTTCTCTCTCTCTCTCTCTCTCCCCCATGCCTCTTTCTCTCTCTCTCTCTCTCTCCCCCATGCCTCTCTCTCTCTCTCTCTCTCTCTCTCTCTCTCTCTCTCTCTCTCTCCCCCATGCCTCTCTCTCTCTCTCCCCCATGCCTCTCTCTCTCTCTCCCCCATGCCTCTCTCTCTCTCTCCCCCATGCCTCTTTCTCTCTCTCTCTCTCTCTCTCTCTCTCTCTCCCCCATGCCTCTTTCTCTGTCTGTCACTCCTATCCTCTGTTTTTTCTCTCTTGCCCCCTTGCTCTTCCCATGTTTGCTTAAAAGCAGGTAGATCTGTCAGTGACTCACATTTTGGTTGCCCCCGCCTCGCATCAGACCGAGCCCTGACTTGACCCCTTTTTCTGCTTTTGCAGAAGGATCTTTACTTTGCTGCGTGCACAGACCTACACTCTTGGCTCTCTCTCACTCCTCTGTGTTTCAAAAACCGGCAGATATTAACTTACACACTTTTACAGCACCAGTAGGCACAGACAATACAGCCACAGGCTTTCATAGCCATCTACTGAGTAAAGAAAACAGTTATCAAGATTAATCCTAGACTAGCAGGTATACAGTCACACTTGCACATTACAGAGGACTCACAGTTTAATGTGAACAATCCTGATTATCTAACAGGATGTAGACCCAAGTTGGACTCTAAATCTAAATCCAAAAGTAGCTGGTAATTCTGCTTTGAATGGGTCTGTAAATGTGTCTGCTGGAGGCTGCTGTTGGGATTAGGCTCAAGTCCCATCAGTTCTTACAGGATATGGTGATGTTTTCAGGGCTGTTTGTTCATTTTGTCTGCTCTCCAGATGTACATTACCTCCTCCTCTACTCCTTCACTGTCAATAAAGTTCTACTCTCATCCAGATTGTAATCATTTTGATACATGACTTATCTGTAACTGCTCTACTCAGAAATTGAGCAATCTAATAGATGAATGAAACACATTCATTGCGTTTCTCTATGTGTATATATAATCGGCTCTTCTGTCCTTCTGTCCTGCAGGAGTTGCTGGGTGTGTTTTGCCACAGATGAGGACGATCGTACAGCTGAGTGGGTTAGACCGTGTCGATGCCGTGGCTCCACCAAGTGGGTGCACCAGGCCTGCCTGCAGCGCTGGGTGGATGAGAAGCAGCGGGGCAACAGCACAGCCCGTGTAGCCTGTCCTCAGTGCAATGCTGAGTACCTCATCGTCTTCCCCAAGCTTGGTATGTTGGATAAGCAGCAAAAAAAAACAAAAAACAGAAAATCGAAGAGCAGAATGGTCTTACTCTTACGATATACTCTTAAAGCAATGGTCTGAATAAGAGCAGGTTATTCAGGATTAGCTCTCAGTTCACTGACATTGACTTTGTTTAGTTTTTTTTAATGCACTAAATGGGTCTTAGCTGAAAACCATCCTTCACATTACAGCAATTCTTAACTGGGATTTTAATATGCATAGAGTCAGCTTAGGTGCCCGGTGCTTTTCTGGACAAAAAGACTCACTTTAAAAACTCTCTGTATAATTAGTTTGCACCACCAGTCTGGTGGAAAGGGCAGAGAGAAAATAAGTCAGGTTTGTCACAGGGATTTTCCATGTATGCATTTTAAAAACCTCAAAGTTTGGCCGTGATGTCTCACCTGAAAGTTGCAGCTTTTTTACAACATGGTGTCCCCATGACTGCACTGTGGAATTAACCCCCTGCCCACACACACACAAACTGCAGTGAGTACCCTTTGCTGACCCAGCCAACGGTGCCTCCTCCAAAAACAATCCAGAATTGTCCTGAGGAGGTCCCTGTCCACTAACCTCTTTTGACAGTTGAACATTGCAAGGGCAGATCTTCAAAATGTGGAGAGATGTTTTATAAAACAAGAGCTCTGCAGTAGTATTTACAGGATTTATACATTGCTTCTAAAAATACTGGTTGCTGGAGATGCTAAGCTACACAAGGCTACCATCTGTTACACTTTGAGTTCTCTCCCACTAACTAATCACAACACACAGCATAAAAGCACTCAAAAATGAGAGTTTGCCCATGTTATGCTGCCCTAATCCATTCAACACAATCCAGCACCTAAGTCACTTACAGCTAAATGGTCTGTGTGCTCCAGTCCATCATGAAGAGTCCTCTTGACATGGAGTTGTCTATAACTGTAAACAGTGATTTGTTGATGTTATCATTGAGAATTTTCGTAATTGATGTGTAATTAGTTAGTGACATGTCCTTTTAGACAAATTAGAGAGAACATTGTGATTAAATTGCATTATAAACATGATATTCGAAATTGGCTACCTTGACAGTCGACCAGGTTTTAAGCTGTCAGTGGAACAAAGCAGAGTGGTCAAGTCTTATTTAGATAGAGCCATCTATGATGGTGTAATAAAGTGATGTGGTCACTGGCATGTTATATCATTATTGCATTTATAGCTGACAAGGTGTATATTATGTGTTAGCCTGGCTCGGTGTTCACATATAGAGTGACCAGTCTTAAAATGCATGAGCTAAGTAACAGGGAACAGACAGAATAATTGGCCTACTGACCTCAAGCTCACGATGGAAAATGGACATTCTCTGTTTCCCTCTTTTCCCAGCCAAACTCTCCTTTTGCACTTTTTGAATATGTTTAAAATGTTTTTTTAAAGAACAGACTTCTAAGACTTTTTCTTGGCAAAAAAGGAAGTCAAAGTTGCCAAGCATCCTTGATCTATTGCCTGAAAATCTTCGTCATATAATCTGACCTGCAGCATAAGTCAATTTGCACAGTATGCTATGAAGTTTGGCCATAATCATATGTGCCGAGTTGTGTGCAGCAGGCTTAAGATGGTTCACTTTCTTCATCAGAGTGAAAAAAGTAAGTTTACTAGTAAAATGCATTTATCATCTCGTGTGTCGGTGAAACCGTGCTGACACTACAGGGACTTCATCAGGCATAACAGGGTCTCAGCTACATGTCAGACCTTCAGTAAACCCTTCAGCACTTTCAAAATACAAACCTCCGCTCTGGGTCAGCTCTGTCGGCTAACGGGTTTGAAGGAGGAACAGTTCTTTAGAATAAGATAACATTATCTGCATGGTTATTGGTACACTGTGGTCAAAGTGCTTCATAAGCAGTAGGCCTTTGTTACTTTGTGCACAGCTTGTCTCTGCTGGTGGCAGTAAACAGGGCACTGGGGTATTTTTAGAGCGCTTGCTGTGCTGCCAGTCATGGTGTGCTATATTTGCCATACTGGACTCACCAGCAGGCTAGAGCGGTGTCCAATGCACATTCTGTAGTTGTATTCTCCATGGAGATATATTTATAAAATCGGCCATGATATATATTATAATATAAAAATTGGCCGGATTTGCTGCTGACTTTTAGATTTTATATGATGCATGATTTGTGTAGTAAAGGGAGGTACAGTAAACAAATGTTCATTGTACTGAACTATATAGTGTGTGTGTGTGTGTGTGTGTGTGTGTGTGTGTGTGTGTGTGTGTGTGTGTCACATGACTTCACAGCCATAAGTGGACATTTTGATTAGCACACAATCTTATTTACACTTGCAAAAGTCAAATTACATATTCTGTTGATTTTTCTACAGATGTCAATACAGAGGTACTTTATATTTGATTAGCTTAAAAATGAAAAAAAGCTATAAAAAAAAATACTAGTTGTGATGTGTACAAAGGTTTATTTAAAAGGATACCCTAATAAATATTTACCCCTTAGGCAGATATCACAGCTTATAAAAGGTTTTTGTAGTCAACTAGATGTCTTTCTGTTCTTGTTTAAGGACTTTTCACCCCCTCTTCCCTGCTGAACACTTTTAATTCTGCTTTTTTATTTGGCTGTCTTGCATGCACAGCGTGTGTAGGGTCTACCTACAGATTTCCAACGATATTCACCTCAGTGACGGCCATTCCAATAGTTTTTGCATACTGTTCATGGTAGATGTTGAGGTATGTTTTGGATCATTGTTGTAGAAACTAGCCTCTTTTCATCTTCAGTTTCTAAATCGACATCGTCGCATTTGCTTACGGAATTTACTGATATTTAGCGGAATCCATTCATCCATCTACCAGTGCAGTGTTGTCTGTGTCAAACAAACAACTTTCATTTTTACTTCATCTGTACGCAGCACTTGTTTGTAAAATGTTTCTGGCTTATCTAAATGCATACTTCAGATGTTGACGTTTGTGATGAGGTATGTTAAGGTTTTACTCTGATAACTCTTCTATACAAATCATGTCTGCAAAAATATGCAAACAACACTGCACAGTAGAATGGTGCACCATCACCTTGTCTGAGAGAAAACTTCCTGCAGGTCTGTTGCTGTCATATGGGGGTTTTGCTGTCATATGGGGGTTTTGCTTTGCCTTTCTACACAGCATACAAGTAGTTCCGTTTAGAGTTTTCTTGGTCTTCTAGATCTTGCCTTGACTTTCACATTTCCCTTAACTGCCATTTCTTAATGACCTTTGGGGCAGTGGAAATTGGGAAGTGGAACTGCTTTGATGGGTTTTTTTTTTTTTTTTTTTTTTTTTTTTTTAAATCCTTCCCCTTGTAGGCGTCAAGTAGGTTCATTTTCAGATCCCTGAACAGCTGCTTTGAAGAATCCATGGTTGATGAGTGTTAGCACAATGTTTGAAATGTCAGCTAATTTATTACGCTCTGAAACTGTCATCAGCTGACAATTCTTGACCTCCCTAATCAGTTCTAACAAGTCATTTAAGGCTTAGCAAGATGACGTTTAGACAATGAAAGGGTGCCCAAACCTTTACACATGCTGCCACAGTTGTATTTATTTATTGATTTACCTATTTCTTAAATGAATCAGTAATAGGAAACTCTGCACTCACATTTACAGAAACATGTTGCTTTTTAAATTAGTTTGTGGCAGAGGTTTTTTAAAAATCAACAAAATATATCATGTGGCTAGGGGTGCCCAAACTGTTGCTTACAACTATATGTTTGCATTACTGCATCACTTTTAATTATATGAATAGTTGTGTAACTTTCAGATTATTAATCAAGTAATCAAAACAATTAGAGGAAAAGGCCCAACATTAAAAATGGATTTAACCAAACAATTACAGAATTCCGAAGTGCCTTACTGTAAAGATAAGCTAGGAAACCATTAAAAAGACATTAAAACCCAGTCAGACAATGACTAAGCCTGGTCCTGACGTTTTCCATTCAGTCGAGAATCTACCTTTAGAGTATTCCAGGACAAGTCCCTCTCTGGGAAACTGAATTCAACTGGGTGTGTCCAGCACATAGGCTTTCTTACTGTAAGACAGCCCAGTAGGAGAATTTAAAATGTGCGTTGTCTTCATGAAACTTGCCAACTAATAACTGCTGATTCATCGAGAAGGTGGATTAAAAAAAATAATAATAATCAAGTAATTATGACTGCCCTAGTTTGCATTGATGAGGCATACCACCACATGCTATCCGGTTGGATCTGGTAGGAAGCAGCCTTTCTTTTTAAACTAAATGTCTCCAACACGTATATCTGATGGTGTGTGTGTGTGTGTGTGTGTGTGTGTGTGTGTGTGTAATGAACATCCTCTGCAGAGCCTTAGTTAAGAATGTGTTCTTTCCCCACTTAAGTTCCAGTTCACACTGGGGATTTTATTCTGCAGTGAGCGGTCTGAAGGCCGTCTCTGATTCTAGTAATCCCTGTACTGGTCTGCTGTGTGATCTTTCTCTGTCTCATTTGTGTCCCCCTTGTGTTCCAGACCCTTTCAGCCACTATGTGAAATTGATCAGGCTGTGTATTAGCTTAGCAGCCTGCTTTTCCTGAACCTCTTTCCTTCTCTTTCTTGCTTGTCAACCTGTCTATCTGTGCGCTCTGGTTCATATTGGTTTATTTGTGGGTAATGCTGCTTGTCACTCCACCTCCTCGTCCGTGGCCAGCTGTGAAATTGCACTGCATGTGTTCTCTGTTCACCTTCAGAAAGAAAAAAGGGAGGGATAGAAGAAGCAGACAGAATGAGAACAAGGGAGGGAGCGCTTTGTCTCCTTTTCTAAGAGCTAAACTTTCTCAAGCTGTGACAGCCTCACTGACAAGTTCTGGCCTGGGTGTCTGCCAATGAATATTTGATTTGGGACTTGATTTACTTCACCAAAGAGACTTTCCAGAGCTGAACAAGGACCATGCTGCCAGAGGATGGACAGAGGACTGCTTCACCGTTAACAATAAGTGACGTGGAGAAGTAGCGCGTGTTGCGCTGCCGTGATGGAGCGTTGTTAGTCTTGTAAATCTCATCTTTGACCTTTTCTAGTTATAAAGAATATTTCTGCATAATTCAGTCTTGAGGATATCCAGGGGGGTTTGATATGAAATGGGGCCTTGTAAAGAAACTTACTCGCAGTGTCTGCATATAAATGGCAAATATAGCCATTTTATTTACTTTCCCAATCAACCAGTAAACCTGTACATGTTTTCTGAATTTGTAATGTAATAATGGTAAAATGACACTAAATGGATAGGAACCAGATGTCTAAAGAGTTCAATGCCTCTGTAAGTTCCTTCAGTAAGATCAGTAATAGAATGATTAGATATATACTACCTGATGTGACACATTGTTTTATGATAGTTTTGTGATAACGTTTTGGCTTAGAATTAATCCATTTATTGTAATCCAGTAATGGCAGAGGAGTATATTGTAAGGAAAAAATATTACCAAAGGAAATTTATTAATCTGGAAGAAATGTTTTCTTTGGGGATTATTATGCCTTATAGCACTGCATGCATCAGTCTAGTGTGAATGGCTTTTTTTTTTTTTAAATCGGTTTTAGGTTTAATCTTGAAACTTTCGTAAAACAGTATCCTTGAGTTGTTGAGACATGAAATACTTCAGCTGTCTAGTTTCTAGTACAACTGCTGTGAACAATTCTGACTGAATGATTTTGTTCACATCTTTAAGCTTTAATTATGCCAAAAAAAGTGAAAAACCCAATGGAATTTTCCCTTTTAGGGTGGTCAGTAAATGTCAGAAGACATGTTTACGATATTTTTATGATACATTTGTCTCATGGTACATAGTTTCTGTTTTTCGTGTGTGCAAAAATGTTCAATAAGGAACACGAATGAAATGACTGGTAAAAACATAATGAAAAAGGGCACAATGGACTGGTGTTCAATCAGCTGCTTGTCACCTTGCAGTTTATGCTGTGCCATATTGCTGTTTTTGGAAGACAACATATCTCCATTTTTGATATTATTCAGTTTTTGACACAATTTGAAAATACCCGTTGCCCTTTACATTGTGTCTGAATTTCATAATGAATGGACTAAAAGAAATGATGCAAAATTACTGGTCTGGTTCTACTGACTTACATTAGTTTTTTCTCTCTCCTGTAAAGTTACCATATTGGACAAGGTTTTCTTCCAACAACAGCGATATGGTTGTTGTTTACAGGTTCCCTCTAATGGGTCCAAATCTGTCTTTGATACATGCAGTATCTGTGCATGAAAAACTACTGTTGATGTCCATGGTCCATGTTGATGTTCAAGGCATATCCTGATGTACTGTGATCACGTTTATCATATTGATTTTTTTTTAAAATTATTATTATTGTTACTAAAATTCAGTAGCACTAAATCAACCTGACAAATAAAACCATACTAAAATGTTTACAGTATGTTGGCTACAGAATGTGCCTGTGAATTCCAGCGTTCTCATCAGTAAGAACAGTTGGTCATTTCAAGGCATTGAATGCCATGTTTTTGGTCATACGTGCACTTTACTACATCGTCAGGTTTTTTTTTTTCCTTTTCTTTTCTTTTGGTCACTTTAGAAACTGGCTTCAGGTAGCATTGTTGTGCTAGCAGCAACTTTCCTTTCTGTTTGTTGAGTGCGATGTCATGTTATCAAACCTGTAACGTGAATGTTCTTGAGTGCCATAACCTGTCTTGATACTGGTGCCCTGATTTCTCATTTGAGTGTTTTTAGCCTGAATTCAGTGAAGCAGTTGGTTGTCTGTCTTGCATTGTGCGTGAATAATTGTCCCATACTGAGAGAAGGATGCTGGAGGTTCCATCCCAGCAAACAGCTCCACATCCTGCCTACTCACTACACACAGACCCCCTCGGAGTTTTGTGTGTGTGTGTTTAGGTCAGTCAGGCCACAGCAGGGGGATGCTCATCTAATTCATTGCTAGCCTGGATCTGATGAATCACCCAAACCTTGAGTCTAAAAATATTCCAGCAGTTGAACAGCACCCGTGCAATCAGCAGACAGAGCTGACCTTACCCATCAGCATGCTCAGAGAGAGAGAGGGGGCAGGCCCTAACAATGTCAGCAGTTATTACCATTACAGTCACAGGATTCCTGATGCATTAATACAGATTATTTATGCTGCAAGGGAAATGACTGGCTGTACAGTGCAAGCAGCGGTCACAGTGTCTGCAGGAACACCTGAGTAAAATGTATTTGTCAGTACCTAGAACTGTGTGTGTGTGTGTGTGTGTATGTATGTATATATGTATATATATATATATATATATATATATATATATATATATATATATATAAAATTATTTATATATATATATGTGTGTGTATGTATGTATGTGTGTGTATATATATATATATATATATATATATATATATATATATATATATATATATATATATATATATATTATACCTCGTTGTTACGTGTGTGTGTGTTTGTATTTGTTTAAACGTGTACTTGTTTAAATTTGGGGATGGAATTGTTCCCGATTCCTTCAAAAAGAACTGTATTTATGATGTGGTGTCAAAACCTGCAGTAATCCTTAGTGTATGTTTGCAGGCGTGCTTTATCAGTACTGTGGAAGTGCTCTTGAGGCCACAAGATTAACAGTGTTTTCACACATGCAGTCAGTGTCTTAAGCATTAAGTATCTGCTTGTTATTACTCTAGTTCTATTTTAGATCTGAATTCCTGAGACTGCAACCAGCTAAGGTTTCAGCTTGTTCCAGTTCTGGTAATGATTGGCAAAACTCTTTTGAAATTGCATTCAGCACATTTAGATTGGCACATACGTGTTGCAACTGCATTTCAGACTTGTGGGAATTCTACACTGAAGATAAGTATTTGTCACTATTCACCTTCAAGATGCACAAGAGGTTCTAGTTTTATAGAAGACAGGAGGCAAAACAGTGTTTTCCTTACCAGTTTACATATACATCACTTGCCACTGTATCTACCTTCCAAAAGATGCAGAGTTTTAGAGAAAAACCTGCAATTCTATAAGATATGAGGATTTGCTGAGGATGTGTCGCAGAGAAAATCCAGTCAATCCCCCTCATCCAGCCCTCATACTTAATCCATAGCAACTGCTGTTTCACACATGGACATCTCAGACAGGCAGGACAGTGGAAAAACAACAATGTAATGTCACATCGCCAACACTGATTTCTGTATATTTGGCTCACTCTGTTTTATTGATGTTATCAGGCTTTCTGTGAACTAAATGGACAATATATGTTATGACCAACGAGGCAGATGACTAACAGGCAGTAATATTGACAGGTTTCAAGTTTAAATCTTGAGTCAGCATCCAAACAGCAACACACACAGTAAAGAAAATGTTGCTTGAACGCATGTTACAAGTTCAGATGTTAGAAAGCTGCTAGAACGTGGTTCTACTACACTACAGTTAGCTTTGTGTCGACATAAAACCCCCAAAAACATTGAATGCCTTAAGGATTATAGAGGAAATTAACATTATCTTGGCCAGAGCCCACTTAAGAAGTTTGCATTAAATGTTGTCGTGTAGTGACGTACTTGGCCTGAACATGGACAGGATTTAGTGACCGATGCAGCCGTTGAAGAGCTCTCTACCGCTCCCAGTGGCCACACCCCTTCTCCACCCCATCCATTGACACAGCACATGAGAACAGAGTTCATTGTCCTACAAAATCAACACCCAGAAAATGGCCTTTTCTTCGCAGAGGACTAAATGAGAGGACAAAATAGACGGTCCAAAGTCTTTTAAGGTGTTACATGTTGTACTTGTCACGGTTGTCTTTCAGAGAGCACTGGAGACACTAAAAAAGGGTAGAACGTTAACCATGCTTTTGTCAGAGGTGAGACGAGGCTTTATGCAAGATTAAAGGGAAAATGGGGGGAACAGAACATCAGGAACAGAAAGTCCTTGTCCATGGCCTGCTGCCTTCCCTTGTGCAGAGCTATGGAAAACACTTTTTCTCCATCATGACTGTGAGAGGGGCTCTCGATTTGCACCCCCTTTTTTAATTATCTTAATTATAGAATCTGCGGCCAGCAGCAGAAATAAACGGCTCAGCTTTTCCTTTTGCCATTGGCCATTAAGAATGGCCTACTCTGTGCTCCTCCACTGCGGCCATGCTGTAGTGCTTAGGCAGGGAGAAAGCGGAAGAGGTTGCGACATGGTCGGATGGATGAATGTTCCAGCCAGGAATCGATGGACTTGGCACACATGGTTAGAGCTTAATGCCTGGCCCTCCAAAGTGCCTGCATGGAGAATTGCAAAATGCAAAGGGCTCATAAGTACTTAGAAGATTAAAATCTGTTGGGTGATTGTTTTTTTTTTTTTTCTGGCTGTGTACATCATTACAAATGGGGGACACGAGCCTAATTATAGAGCCTATGAGAATTTGCGAGCGTTGTGTCCATATTTGTCAGTTGTTCCTATTTGGGTAAACACAAGTTTATTGGCTCATTCAAACATTTGCACAGAATGTTGTTTTCGTGGAAACTCTCACTGAGAGAATTTTCTAAAAGGCTGTTTCAGCAGTTGTGACGTTTGAATTGCACACTTTCAATAGTATTCCAGTTACAGCGCCAGCACTCAAATATTAAGTGCCTGCTTCTCATGACAGTGGTTGGCTTATTTGACCACTCTTGGTAAACACTCATAATGATAAATAAGTTCTTATTCCTGATTTGCCCTGTGGCTAGTGTTGGAAATAGCATACAGGACTATTAATAGTGCTGGGGAAAGCAGCTTTATGTAAATAAAGTGAATCGGTGATGTGAATTTGCCCATGTGAGAGCAAGGCTGTGTATTTGCGTAGCTGGAGAACATGCTGATGTAAAAGCTCAGACGAGGGGCCTAGGAGGAAAGAGAAGAGGAGCGTATGAGCTAAGTTGAGAGGGAGGTGCTCTTCAACGTGTGTATGCTTGATTCATTCTTTGCCAGCCTGTGGTGCCATGGTGACAGTGCCACGTAATCTGCTTTGTAAAGAGGATGAGAAAAGAGGTCTGAATTTGCTTTACCTTCACACTGGTCTTCTTAAGATCAACAGCTGTAAGGATTCAGCACTGGTCTTCAGTAGCTTACATTATTTCTTAACTCTGGTTTGGAATAGCTGATTGAAAAATGATGCCTTATTCACTGTCCAAGCATAACGTGGCTGCGGTTTCATCTGTAGTGTGGTTTCAGCTGACGTTGACCAGGTATTTAGAAACTTGGATTGCTTCAATGTATGTTACTTTCTAGGTGTTTTAGATTGTTTTGAAAGAACAATTCATCATATATAAAAGCTAAATAAATGCTAAGTTTCCTGTCTGGTCATCTGGTTTCCGTCTGGTTTGCAATACTATTTAAAATTTCATTTGGTGTTATTTTAAAAGAAGCAGAACAAAAGCCATCACAGTCATGGTCTAAGGCAATTTTTAATTCAAACTTAAATAGCATATGTTAATGTGATACCATAGTATTTGTAAAATATTATGGATATTAAATTTTATTGCCTATCACAGAGCCTCTTATATTCATGTATGTACTTTTTAAAACAGAAATACTGTTTCTCTTTTCACACCATTTCCCAGCCGGTGTCATCTCTCCTATAGCTGCGAACAGACGCCCCATTCTTTGGGGACCTATGAAAAGGTTATTAATAGCATGTGGATGGACCTAAGAGGGAGGAAATCAGGTTGCCTGCTGGTAAATATTGCATGATTTCCTCCTGAGCTGCTCTGGAACATGAGCCAGAAAGGTGCGCAGGGAGGAGGAAGAGGAACGTGAAGGATTTGGGTTACCTTATCTAGCTTTGGTGACTGACTATAAGTACATTGTGTTCCTAAAGTTAATGATGAGATGAAAGCATCCGTCATTCACAGTCCTCTGTGGTGTTGGTAATTTGCCGAGTGTTAAGTTTCCCACCCTGGTTGAGCTACTGTCCGTTTGATCATGAGGTACTTGCTTTAAACAAAGCAAGAGCAATCTTTTGTCCTCGTTCTTCCTTTCACATGTTAGTACTCCGAGTCAGTACCAGTAATTTTACATTCCATACTTCCCAGTCTGTGTGTGTTCTGGAATGTAGAAGGAAGCAAGCTTGATGTATTTCCTCATTACTGGAGTTCAGAATGTTGAAGCACAAAGAATGTCTCCATAAAGGAAGGGCAGCAAAGATGTTCGTGAACGATTACATGCATTTGTCAGGTGGCGATGGGGTCATGCTGAGGGCTCTTAGTAGCTACGCGTATACTTTTTAAAAGAACCACTGTGGTCTACTTCTCAGCCCTGTTTCTGGAGGCTCAATGGCCTTCACTTTTTAGTGTTTTCACTGCTCCCTATTCCCAGTACACCTGATCCAACTAATCAGCTTGTTAACAGGAAAGGCAGGAAAGGCACTAACATGTGCGTGCTGGGCAGTGGGCCTCCAGGAACAGGCTTGAGAAACACTGGTATAAAATATAGTTGTCCTCTGACTGCTGAGTGAGGAGGGTCAAGTTAAGGAAGTTTGAATCAAATGTCCACAGGAGCCAATTTAGGCCTGCTTGACTACATTTTGGGCATCCCTGGTATGGACATTTTACATCATGTGAATGTTCTCTAAATCTTTTAAAGAACCAAAAATAGTTAGTCATCACTGAAAATCCACAACATATGTTTAGAGTTTAGTTTGTCTCTGCTCTAGTATTGAATATTTGGAGTTCTGGTTTGGGTAAATTGGTAAATTGAGCATGTTGGACCTGGGAAAACACCTAACCACACAGGCTAAAAAGAACTCAAAGGGAAGGGACACCTACTGAGCATGACCCAGCACATTGATGCCAAAGAACAAGCTGCTGCCCCCTGCTGGAGAGGTAGACTCCTTAGTCATCATCATATTATCCTCGAAGTCTGCTCTGTACGTTGTCCTGCTGTCTGGTCCTTCCTCCATTTTTTTTTCCCTGCTCGAGACAGTAATAGTAGTACTATATCTGTCCTTTTTAGTCTTTATCTGCTATATAAGAGCTTGTAATCATTGTCCAGACAGTGTCCATCTCAGGGGTGTGGAACTGAGGACAGCATAGTTTGATGAATTCCCTGATCAAACATTCAGACTAAACCTGTCAATTAACTGTTGAGTTGAATCAAATGTGTTTTAAGCAGGAAGATTAGCAAACTGTGTAGAAAGCCAGTCCTCCAGAACCAGATGCTCCAAATCTCAGTTCTGTTAACCCCATTTCTTAAAGAAATGTAAATGTACCTCCTGTTATACCATGTCATGTCTTGTGCTCGTTTGTGTCTGTCGCTGCAGGGCCGGTGGTGTATGTACTAGATCTGGCAGATAGACTAATCTCCAAGGCCTGTCCATTTGCTGCAGCTGGAATCATGGTGGGCTCCATCTACTGGACCGCAGTCACATATGGAGCTGTCACTGTTATGCAGGTGGGAGGATGCACAATTTGTCACAGTCGGAAAACAATCAAGTTTTAACTTCAGAATAATGTATGTACCAGCTGTGAGGCTGAGCTCTTTCGTCTCGTCAATAACCTTGCATGAATTCTTAGTGGAAAGGGATAAAACATCCCTTGGATGGAACAGGAGTACCGCAGCACTGATGTCTAACTTCACCACCACAGTGTGACACACAATGTTCTTTCAAGAAGTGTCACGATCTGGTGTGGTTGGGCAACATCCCAGGATAGAAAGGTCATGGTGCAGGTTGTGACACCTGCTGGAAAGATTATTCATGCTGGCTTGCCACTCGTCAACTATATCCATTTCTCAAACAGGCCAAAACTTCAGATCCAACCAACAGTAGCAGCATCAGTGCACACACCACCAGATTTACCCCCCAAATGTTCACCTCACTCCTATTGTTTACTTTGGTTATTTTACTAACACTTGTTCTGATATCATGCAATATACATTGTCTTACACTCTGTAAGTCTCAATGCTACATATTTTTGAAATCTTCATTAGCTCCTTATGTATTGTATATCGATATTTTGAAGTTGAAAATAAAGAATTGGTGTTGATGCTTTCTCTGCGTCAGGTGGTGGGCCATAAGGAGGGCTTGGATGTGATGGAGAGGGCTGACCCTCTGTTTCTACTCATCGGCCTGCCCACTATACCAGTCATGCTAATTCTAGGCAAGATGATTCGCTGGGAGGACTACGTGCTCCGCCTTTGGAGGAAGTATTCCAACAAGCTGCAGATCCTCAACAGCATCTTCCCAGGTCAGTATGCCTGCCGTGCTGTTTCTGCAGGGGTACAGTAACTGAGGGGATGCAGGAATGGAATTGATTGTATGGTTTGTAGGGTTTGGTGTCACATGATGTCGGTGTTGGAAAGTAGTGTAGACACTGGAGTGATAAGTGATGGAGGCAAGACAAGCTGCTGTAGAAATGGAGAATAATTTATTTGGATAAAGGTTCTAAGTAATAAAAATGCTTAGATAAAGATGAATAGAGCTGGTATTTGAGGGTCAAAATAGAGCATCAGGATACCAGAGACTTTAAGGATGAGGGAAAGAGTGGCACCTTAGCTGAGAACGGTCTGGCTGCAGACATGCGCTCTCAGCCTGACATGCATGGCCAGCCTATTGACGCTGTGGGCACAATGTGAGCTGTTGGGAATAAAACCTGATGGTTTTGCTTCCTAACAGGAATTGACTTGATGGTTGCCACTAAAGGCCATTAGCAAACGATCAAATGTATGTGGAATCAGTCCCAGAACACCTGATTAAACGGTCAGAATCCTTTACACGGTGATATCAGCCCATCAGGAACACACAAAATACCATTAGCGACTACTGAAAACCACCAGGAACCATCGGATGCTTTTAATGGGTTCTGTGATATTTTTTTCAACAGGGAGGTTCATTAAATGTAACTCTCTAGCCGTGTTATGGACGAAGAATGGATTAAGTGATGAAATCGCTAAGCAGCAGCAACAGCATCTGCCAGATGTTACCGTGCCGCTGAGCTGCTCCTGCCATTGTGGCAGAGTGCATGTGCACGTGACGTCGCTGTGGCTGAGAGTGCATCTAGCTGAAAGTGCATGTCTGCAGTCAGACTTCGCTGCCTTAGCCAGAACACACACGGAAGAAGGATTGTGCAAGATATATACACTAATGATTGCTGTTGGGACCTAACTTTATATTTCCATTTTTGTTGTGTTTTGTGCCATTTCAACAAATTACAAAGAGAAAATATTTTATAATTATACGAATAAACAATGACGCACAGTGTCACTGATGCAAAGCACTCCATACTTCCACAACGTTTCACTATAGCCAAATCTTTGAGATGCATCACATTTAAAAACAAAAAACAGGTAACAAAATTAAATAAAAAAAAAAAGGATTAATGTTTTTTATTTAATGTCTCATTTGTTTAACACATAAGTAAACAAATGCTAAGAGTTTGTCATTCATGAAAAGGAATCCCCCTCCCTTCTCCCCCATGTTTATTTCAGACCTGTGGTTAACACTGTTAAACCTTGCTGACTTGGCCAAGGTCAGGATGAACTTTATTATCTTTGGGGGGCAATTTGTTGCACTGCCAGCAGTAAAACAGTAACCATCAGCACACCTTGAACCACACAAACCAATTTACACAGAAAAACATTACTTTGTCTTATTCAAAAGGCCAGTAGCAGCAGGGACAAGCACTAAAACTCCTAAGCTTCCCATATGCGCTGGTGGGCCTTTTGCGAATACAATATCAATATTTAATTAAAAAGTTAACTCGGTTATGGTCCCCAAATACTTGTACCCTGACAACTAGAAGACTTCTTTGACTGAAGCCTTCATCTATGAAATAACTGCCAGCTGCTATATATTTCCAATTTATTTCAAGCACTGAGAGCCCTAGCTAATAAATCGCTGTCACTCTAAAACACAGCGTTCTTCAGAGGAGCAGGAAGACCCCAGCTGTAAGCAAGGTTAACATGTGAGCCACGATACATCTTATATTAGTATAGAAATTTAGGAGCTTTTACTTGGATCTTTCGATGTAGGATGTATGTAGAGACGAGCTGAATGATGGGCTAGAAAATTCTCCTGAATAAGTCATAATTCTGATTAATAAGTGCAACCTACCTTAACAGTTAAATCATTCAAATCTATCCATCCATCCATTTTCTAAGCCGCTTCTCCGTCAGGGTCGAACGCCGCCACCCTCATTAAAATCTAGGTTATTTTAAATGGTGTGTTAACTAGTTATGCTACTTCGGTTACCTTTGATCAAGTAGTGCCGCAGTGCAGACGAGTGGGCATTGTTCCACTTCAGAAAACTGCTACCAGTAAAGTACATTTTCATAGATTTGAACCCAGATCAGTCTCTCCAACGGTCTCTGTAGCACAGTGACGGCAGGAATCACAGGAGGAGCTCACTTTTTTACGTCTTAAATCTTTTGTTTGGCTGGTTGAGCTGTAGTTGAATGTCCTCTGAAGTCAGACACACACTGTGTGATTGTAGAAAACTTGTTCTTTTGTGACTCGCACTGTACAGACAGCTTCTTCAGAACATCATGTACAGACAAAACCTACAATTTATACAGCCAAAGTACATGAAAACGCTCGGCCGCTGAAGCTAGAAGCAGGCAGTGACGTACAGGGTATGACAGTATGGGCTATTCTATTCAATCCTATTCAAACAATAAAACAGTAAAGTGTGTAAGTATAAGTATAAAACAGACTTTTGTAGGAAATGTTTGGCAGGAAACTCTAGTCTGTTTTTCTAGCCTTAGAAAAATATTCATCTTAAGGAGTATGACTAAGTAAATGAGCATGTGAAGTAAGTAAATACTCCTATTGGCCCGATACGAGTATCGAAATCAATGCATCCCTACATGCAAATCTGTCCTCCAGCTGTTGCTTTCAATTTTATTCCGAATTCTGTCCCACACCTCTGTTTTGTAGGGATTGGTTGTCCAGTGCCCAGAATCCCTGCTGAGGCGAGTCCACTGGCTGATCACGTGTCGGCTACTCGCATCCTGTGTGGAGCCCTGGTGTTTCCCACTATCGCCACTATTGTGGGCAAGCTCATGTTCAGTAGTGTCAACTCCAACCTGCAAAGGACCATCCTGGTAGGGACACAGTGACTGTTTGGAACAGTGGTTTGTCTGCCTTACCCTACATATTGGTCAGCCAAGACATGGTATCTACATACTCAGTGTTGCACTACAGCCACGAGGCTAACATTGCTAACTTCAGCAGTCTAAGTCATTTAAAGTAGAACGCTTACACTGTTTCTGTACACTGTGCACAAACAAGTAGGGGAAAAGTATGTTGCCTAGTAACGCGTAGCAGTAGCGTGTCTTGGAACATGAATTTTATCTGCTGTAACTAAACATGGATCTGCTATAAAAATGTCAAGACTGATGTGTCCCTCAGGATATCATTGTGTGCACTGCAGTCCAAAAATACCTAGTAAATGTACCGTTTGTTCATATGAGACCTTCATTTATGCCATGTACAAAAACAGCTAAACATAATGACCCAGTGTTTCTTGCCTCTGCAGGGCGGAATTGCATTTGTGGCAATTAAAGGGGCGTTTAAGGTGTACTTCAAGCAGCAGCAGTACCTCCGACAAGCCCATCGCAAGATCCTCAACTTCCCAGAGCAGGAGGAGGCCTGAGTGGGGCAAAGAGAGTGACCACGCCCCTTACAGACTGAGAAATCACCAATACCTCCATGCCACCTGCACCATCTCCTCTGTGTGCTTGTGTGCTGCAGAGTCAATACCGCTCGCTGCTGCTGCTGCGATCAGCTCTACCCTGGTGACCATATTTGGATTTTATAGCGTATGCATTTGAGGCTAGAGATGTGGACAGAGGTTGACAAGTGTTGCACCACACATCAACAGTGCACCTAGTGGTTCACAGAAGCTGTTCATTTTTGTCCCTCTCCCTAAAAATGTGATCTTTTTTTCCCCCCCCTCATCTGTTTGGTTGAAGATCTAGGCTTTCTCTCCAGTTGTGTAAGTAATCAGAACTGAGAGAGGTTCCTTCTTTTCTGTATTTTATAGGTTGTGGTATTTTAAATTGAGTGGAATGTGTTAGTTTTATGTGAATAAATGATCCTTTTATGTTACTCTGACAATGAGATGGATTAGAAATGTCCTCATCCACATAAGTGACTTGGCTTTGACCGGTTGTATTAATGAATCAGTGACTCTGGGGGGGGTGATTGTACAATTCTAGAAGCATTTATTTATATCCCCCCTATAGTGTGTTTTCTCTTTAAATCTTAGAATATCAGGCTGTTTCTGGACAGAGATTAAGCTGATCTACAGAAACATTTGAGGAATTTAACACTAAAATGAAAAATACTCTGAACAGTATTGATGTCGGTCCAGAAACTATCCCAGTTCTCGAGAGCAGGAGCATAGCTGTGGAAAGCTGACGGGGAAAACTGTATGACAGCCATGACTAATGCTAAATATTTTGCCTTCTGACTTAAACAAGAGGCTTTTCAAGTCTAATCATTATCACTTTTGTGTAATCATATTGATTATAAATTGCATTCGACGTCACTAATCAACATGTGCACAGACTTTTAAGACACGTAAGGCTGGTGGTGATTTTTCTGTTCACTAAATTAGTTGTCCTTTGCTCTCATTACAGAATCGGAAGAGTACCCCAAAAAACACTTATTTTACTTCCGTGCTATTTGAGTCCGATAACTTCAAATGTTATTTAGAAGTAACAGCGAAAGGCTAGCACTAACATTTCAGGAGCTCTTCCAGCATGATCCAAGAAGAAAGGTCCCTGAGAACCCCTCAACATGAGGCTGTTCAGATTGCTTTGTCATTGCATCACCATGTGGAGAAGATGATTTAAAATCATAAATCACTTGAAACAGAGGCCTCAGCTGTGCGGACAATGTTCGACTGTCCTAACCTGTCCTCTTTGTAGCTGCATCATGCGTGATGTTTCATGACGCTGTCTATACGGGACTGGAAGCATTAGTAATCTTTCTCCTCTGTACTCCTGAGATTGCTCGTCTTTTTTAAATGCGTTGAAGGAGTCGCTGCTGAACTCCTGGAGAACATGTGGCTTATGTGGATTATTATACTGAAAGATCTGTAAGATCTAACAATGGTGAAAATGCCAAATGTGCCGGTTTAGGCGTGTGGATGGATTCAAGCGATGATTTATGTGATCACTACTAACCTTTGTGCATCTGTGACCGCTGGTTTGTACATGATATGATCAACAGAGGAAAGTGAGAACCATCAGTGTATTATTTAATTTTTTTTTTGTAAATATAGCATGCCAATAACAGACCCATTATGTGGAGATGGAAAGAAGTAAGCCTACTGAACATGGTAGGGGACACGTTATATCAGCCTTTAGTAACCGATTTGCTACATCAGGCATCAAACTCTGAATAGAACTAATACCCCATGAAATGCTGTACATATAATGAAGACATGATTTGATGTAACTACTCTACCCAGCTCTTTGCCATCCAATAGACTAATATATTCCAAAGTGTGTCTGATAAGATTTGTTTATTCTAGGTAAACGGCTCACGTCTTCAAACAGAAACTGTAATGCCAAACACAAGACTGATGTATAAATGTATGCATTGTATATACAGATATGTCTGAATTTACAGTTATGGTTGATTTGTGAATAAATGTATTTTTCCAATGCCTGACTTTAGTCTTATGCCCTTTTTAAAAACTGCTACCAACTTCTCAGAGTTGGTACACTTGGTAAGAGTTGGTACTAGTGTGGTAATAAAACCAGGCTCGGATACAAAACTGGAGCTAACCACATGCTTTTGTGTTGCTTTTTCATGACCTCTGAGCTTGAACTTTACTGGACAGTAATTTGACAGATCTGACTGTGAACCACATCACGGCACAGAATGCTGAGGAAGTAGAATGAGGAAGTAAAGTAAACTTAAGGAACTCGGGGTTAATTTCATACATTTTAATCTTATTAAAACACAAAATCTCTCACACACACACACACACACACACCAGTACCATTCACTAGATAGCAAACACCACCTGTCCCCATGGATTAGAGCCTCAATGGATCACTTTCCAATAAGTCTTTCAAATGATGGCTGCTGGCAATCGCACCACAATCTCCACCACTTCTCTTGATGGTTTGGAAAAGGGAGTTTAGACCTACATGAGCACCTTGTAAATACTGATCAGTTGTTTTGAAGAACTCCACTAAAACCATGCTTCTTTTTCAGCTTTATATATTTGCAATCCAACTATGTATGTTTATTCAACCAGCCGAAACCTTTTGAATCCTGATGGCAGCTTTTAAAACACTTTCTGTGAGGTTTTATAGAGCTGACAAGCAAAGACTTGGATACAAGAGACATTGTAAATGTTACATAGAAAGACAGTTAAAGGAGGGAGGGACATTCCACTGATGGTTAAGGTGTATACAAAGTGATTTAGAGTGGTTTGATAAAGAAACTCAGCAAGTCAGAATTGTTCACAGTGGTGGTGATGGGAATCGGACGTCTGGAGTGTTTGATGCTTCTAAACGCAGTAACGCAATTCGGCTATGAATGTGTCTGACACTGGAGACAATTGTGATAGTTTGTCTAAAACATTTTTAAATCCATTCATGGTGGAGAGGTACATGCAGGACATTAGAAAGCAAAACCGTTCCCCCAAAGAAACTTTTCAGATTTACCACTATTGTATCATCACCATCCTCATCATTACATATAAACACTAAAAGGCATGAAGATTCACTGGTTGTTTGAACAGTAAATAAAATGGCTCTACTTGCACTGCAGACATCACAACCCCTGGTTCTTCACCACTACTATCAGTAAAACCATGTTTCTCCACAACAAGCCATTTCAAACTACTCTCAAGGACCATGGTTGCATCTTAATGATTTAAGTATGCAGAAAGATTTACACAAATCTGGAATTTCCATTTAAAGCTGGTGCCTGTCCTGACTGTACACCATGAAAGAATCCTGTACCTGCTGTAATGTGAGGCGGTAACTTTGGGAACTGAGGAGGAAAAGGTTGAGATGCCTGAGATTCTACATATTAGTGGTTTAACATCTTAAAATGCTGAACATATTGACGACACTTCCTCTACTACTAGAACTGGTCAAGTACTGATTATGAATTCTGTAGAACTAACAGAAAATCAAGAACCTACATAATTGCAAAGACGACACAACACCAAATTATGTTGATGGTACACAGTTGTTTTGTTGCTCTCTAGAAAATGCAGCATTACGGTTGATTCAGTAGGCCTGAGAACATCCAGGAAATCAAATAAAGCTGTTCTTTGCTGTAGGGAAAACAAAAAAACCCAAAAACAACAAGCTGTCTGCAGTGGTTTTGCTTGGCAACGCTACTCGAAACCTGAGAGATAAGGTCACGAAAGGTCACGTGACTATGCTTAACTAACACGCGCAGCATGCAGAGATGATGATGCTTTTGCAATGCTTCCTAACATCACTGGCCTTATTAGGACTTGATGGCACATGCAGGACATCGTCCAACATGCTCATGAACTACAGCAGTTCCCCAGCGCAGTGAAGAGTTTAAGACAAGCCACAGGTCCTGTGACGTTATTGCTTATAAAGTCAGATGCATATTTACATTAAAGACTTTCGTTGTCCAGCAACACTATAGTTTTTTTTTTTCTATTTAATTTGATTAAACCACATTAAAGGGCAACATATGAGCATCCATGTTCACCTTTGAGCCTACTTAAACATCAAGCGCTCCAGCATCTGGATAAAAAAAAAAAATGGTTTGGAAGGCTCAAAGTTGAGACACTGCCCAGGTCAGACTAAGCCAGAATTTAAATCCCCATGACTGACCAGCCTCCCATGCACAAAGCTGAGAGGAAGTAGAAAATGAAGGATAATTCTTCAGACATGTCTGGATTTCATTCTGCTTCATTTACGGAAAATTACTGCACTTTGAAGACTTTGGAAACGTTGCGACAAAAATAACAAAATGAAAAAACGATATTTAATAACGTTTTTTTTATTATTAGTTCTCCTTCCACCTCAAATAAAATTAAAAACCATAACGAAGCCACCTTAAGCAGGCCAACATCATCCTTAAAAAAGCAATCTGATAAAACTGAAGTTCATGCCCATCTATTCAGTAGCCTAAAACAGCTCCTCCAAAGCAACCCAACATTCAACGCCTTAAAATAAAAAACAGAATGTCAGATTTTAAAAAACCTGATCATTGATTAAAATATGTCTTTTTTAAGGCCAAAATATTGTCATAAATCATTCGTAGATAATTTGCTGCACAATCTTTTACAAACTCAAAAAAGAAGTGAAAGTTTTGGGTGAACGGGCTCAATAAAAACATCCTGGTGCTCAAGTTCTTTTCTCAGTTTACTCAAGTTCAGATGAATCCAGTGATGCCATTTTGTCCTGACTGTATGCAGTTTGAACAGCGGATAAGAAATTCAGGTCCTCAGGCTACCCTGAATCAAAACACCAACCTTTCTAACAACTCTGATGGTGCATGCCCAGGCGTTCCACAGTGTCACAAGCCTCAGTGCTGCATTTGACATCTTTTCATGCATTGTCTATCGACTGATGCTGTTCAATAGATACCATCGTGCTAGATTACAGAAGAAAGAAGCCAAACCATCAGAACATGAGAGGATTTGCAGTCATAAAGCCTAGCTAAGTTCAACGTGCAGCCTTGCCTCAAAAAAAATACTCCTAAAACAACTACAACTGATTTGTTTACTTTATATGCAAATGTAATAAATAGAGAACAAAGCACAAACCTCACATTCTTTATCATATTTCCCTGCCTTTGTGCAGAGCAAAGCTCCTGAAGACGTCCACGTCTTGTTCTAATATAAGCTGTCAGTGTTCAAACTGCACACAAAAGGAAAAACGGGAAAACAAAAAAGATGGCATCAATGCGTTTACCAAATTCTGAGTAAGCATAAAAAAGCTATTAATTACCAAAATGTTTCAGAAGTAAAGAAAACACTTTCCAGCATGTCGGAAATGAAAAATGTAACCTTTCAACTGTGATCAAACACTGTAAAAATGTCCCTGTGTTCGACATCTAAATGAAATATTCCTGATTAGGGAAATATGATTTTTTTTTTTTTGGATACTCTAAAACAGTCTTCACAATGTGTGTTTACTTGTACAACTGACATCCTAAGTGAAGTGACTTTACGCAGCTCCTCAGTGACTGAGCTATGAAGTAGAGCGCTGCTAACATGGTGAATTACCAATGCTATGGCTCCGCTAGATCACTTACACTCACACACACACACACACAAACCAAACACACACACATCCCACACCCACAGTCAGAAGATGGTGTTACTGGCTCTGAACTCAAGAGAACTTCACGCTGTTTGTCTCAGCCAGTTCCCCTGATGCATTGTTGCTGGTGCCGCTCACAGTTTGGCAGCCATGAAGTTGATGTGAGGTTTCGCGAGTGGGAAGAGAGGCAGACTCCTCTTAAATTCAGTCATGTCCTGCACCAACACCGGCTGAACACAAGCAAACACAAAGAACTTCATAAGTCTGTACAAACAGTAAGCAACTAATACATCAGTAATAGGTCGGTACTGAAGAGCGTGTTCAGGAAATGTCGATCAGCCTACCTGAGGCAGGGAGGGAGCGGGAGCCAGATTGACATCATTCTGAGCAGGGAATTCACCCACTACTGGGCCTGGCAGAAGAACAGATGAGCAGGCTTAAAGAAACAGTACAGCCAAAAAAAATGAAACGTACAGTTATACACGCTGTTCTACTTTTTGCTGAAGAGAAAATAAGAGTACATCCTCCACAGAGAACACAATGCTGCACATTTCAAAGCACAACTGCTATTTATTTGCCAAAGTTAACACATTGGGGGAAAAAATGTTGTAAATATTGTTTTATTTTTTTCCAGTATGTTAAAGTCTAAAAATTTGCCAAAACATGCATTTATTTATGTTCTCTGTAAAGGATGTGTACTCGCTTTCCTTTAGAAAATCAACATGACGTCATTTATCTAGGGGTATTCAACCGTTTTCATATGTCTGATGACTGCAAGTGGGTTGAAAGGGTGTTCAAAGAGAACTTGGTCAAAACTTGGCGAAGGACATGCATTTCATGATACTGTATTTCAGAAAACCTTTAGATACATCAAAGTAGCATGATGGCAGGAGGACTGGTACGTCGTCATTTCAGCGATACGCGTAGTGTGAATGCAGCCTCACCAAAGATGCGACTGAATTATCTACTATTGTCATCACATCTTCATCAGTGTAAACTGAACACTGAACCAGACCTCCTTTTACAGTCTGTGCTTTTGATGTTGAAATGTAAAGATGTATGATGTGGTACACAAAATCAGTTACCTCCTGAAACATCACTTCTTTCAGTTTTAAGAAATAAATCTTACATAGTGTTGCTCGAGTACACAGTGCATCCTTCTCCCTGTAAAGGATGTCCATTTTCATAAATAACAGTATAAAAATCTGCACAGGCATGAAGCTGAAGCCCACATCCAACTTGTACCTGCAAAACTGAGACCTAATCCAACTATTCCTTCTAAAAGCCTGATCCAGATCCGAACACCACTCGCATGTACTAACAGAGAAGGATAGTTACAGACATGGTTTAACAAAAGCGCAATGCTTTGTTAAGCAAGTTGATTGACAGGAAATTATCTTCTGAAAGCTGAGCTTTTGCTGACTTACCAGGTGCAAGAAAAGTGCTCAGACATTGACATTTATTTCAGGCTAGTAGCTTTTGTGGCTGCACAAAATTTGGCTGCTTCCACAGAAAAAACGTCGCTGAAAAGACAACGCATCAGTCGTCTTGGCATCACAGTATTCATCTTGAGGTTTTTATCGGATTGAGCAACTGGGTCATAACATATCCGTGATTAAGACGGCTTCGACTTAATTGGGAATTTAAAACAGCTTCCGTTTTTATTTAATTTCATCCATGATGAAGTAAGACCGGTTTTGTTGTTCACTTACTAAGCTATACTAGATAGAGAGCGCAGAAGAGGAAAAAAAATCCACATGGGAATAGACGAAATAAACAAACCCAAGCCTGAACCTGATGATTACTTGATTACATGAAAAATCTACCTAATCATACAATGTCAGAACTTCACCGCAAGAAGTCATGATTTGAGAATACAGTTTGCACAATGCTAAACTAGTGGCTAAAAACATCGATTACTTCTTAATGAGCTACATTAGCCGTATAGCCCCAGTGCAGAGTCAAATTTAAAAAAAGATAAACTGTAAATTTGAGTCCGGTTGAGTCATTGCTTTAAAACGGTACTAAACAACCTACTACAGCAATGACTCTGCTGACCCTCTAACACGTTTAACCTCTGGTGAGTACTTACAGGAGTCCATTTCCCGAGACAGCACATGCACAGACACCTTGTGCCTCTTAGGAGCATCTATAGCCAAAAGATCCTACAGAGCCAAAAAAAAGGAGAGAGAAGAAGACTGAGAAAGAGGAGGGAGGAGCCCAGACAGGATGAATACATTTTTCACATTGTTTCTTCTATGTAAATGAAGAAATTATCAGGCAAGAGAAAAACAGCTTCACCTCTAGGCAAAAATATAATGGGTTTCAGAACCATTTCTCCCCTGAGACACACAAGGCAGCGGGAGATATGAGGAGGCGAACGGAAAGGAGGGAGGGAGCTGCTCACTCCTCAGTAATGTGGCACCTTACTCAGCACAAGCCTTCAAAAGCACAGCAGCACTTCTTTTAAATGTGCAACTGGTTTGTGCCAGATAATCCTTGGTATAAAGAAGCGTGTGAGGAACTTACCCTGTAAAACTGCATGATGCTGTCCTTAGTTAATGTCTTCAGGTAGGCAACTTCAATATTATCTGTGGACGAAAGAATCATTTTACCAAACCTGGAACATCACAGATTCTTATTTGTTTTTGTTGCTCTTCAAACACTATTCATCAAAACTTTGAGGATGTCTAGCTTTTTGAACCATTTTTAATGTTAATGAGCATGTTTGGTTGATGAGTTTGCAATAACAATATACTATAGAATTATAGAGATTTTGCAAATATTTCTGACGATACTACCTTGGTGATAACATGCGCCAGCATTTTATACACACTGTGACCTCAGTACTCACGTTTTTCAGGTGTTCATGGCATTTCAGAGCAAATATATTATTTTCAATACATTTAGTTTTTCAATACATTAGTTTAGTCACTCTGCCTGCTGAGAGACAGAGACAGGGATAGCAGGCTAGCTTATTAGTTTAGCAGATTTTTATAAGACATAAAAAATAAAAAATCAGAAAAGGGCAGGAAGTCAAACTTTTGATAATCAGTGCACATCTTCACGATTTCACAAGTTCAGTGAAGTGAAGCACACAGCCTGTTCCTCACCTCTGTCAAAGTTGTACTGCTGGGATATGATCTCGCCCCAGTACTTGGCGCATTCTGCTGCGAGTTTCTTGGGTTTGTCCAGGCGGCGGATCGCCAGAGCTTGAATGTGTTTCTGGAAGGCCTCCTCACTCATCTCCTCCACACTCTTCTCCATGGTCTTCAGGAAGGCCTCCACTCGTGACTCCAGATAATGAGGAGCTTTCTCTGACTGGATGATGAACCGAAGCCCCTGCACGCCATTAGCCCTGCGGGGCCCACTGAACACTATATAACCTGCAGGGAAGGAGAGATTGAACTTCAGCCACCAGTGGTGCACAGATGTTTGAAGGATGGCACCAATGGTGGGAAAATCCCCATTGGTAATGCTTAATAAGACGCAGTATGTTACAGTATGTGAAGAAAAAAGAAGAAGAAACACCTCACCACACTTGGTTTCACACTGTTTTTAAAATTGTGCCAGAACTGGTCCAGAACCATTACATCTGTGCCAACTTGTCAAGACTCAGACAATTTCATGATGCATATTGTTTTATGCGCATCATGATGCATTTTGCCATGTTGCATACCCCTAGCGTGTGCATGTATGGCGTACCTAGCTGTTCCTTGGTGCGTAGCGTATTGAAGCAGGGCTCTGAGATGATCTGGCAGAAGAGCTCCAGAAGCATGTTGTCATGGGTGGACTGCATGTCTGTCTGATAGTAGATCTCTATGCCACAGTTATTGTGGACCTCATTCCTCTGCTGGTAGACATACCAGCCACCTAATAACCACAGAGAACTGGACTTAGACATGAGCCATGACACACCAACATATAAACATACAGAGATACAAAACACACACACGCACACAGAAATCATAGACATTTGATACAGCCTTGATATGAATCTGTATCATGTTTAAAGGAAACCTAAGACGAAATCTTTACTAATGATAATAGGCTATAATGGGTAATTCAGCAGCAATGTTATTTCAAGCACTAGCAAGTGCCAGTTTTCCGTAAGAGTGGAAGGGTGCTGTGCTTGAGGGCCCTTCACACATTCACTAGAGCACCTTTTTTGAGCTTTAAGCAGCAAAACACAGCCTACGCTGGATTTTAAAATCAGACTTTTATTCAGCACCAAACCCTGCCTGAAATGCATGTGACAACAGAAGAATTCCTGTAAGATTTAGCCATGAAAAGCTATAAGTTAACATTAACACAATCCCCATTACTGGGTTCACATGGAGGCCAGCACCTCTATCCTCCTAGCTCCTAGCCGAGACACGCAGCCCACTACGCAGCCCACGTTAGCCAAACCGCCAGCTTGCCCGGCTGCGTCATCACTGAGTGCATTTGAATGCACAACAGCATAACAATTACCTGGCAATCTGAATATGGCAACGCTAAGAGTGTTTACAGGAATAGAAATGAAGCAGAGGGCCTGAATGAACTTAATCTCAGATATTTTCTCTCTCTTTCCACGACATCAAGTGGTTTTGAGTTTCCCAGCTCTTGAAAACACTGGGTAAAAATTATATATATATATAAATATATATTTGGTTTTTTTTTTTGTTTTTTTTTTTTTTTTTTTGCAAGTCAGAGTCCTCTTCATTTATTATCCTCTCCCCTCCATTTTATCTCCAGTGAAAATTGCCATTAGGTACATTTTCTCTTTCGGGTGGCAGAAAACATACAGACATACGTACATTATAGACACCTCGGCAACTAAACAGAAGATCACATTTTTAGCATTTAGTGTGTCCAATCTCCACCTTTATTAAAGCTTCTATTGTGTTCAGTAGTCGTGCTTTTAGTTTTTCAAAGAAATCTGTACAGATATTTTTCCTCACACTTCCAAAGTTCAGTTAGTTGCATTTTCTGCTTCTCATGATCCAAGTAATCGCACACAGAATGAATGATGTCAGGGTCTGGGCTCTGGGGTGGGCCAGTGCCACATTTCTTTTCTTAGTAACAGCTTCTTGACAGCCACACATCCACTGAGACTCGCAGTGATGTCTTCTCTCAGTGAAAGAATAGACAAACTTGTGGATTTTGTCAGACTTACTCCTATCTCTGGAAGAAGGGTGCTTCAAGTATTGTTTATCCGATGGCTACAGTTTCAGTGGTCTACCAGGCCTTGCACAGTTGTTAGGAGTCCCATTTTCTCAGTCTCTCATTTCTGAATTTCAGTTTTGAAAAATTGAAGCTCCCCCACTCATTTTCTTTTGTCTTCTCCTTTCTTAAGCAAGTGGATTATCTTCTATCTAATCACCTCAAAAAATGAACAACTTTTACTTAATGGTCTTTTTAACCAGGAATTAAATGATCTCAGATGTTTTCTGTACTGTACTGTACTGTATTTGAGTGAGACATTCTATTGACGTTTGCATAATACAAATGTTTAGATGTGATGAGAAATAGTTATGCATGTTGCATGGATAAAACACGATACTACAGGACGGTGGCTGTCATTTTAACAGCAAACAGTTTAGGTTATTGTCTTTGTGAAACACCGGAAGCTTTATTTCTCTCTCATGCTGCAGTGGTTCATGTTTTCTGTTAACCTACAATAAACCTGCCTCTCCTTTCAGAACTACTTTCACCATAAAAGAAGAGGACTGTTCTAGGTTTTTGAAGTGTGACTACATGCATGTGTGTGTGTGTGTGTGTGTGTGTGTGTGTGTGTGTGTGTGTGTGTGTGTGTATGTATGTATGTATATGTATATATATATATATATATATATATATATATATATATGTATATATATATATATATATATATATATATATATATATATATATATATATATAAAAATATATAAAATAAAGCAAGCCAAAGACAAATAATAAAACTGAAGTGTGTGGTCCGGCAAGCCAATGTTCCCCTTGCTGGGTGAACTTTTGCTCTCCTTCAAGCCGGTATACAGCTGCAGGAGATGTTACACAATCACTGGTTAGTAAGGCTAGAAATTTGGGTGAGGGGTATGCATGTGTGTGTGCGTGCGCGCCCGCGCCACGAGACAGTGGACCAACTGAGAGGTTATACGAGGAGTGTTTGTGACGTGCGAGGAGAGTGAGAAACTCAGGTCACTCACCATCAGGCACCTGCACCTCTCTGTAGCGAATCAGCTGGCTGGGGAGGAGGGGCTTGGTGTGAGCATGCTCAATTAGAGTATCCTCCACCATCTGCATCATACTGAGAGCAGACTACAGACAGAGGAAAGACAGACATGCAAACACACAAAGGGGAAAAAATAAAAAATAAAAAAAATCACTTCCTCTTCATTACTTTTGCATCCATGGAACTGACCACACATTTGAATCACTTTTTTGGCCAATAATGCTTCAGTTCCACTTTCATAGTTTTTTTTTTAATCGGTTTACAATTCAATGAAAAAAAACAAACCATATTGGGGATGTATTGATATGGAAACTGACAGCCAGAAAATTACTTTATGTACATATCTGCCACTATTGTCATTGATACATAAATATAGATTTTTAAAAAAATATTTTAAGCAAATATCTGCTGATTATTGTGCATTTTTACTCAATGTGTAAACCTACCCATTAATAGCCCTAAAATACAATGCCTTTCTATGAACAGCACTGCAAACGTTAATACTTGTGCAGCATAATATGACTCAATATGCTTCCCAGGAGACACAGTCACAGACTTTGTTCCAGCTGAGCTGTGATGGGCAATATCATCACTAAATCCAACGTAAGGCTAAAAGTTGTTGGCTCTGCTGACAGCTAGAGAACATAACAGCGTTTTCACAGGATGCTCCACTTTCAGTTATTTATACAGACCAGGGGTCAAAGCATGTCAGTCAAATATCAGGAGACCTTCAGCAAATGCACAGAAAATGCTGTCTCATTCTACTTCCTTACTCTCACTTTCTCTCTCTTTCACTCCCTCTCATACTCTAAATCAACCCGCAACCACTTTATCCTCTTCAAAACCAACCTGTTTGGTGATGTTGCCATGCAGCAGGGCTTCAATGTGTAACCGTGACAACAGCTGAGGTATGAAGGCCTTGAGGCGGGGCAGGGTGACATCTGAAATGGATTCAGACATAATCAACCACAGATGTATTCACAGCCATTATCGAGACAAAGCAGATGCACAGGTTGTCAACACTGTCTCTTACACAAAACAACCAAACCCCTTAATACCAATCAACAGACAAAACTGCAATAATTCTCAATGGCATATGCAGGCAGACAGTGCTTGGAATGGCCACTCTGAATTCACAGAGCGTCTGACCCAGATTCAGAAAGAGCAGAATGACAGAGGTAGCATGGGATGAGCTATCAGGAGAGGAAGAATGCAAAAAAAAAATAAAAAAGGAAAGGAAAGAAGAGAGAACATACACAGCCACAAAGCAGTATTAAAAATACTGAATACAAGAAAGAAAAAAAAAAAACAGACAGACACAGAGAAAGACAGAAAGAATGAAGGACATGAAAAGGAGAGCGTTTTGATCCTGACCAACGGGATCCTGAGTTGGACAACAAGAGAACAATTCTGGCACAGGAAAGTGAAGGATGACTGATGAGCAGTCAAGCAAAACCACAGATAAAAACAATATTGCACAATATTTCACAATACGACATCATGATGAAGACATAGGGCCCATTGAACACCCTGCAATGCTTAATCTTTTTAAAAAAATATTGATTTAAGGGCTTTTTTGTACAAAACACAAAGTAAAATGGTCTTGCGTGTTTGTGGGTGTCTACATTTGCTTTTTCACACACAAAAACTAAAGACTGACTAAGATCTTATTTTTACAACTAAGAGCTAAAGCCTTAATCCTTTATGCCATAGACCACAGTTAGGTTTAGGATGTTCAATGCCTCTAAAAGGTCATCACACAAAATTCACTGCCTTTTGCCTGAGACGTTGTTTTACAAATACCTTAAAAAGAAGATTCTGGCTTAAAAAATACTTTTAATAATACAATAATGTTGGAGAGGTACATGCAGGGTGTTGTAAGACAAAAGAGCTCCCAAAGATAATTTATCTTTAGAGTTACCATTATTATCCATACATATAAAACCCCAGAAGACACAAGTAGGTTCACTGCTCATTTTGCAAGGTAAATTAAATATTTGCATTGCAACCCCTGGTTCCCATCACCACTACTGTAAAGAAATGAAATCTGATTTGGTAAGTTTCTCTAGAACTAAGCATTTCATGTCAAACCACTCTGAAGGACTTTTTATATCTTAACCTCTGAAACTTGTTGAAATTTGAAAAATTTATTGAATTCCCCTTTAACCTTCATCATTTTTATATTACCAACTTCAGTCATCCTCATCAGTTTAGCAGAATGGGTGTGTGTGTTTGTGCGCATTTCTCACCATCCAGCGCTTCCTTGAGCTCGTCTTTGGTCCAGGCCACCTCGGTCATGAGCAGACGCAGGTAGTACATGGCGTGCTGGTGAGGCTGCTCTGCTCGGAAATTATTCAGAGATCTCATATACTGCAATCAGAGCAAGTAAGATCCAATCAAACTACCGCTAATATAACCTTAAAATAAATCATTGCTACAAAATCTCTAAAAAAGCACTCATCCTAGACTAGGCATGCTTACTAATCCAAAAGACACATGGTCCTCATCTTGATAAAATACTGCTCCAAATAAGTTAAAAAGATTAGAGACCAAAATTAAACCTGTTATATAAATAATACGTTTAAGATAAAGTCTAAATCCATATGTTTGTGTCCAACCTCCTAGGTCAAATTAGAGGCTGTAGGGTCCACTAAAAGAACTCTGTGCTTATAGCTTCACTTAGGGGTGTAGTGATTATTCGTCTTAGTCGACTAAAAGCAACTTATCTAGTAGTCGATTAGCTGGTGACATCATTACACGCCTTTCTCGTGCTCACTAGAAACGTTTTGACATTACCGTGTACTGGAGACTTTATAACAGCGTGACAGCAGCCTATAGAACAAAATCCTCAGAAGTGTGGCCTTAGTCGGCCTTAGCTGGCAGGAGAGCACATCCACAAGAGTGGTTCATCTGTGCAATACTCAATACCAAACTACTGTTCATCTGTGTAATAATAATAATAATAATAATATAATAATAATAATTGTGTGCAATAACTCAGAGGTACAACAATTTGAACTGTTTTAGACTAGATGTTTAATATTTATCACATTCAGCACCACTTTACTGTATTCATAAGAAAAATATTGTGTACATATTGCAAATTTCTCTTCATCTTTGTTTTAAATTATTAGTGTTTATTCCTTTACACAAATGATTGCAACTGTAACAACTGAAATTTCCCTCTTGGATCAATAAAGGACTCTGATTCTGAAGCATCTGAAGAGGAAACCTGTCGGCTCACTGAATAAATTTTCATCTCGGTAAGATGCGCCGCGTCCCAAATCGCATACTAGCACGGTAATTAACGTGTAAATAGAACACACATAGCATTAGAAGTGTACTCATTAGTGTAGTGTGTTAAGTACAGAAGTGGGACGCAGCGATAGTTGTGCCAGCGAGCTAGTTAGCTAACGTCCAGGTTAAATTCGGTCCTACTTCATGTTCTGAGCTGAGCTGTAACATTTTCTATTTCAAAATGCATTTTCTCTGGAGTCGTTAATGGAGCTAAAGAAGCAAGTAACATTCACAGCGACCCTGTTCACTTTCCAGAGAACATTTACACTTTTAAACACTGCATCATCGTCTTAACGTCGAGGCTGCTGGTACTTTCAAATCCGGCGAACACAGGAGAGCGACTGCAAACAGTTTTCTGCGAATGTTTGGCTCCACTCGCTGACAGTTTAAGGAGGTAGATCTTTGTGAACACTCAGGGCAGCTGGACAAAGGGTTACCGTTTAAATGAAGCGTTTACACAAAATCGTTCAAATTTAACTGTTTACAGAGAACATTCACCACTTTCCACCAGAGCGAATCTCCTCTGTGGAATATCCGCTCTTAGAGGAGATCAGGCCTCTCAAAAGAGCACAGAGAGATACTGCCGTTCCTCCGTTTCAATAAAGACCTGTGATTGTACAATTTAGTTGCAGCAGAGTTTAGACAGAGAGCAGAATGCACACAACACAGACTGCACTGTTTAAAATGAACATTTTTTAAAATTATTATTTACTTGATTAAAGAAAAACTGATTTTTTGTTATATTTTATTGCTGCTCCTTTTCACATTCTTGGTTTTAAATTTTAAGAGGAAAAATACACTGGGGTTTTATCTCCAGCTAAATTTAAAAGCTACATAAAATTTAACTGGTAATGTAGTGATTCATAAATCAAATAATCGATTATTCGTTTCAGTAATCGATAGATTATTCGATTGTCAAATTAGTTGTTTGTTGCAGCCCTAGCTCTTCTTCACTACTGCCTACTACTTCACATTGCTCCTGGAGATATCATCTGCTCAGATATTACAATTATATGGCCGATATTATATGTGAGGATGCAGCTCAAGGAAAATGTCACACTAAAATATTCAGCAGCACTCAAACCTAGTCTTGTCTAGGGTTGGGTATCAAAAATCAACACCTTTACGGTACAGACATGTCATTTAATACCAGATTTCGATACCTAAGCAGTCTCATCAGCATCTGCAAGCCAAAAAGCAAGCATGCTCCAAAATCTACACTGCTGATTTCCTGTATAAACTACATTTGGGACGCATGTTAGTAACAGCAGTGCTCCTTAAATAGTCTACAGTTTGTTGTTGATTTACAAGAAGGCGTCAATAAATATCACCCATCAATCAGCATCAAAATCAAGTTATTAGTATCGAAACATTTGGATCGATATCCAGCCCTAGTCTTGATAGCTATAAAACTAAGCATAGTGAAATGAGAGGTGTGTGGCCAGCTGTTAAGATAAATCTCTGCTGTACGTCAGAGATGCCAGCTCAGAGTGAAAAAGAAAGGAGAGAGAAAGAGAGACTGTGTGTGTTTGTATGCTCCTCACCGCCTCCTTAATGATGTCAAAGCGTTTCTCATCAATCTCAAACGTGGCCATTTTCTCAATGATCTTCTTGAGCAGGATGTGTTGTTTGTCATTATAGCCCTTAACTGAGAGCTGAGGGAGAAACAAAGAGTCAGTGCGTCAGCAGTGAAGTGAGCGACCAAAATAAAGTGCTTTTTATGTGCTTGAGTAAAGTTAAAAAGGCAGATCTCAGCCAGGCCCTGAGGGATGAATACTGCAAGTGCTGATCTAAACCTAGCGTGACTCCTGACAGCCTCCCAAAACCTCATTCTGCCACACGTTCAACAAAATCCATTTCTTCAGCAAAACGTCAATCACGCTCAGATACAGGCATTCACCTGAGACGTTCAGATAAGATTTACTGAATGAGCCTCAAACAGCTTCTGAGGCGGAGCAGTTATTTTTTTTATGCGCCCAAACACAATGAATATTTAAGACACCACAAGAAAAAAAATAAAATTAAATAATAAAAAAGAAAAAATAAAATAAAAATAAAAAATTAAATTTAAAGAAATTAGTCCGTTAATCAAAACTTCAGGATGTTAGCCATAAGAGGAATTAGTGCTTCCATTCACTTCATTCCCCTCCCCACCTGCACACAAGTGTCTCTCCTGTCAAAAACAACAGGAACTCTTCCTCATTTAATAACTAACACTAACAGTAAACCATCTAATCCCGCTGCATTTAATATTCAATTGTCCTCCGACTGTAAAACTGTGAAGCTAAGCTTTCATAAGCAGACCAGTAAATGATGTATGCAACAGTTATGAGTGGCACTGAAAGACATTTACAGTGGCCAACTCTGACCACAGCTGAAATTTTATTAACATGGTTTGCATGAACATTTCACACAAGCAGTGTTAGAGTGTGTTAGAGTGACAAGTCAATTAGGGATGCACCTCAATACTGGGACATGCAGCATTTGATAGTTATTTCTATATATATATATTTCTATATATAACTGCCTTTGATTACCACTATTAATTACGTAACTATGTCGCAGATATTAAACACAGATATTAATTACATCCCTTAAATTAAGGGTATCTAAATTTTTTGTCTTGGGGCAAAAGTACATGTTTGTGGTGGGCCGAGGGGCAAAAAGACAAAACAGACAAAAAAAAGGAGCTAGTTATGTTTCAAATTTATGTATTTTTTGAGCTGAATTTAATTTTTAAATAATACAGTTTTGGCCAAAATCCTATACAGAGAACACACTTCTGCACATTTTAATGTGCAACTACTGTTTATTTGCTTAATTAAACATATTGGTGGTAAATTTAAATAGAAAATGTGCCTGTGCAAAAGTTCATGGGCATATTTAATGGTTTCTTTTTTTATACATTCTTAAACTCAACAAATAAATAGAAATTGTGTGCTAAAATTTGCATTCTGTTTGTTCTCTGTAAAGGATATTAACTTATTTTCACTTAAAAATAATAATAATAATAAAAAAAATCAACAAAATGTCATTACTACTACATATTATTGTGTAGTATATTAAACTGTTCACTTTTTTGGTTTGGGGAGGGACTCTATGGCAAAACCAGTTCAAATATCCCTATACTTTGGGCATCCTAGATTTAAATGAACAGAGAAGATGCTAAAATACACATGGACATTTCAACCCAGAACATTAATCAGTGCATCCTTAACACCTGCCTACACAAAGAAATTGCACAAAACTTTGTGTCCTGCAGTTAGCAGCTCATGTCAGCGGGACAAGAAGTACAAGAAGATTAATTACCATTTTACAGTCACACCCACTACGTTCTAAAGACTGACCACCATCCATTATGCAAGTGCGACTGCAAGACAAGTCAAATTATTCAGACTGATATTAAACCGCATTGCGGAAGTGCGGAAGTAAACCAAGCATAATCCAAATTAAATAATTTGCTAATCAGGTCTGTGTAAAACATTAAGGTCAAATTGAGATTAATAAGTACTGGTGATTTTCACCACAGGAGTGGTTCCAAAATGTTTCTCAATGTGACAAATCCAAAACAGTTATGACTGTTTGTAAAATGCAAAAGAAAACAGACAGCGGTGAAGCATAGAGAGTCGTTTTCAGGTATTTAATTGAAAATATAACAAAGAAGAGATATTTTTTATATTAATATTATTATAGATAATATTGTACCTTATCAATTATTGATTTTTGTAGATATATGCTAATACCAAATTTGATGCTTGCCACACATCCCTAAAAAGTTGGGACAGGGTCAGTGGAAGACTCGGGGGTTTGTGGAATAATCACAAACCATGTTTTGCAAGTGATGACATGTAAGCAGGTGAATAGCTAACAGGTGATGCTATCATGATTTAGCATAAAAGGCGCAATCAAGTAAGGCTCAGTCACTACTTTGCAAAAACAAACAAAAAAAAAAAAAACAAAAAAAAACTGTGACTGAATAGGCCAACAGTTTAAGAACAATGGGCCTCATTCACCAATGTCTTCCTTTTTTCCCCCCAAAAAAATTTGTTCTTAAGAAAGGTCCTAAAACAGTCTGTCAGATTCATGACATGTTCTTTAACAGCACAACTGTTTGCACCTTTGTGCTCGAGTGTGTATAGATTCTGTTCTTTTTTTAAGAAAACATTAGTGAATGTCAGAATCTTTACATGTGCTTTAAGAAGATTTTTTTCAAAGGAAGGCCCAAAGTTTCTGAATGCACAACTGCAAGGCATTTAGGAATTTCAGCATCTACAGTCAATAACGTTGTTAAAAGATTCAGAGATTTCTAAAAAACCTTTGTGAAAAGGGCAACACCAAAAACTAATCTCTAAAGCCGGTGACCATCGATTCCTCAGACGGCACTGCTTAAATACAGACATATTTCTGTAATGAATGACCACATGGTCTTCCCTACTTCCCTAGTCAGTAAACACAACTCATAGCTGCATCTACAAACACAAGTTAGAACTTTACTACACTGCAAAGCAGAAGCCACATATCAAAAACATCTAGAAACACTGCCAACATCTCAGGGCTGAAGCTCATCTAAGATGGACTGCCAAAGAGGCAACAAGTGCTGTGGCCTGATGAGTCCACTTTTTTATGGTTTTTGGAAATAATGGATGTCATATTTTTTGGGCCAAAGAGGAAAAGGACCATCCCGACTGTTTCCAACGCAAAGTTCAAAAGCCAGTGTCCACCTGTGTAGGTGCGTTAGTGCATCTGTGAAGGCATCATTAATGCTAAAGGGTACATTTGCATTTTGGAGCAACATGTTCTGCCATCAAGATGACGTCTTCTTCCAGCGACCTCCCTGCTTGTTTCCACAAGACAATGCAACATTTTGCAGCAGAGCTTCATAGTAAGACAGCGGAGGTGCTTGACTAGCCTACATGCAGTCCAGACCTAACCCCCCATTGAAAGCATGTTGTACACTATGAAGTGCAATATACAACAGACAGCTAAAACTGTTGTTTTAGTGTTCGATCAAATATCATTTTTATTTATTTATTTATTTTTTGAAATACAGCAATTGGTATTCCTAGTTCCCAAATGATTACTAAACACTGTTAAACGGAAAGGTGATGCAACACAGTGGTAAACATGCTCCTGTCCCAACTTTAAAAAAACGTGTAAATTAGATGCCTGCAACAATTAGCATAAACAAACAAAGTGGATTAAGTTGAAACGTTAAAAATTTTGCCTTTGTATCCTTGTTTGGTTGAACACAGATCATACCAGTTTGCAAACTATTTTATTTACATTTTTCCTCCTATAACAACTTTTTTTGGAAATGAGTTTGTAGGGTATTGATCAAGCAAGTGGATGGTCATGATGGGTGTGCATCTATAAAATGTGTAATGCCCAACTCCTCTCAGTGTTTACCAAGTTCTTTTCCACTTCCCACATTTATCATTATGCATCAGGCTATGAAAATGGACAAACAACAATAGATGTCTGTGAGCAAAGCAGCAACCTCACTGAGTGAGGTTAAACTTTTCAACCTGGGCAGAAGGTTGATTCACACTTTTTGTATTGTTAAATATGAAAGACATAAGCAGAAAAGTTGGAAAACAAGCCAATCCAGCACACTCTCAAGCCTCAAGCTCCTTGTGCCTGCTTCCACTCAGAAAGGACAACGGGCTAGTTAAAGTGCCATACTTACGATAATGGCATTCATTGCTGAGGCTATGCCATAGGTCAGCCCTGCCAGTCGGGCTGCATAAGTATACTCTTTTAAATCATCCTTCAACAATCTGAGAAACAGGTAGGTCATGTTGCAGTGGAGGGGGTCTGCATATAGGTAGCGACTACCAAAGAAACAAGGGAAAAAGAAAAAAAATGTATGGTGGGAAAAAAAGTAACTTAAAACAGTCAAAACAAATAGCATGAAGCACAGGGAACAGAGGCAGGACCACAGACACACTGGGAGAGGGAAACAGACAGAATATCTAAAAGAGTATGTATATGCAGCCTCAACACTGGCAGGCCAACAAGGGCTAATGCAGCAACTACTACCTAACAAACTGTAAGAGGTCATTGAGAGAGAGGTGTTCCTTTAGTAAACAATAGTGCTGTTCTTTAACACACCAATAAAAAACTTCATCCATAAATATTGGATACAAGTCAGATCCAAAACAACTGCAAACAATTATCTACCCTTTGGGGCATATCTTTGTCATAAGTGTGGTGGAAGCAGACTACATTTCATTCGGAGTTCTGGGCAATGGAGTGAAGGTAGGAAGGCCATTAGGGTGGGATGATGCAAAATGAGAACGACAAGAGTAATTTGGATACTTACATACATCCCATAGATGGTATTTTGTAGGTCATAGTTCAAGCCAGCTAGTTCGGCTGCATATGCATACTCGTTGAGGGAATCCTTGAGGAGCTCAAGGTACAAATAGGCCATGTTACAATGCAACGGGTCCACGTAAGCAAAAGGGCTGTGGAGAAAACAGTAGTGATCAACCCAATCATTATAGTGTCACAAATATTTGGGCTCCAACAGACGTTTACGTGAAAATACCTGAATACAACATAGTAATTCAAGCCATTTTCAAAACATCCCCTCAAAATATGTTGACAGTCAAGCGAGTACATTTTTCCCCATTATAATACCAAATTAGATCAATTTCAACTAATTCCAACAACATTCAATATTTTTTAAACAAGGGCACATAGTTTATCAGTTTTGTCCCTGTAGCCATTTTCATGACTTTTCTTTAGCCATGTTCACATGTCATATGAAAAAAAACAAAAATTTGATCTTCAAATACAATTTTTAAGTGTTTTACATTCACTTTGATGCTTTATTTGAATTCCCAACAAATGTCATGCTGGTGAGTTCATATATGCATATACTGAAATAAACACCACTCCCATATTCAGAGGATGCCTTTAGAAGAATGAGCGCTTATTCAATTTTATCATTTTAATGTATTATTCAATTTTCTTATTTTGTGTTCGTTTCATTTCTTTTTCTTTATTTATTACTACTTTAAAAAGGGTAAAACCATTATGAGTAACACAGCGTATAAGAAATGACTAGTCAAACAAACAATGACACGCTGGAAAACAATTTCATTAAAAAGCTAATCATGCAAATACCCACAGAGAGGATAAAAAATAAAAATAAAAAATCAGTAATTCAGTGGGAGAGCCCCTTACAGAGGCCAATAGCAGTGTTAACTGATGCGATTCCAGCCATCTCCATCATCCAAACTAAACACAAAAAATTAAACTGTGTAATTTTGATGTCACACAGTCAGAAAAAAGACATTTAAAAGATCCCAGCTGTCCTCCCTTTAGAAATGACCGAAGATATTGCTTTTGGCAGTGCATCAAATGTACTAGCCAGTCACAAAAAGGGGAAAAAAGTAGCCATGTACAAATTAGTATAAATGATGTCATACACTCTTTATATATATATATATATATATATATATATATATATATATATATATATAAAAATCAATCATCATATTATATCTATATATAATTGATGTTTGATCCGTCATGAGAGCTTACCTGAAGAACTCAAAGTTCAGACAGGCTTTGGGCAGGAAGAATTTGTCATCCTGCTTGAACCACACTTTACTCATCGCTGTGTCCTACAGAAAGAGTTCAAACAGTTTCATTTGCATTCCACAGAGAAAAACAAAAGGCACAGAACTTCACTCAACACATCTCAGCTTCCTTTGAACTAATTTAAAAGCGTTAACAGAGTTTAAATGAAAGTGAAGAGTGCAGATGCTCAAGGGAGCTTCAAGCTGCTAGTCACATGACTGCTTCTAGCTCAGATCACTTTCAGTAGCTCTATCAGTTCTGACTGCAATCAAATACACACTCAGACTCATGTGTGCATGTCAGAATAGAACTGTTTACCATAATAATGGTTCAGAGTGGAGCCTGTTTAAAAGGCACACCTTGATCAGAATGGGATAGGACGGAGAGTCCTTCTCGAGCGGATAAATCTCAAAGTTGGAAGGGATGAACTCATTCCTCATGGGGAGTTTGAACTTGCCATTCAGGTCAGCGTTTTGCCATTTCTGAAACAGATATATTAAGAGTAGTTAGACCTGCTTAAAACCCCAGAATGGAAGAAATGTTTACAGACATGACAAGGTTATTCCAGCACACAGATTTAGTGAGATCACAGCTAAGGAAGAACTTGGACAACTACAAATGCTCAAATCTGCTGCCAAGACACCATTTTCCATCGACATTAAACCAAATTAACGTTGCTGTTCAGCTACAATAGTTTTCATGTTCAACTATATTAATCAACTGCAAAGATCTAAGAAAAGCACAAGATGAAACTTGACATGAAAATGTATGTCTTTTCCAAGAAGGAGGTTCAGACTCCAACTCTAACAGGCTCTCTACAGTTTATTTATTCTCTAAAGTATTCCTAAGCCCATGTAGTTATACTCTATAATTTCTCCAGATTTTTTAAATCTTTTAATAATGTTATTAAAATTAGACGGTAAAATCCCTTGATTGCTTGCAATCATGCACTGAACATTGATCTTAAACTATCAAGATTATTCATTTGCACAGCTTTTCGCAAAGTTGCAAACCTTGTTCATGGTCATTCCAAAAACTGTCAGTACCAGTAAAGATCACTTTTATTTCAATTTTACCAACTTTCCCAACTTCTTTGGAATTGAGTTTGTAGTAACCTTGTTTTTTTTATATATTCTAATATTTTAACTGTCCAAAGTCTTTATTTAAATGTCTATTTTTAATTGTTCAATGTCATCTCACTGCAATATTTTATGTAGCAAGACAACATGTTAAAGGTGCAATAACAAAGGTTATGTTCACACAGCAGGTAAAATCTGACTGTCTCATCAAATCCGATTTGTTTGGCTGTTCACAATATGTTTTCAGTGTGTGACCTGTGTGTGATATCAGTCTGAACAGATAAACTGACCCACATGAGCAAAACAAGTGCTTCACGCTGCTTCACATGGCACACCTATCCAGAGGTAACCAATCATGACTGCCAGTGAATGCCAGAAAGCTTGTTACCCAAGCTTTCAGTTTCATCTTCGCCAGCATCACAGGAACAACAGTGAAGCTTCACTGACCAATAGCTGGGCTCATGAAGCAAAATGTGTTCGAGCTCGCTGTAAAAATGGCACCATCACTTCTTTTGTTAATTTCCTCAGATTCTTTAAACTTTGCTTTCACACTTCAACTGTTCGACACCTACTTTTCTTTCAAAATCTCTTTGAAAAGTTTTGGATGAATCTCTTAATTTTTTGTACAGAAACATCACCCCCAATGTTTCAGCAGCATGAAATGATGAGAAATGTAGAGTTGGATTGGCATAACAGTTGCATAAAATTCCAATCTGGCTGTTCAGACTGACTCAGGCTGCCACATATCAGATTTCAGTACCACATATGAAAGCATCTTAAACTGGAAATGATTTTGCTGTTCCCACTGCCACACAGACGGCACATATGAAGAAAAAGATCAGATTTGGGCCACTTTTACCGCATGTGTGAACGTAGCCAAAAAGACAAAAAAAAAAGAAAAGAAATGAGTTGATGTAGTTCTGATTCTCCTCATACTATAGCCAGTGCCTCAGCAGGATAAGGATCAGAGGACTAACTGGCAACTTGATTGAGCTGGCTTGCAATTTGAGAGAGGAGCAGCTCACCTTGATAACCTCATCAAAGATAGATTCCTGTTTGTACTGTGTTCCGTACCACTCTTCTGTCTTGTCAGTCTGTCCTTCAAATGACTTGGAGACGACAGCGACCCTGAAGAGAAACAGGAATAAACCAGCATCAATACCTGTACTACAATCAGACCACTCTCAGTTTACAGACACTGACATGTCCCATCTTTCACAGTCTCTCTGGGGAAAGCCAGACTACAGAAATTCTGCTTTTAGCAAATCTACTCTATAGTAAAAGGCTTATAAAATGAGGATGATTGTATTATATGTGGAGAGCTTGTGTTTCTAATGAACCTTCAATCTGGTGCACCAGGACAGGGATCGATGTTCTGTATCTGGACAAAAATGCACCTGAGCAATCTGGGCTTCTCTGATCGATGGAGGACTTTCAGAACAATGACCTGCTATTCTGAGTCACCAGCAATCAATCAATTGCATAACACAGCCTAAAATAGTCACAGTCAGCAGTCAGAGGCTGAGCGAATATAAGCTGAATTCAAGCACTAACTCAAATCTTTTCTACTACCAAAGTGAAAATGAAGTGCAAAGGCCTTAAACCTCTAAAGTGAACTTAATCCTGCGAAGCTGAAAGGGGTGCGGTGAATAACTGTGAGCAGATGACCTGCCAGGCTATCAGTCCCACAACTATTAGCATAGTTTTCCACTGCTGTGCTACTTTGACAAGACCTGGGCTTTTGTGCAGCAAATCATAATAAACTAGATCAGCTTTCAGTGAGCATGGCTGCTAAACCAATTCAGTGGCCTGAGCCACTCATTTATACCCATGCAGCAGTCTGCCGATCCACTTAAGTGGATTTCCAGAGAAGCTCGCTTTTCATCAGCTTCTGCCTCAGAACTAAACTCCAAAACACTGTGCTCCCAACCCAAACCCTGACACCGAAAGCACCAGATGCTGTAAGTGGATGCATACACCAGCCTGGGAATCACAGCCAATGAGACATGAGAAAATGGCTGCAATTATTACCAGGCTGGCGCATTGCATAAAAGCGGGTCAAGCATTCATTATCAAACATATCTCTTGGGCTCTTTCACACACCTCCCCCAAGGCATCAGTACATTTCGTTGAGTGCAAAAGCCACCCAGAGAACCACTCCCTGGTGCTCCTGAAAATGGTGGTTTGTGGTTAAGTTTAAGCAAACCCTGGTGTTATTTGCAGCATATGGGAAATTAAGTTTTAACTTAATCTTAAAACTATCCACTCTTGGCACCGCATGTTGAGAAACACAATTGGTTAATTTTGTTTCGAATGTTTGTAATGGCAGGAAAGAACAGATGACAGAAAATGGTGAGTATTTATACTCAAAATACTGCCAAAAAACACACTTCCTGCGCTGTCGTGCTCAGCTAAAAGTCTTTCCAACTGAGTAAGGCTCAGCATTTTCAGCTTCCTAGCCACTGACACGGCACACAACAAATAACTGCTGTTTAACATGTACAGCATTGCTCGGACACTCTTATCCAAAGCAACCTCAATTTCACCATATTACAGATGTAAGCACTGTTGGGAGTCCTGCCCAATCACTCCTATTGGCATAAAGCGATGTAACTGCCCAATTGGGGATTGGACCCAGGTCCGCTGCACGGAGGGCAGTGTTGTCCAGCACAGCAAAGGGATGAACCTCTTATCTGCCATTTTGCCAAAAAAATTGCACACAAAAGGTAATGTATGCAATTGTGAAATAGATCCACAGTGACAATGAGCTCCTTCCCTCAAACAAGCCCAGAATCTGTCCTAGGTGCAGACCCAGATATTCAGCACAAGTGTGAAAACATACAGTTCATTTTGATGTACATCACAAATAAGGTACTGCGACTTCTAAGCATGACAACCACAGCAGGCTCCAATGTGAAACCCAACTGGCTACAATATGAAATCTGTTGATGTCTCGCCCTTGGATGGAAGAAGGCAAAGATAACATGGCCTGGGGGGTATGAACCAATTCTGACAGTGGAGCAATTCTCTTTTGAAGCTACAGAGGAAATTGAATTCGCAAGGCTCTCTCACATTCCACAGAATTTGGATGAGAAAAGGTGCTTCTTTTCCAAACACACAAAGTAGCACAATCCTACAGTCTCAGAGAGTACACTTCAAAACCAGATGATAAGGCAGTAACCAGCCACAGTCCTGTTTTGCCCCAAGCAGCATGTTGCAAAACAATTTTTTTAAAAGCATACTGATATTCAGAGTGAAAGAGCTCAAACGTGAAGACGCTTCTTTGAAGAAAGGCAAGGCATTTATCCCAAGTCCGGGCAAAGCCAATCGCCCCTAAGAGGCAGGAACAATTCTGGCTGACCCATTCTGAGGTCATGAATTGCGCCTAGGAAACATTCTCATATTTTAAAATAGGAGCATGCAGGGTTCCAACAATGGGGCTGAAAGTCGAGGCTGCAGAGTGGTACATCTGAGGTGGCAGCGAATCATCGGAGGTACAGCTGGGGAATGTGTGGGACTACACTTGCTCAGTGAAATTGTATAGAAAGATACATATGCAGAAAGAAATGTTTTTGAATCACAGACAGGCAGAATGAGGTAGAGTGCAAGCATATATATCTGACTAACCTGACATTCTCTGGTCTCAGCTTATCCAGCACCATCTCTATAAGGTCTGGTCTGAAGTCCTCCAACATGTACTCTGCTGCAAGAATCTCCTCCAGCGGATAGTACTACAGAAACATAGCAGATTTGACAAGCACTGAAAAGGTATGATATTAAAAATTGAGTGTTACATTAAACATCATGCATGTTCAGCTGAATATTCAAATACTGAAAGGAGCTCTTCTATAGGCATAAAAGATCCCATATGCATCGCTAAGAATTTAAAACATTTCTACATGTTGCCCAAAACACTGCCAAGACCAGTCAAAACTTGAAATGGTTGCAAACAAATTAGCTGCAATATGAGGTGCTAATTCATGCAAGACATCAATCACAACTTATCATCTGTACACTCCCCTAACAAAGAACATTGCTTTAATCTGCAGGCAGTGGGCAGGTGACATCGGTAGCTGTCTGGATAAGCACATGTAGTCATGGTGATGACCTTTCAAGTTTGAGTGGAGAGAGAGAACCTACATGCAACAGTCCAGCCACTTTAGAGGTGTATCCACGCGGACGTTCCTTATCCTTGAATCTAAAGGCAACCGCGTTCAAATCCTACACAGAAGAAACACAAAGGAAACCCACTTTCAAAAAGAGTGCAGATAACATTCATTCAGTTACTTCATTTAACTCTCTTCATGAACCGTTTTTCTTTCTAAGGAAACCACATGTGTAGGTAGTCATAGACAGTTTGCTCATTTTAGCTTGAGGATATGAGATGAGATCAGATGTTAGATGTGCAAAACAGCCTAAAATGGGAAGGTTCATCAGTTCAGGTCACTGACTGAGCTCAGCACAACCAGACCTTAGCTACCATTTTGTTGATAGCTGTAGAAAAGTCACACCCTTTATTTCCTGCCTTCCACCCACATACATACCATTCCTATTTGTTTGCACATCTGATTACCAGTCATGTTCTTGTGACATGGGGTTACACCTGGATGTGCATTCAGTTTATATTTTATACTGTTTAATAATAAATGTTTTATTCCTTTTCATAACTCTAGGCATGTTCATGATTACAACTGATGCTCCTAGGAGATTTGTGTGCTTTCAATAAAATCTAAATACGCATCCATGTCTATGCCTAAATTCCTTACACATAAATCTAGCAGCAGCTTGTAGGCTTACCTTACATTCCTGGAAGACCCACTCCTGAGGGCCCTCTGTACGCAGCTTCTGAATGTACTGGAACATGTGAAAGATAATGTCTTCTACATGCACTGGAAAAAAAGAAAACAGAGCTCAAACAGCGTTGTTTCAAACTGCCCAAAAGGCAGATAACCCTTGCAATAGAGAGACAATGCATATCAATAAAAGCAGGACTAAAACAGGTCTAATAATAACCACTTAAATATTCTCCAGTGGTACTTACATAGACCTTCTTCTGTTAAATCCACATTGATAATGAAGAACATGAAACCTCTGGCTCCCTCTTTCTGGCCTCCAACTAAAGTGTTTACCCAGCCTGAAACATTTGACATTAATCTTTGACATAAAGACGACACACCTACAGAAATAAAACTGTTTAACTTAAATGTAGACATTTAAAATCACAAAACATATCTAAAAGGTCTATACCATACATCTGAACAAGAGCAGTACAGTTTGTGCAATTCCACCAACTCAACATGCTCTCACCTTTAGCTTTCAATTCAGACAGCAGGCTGCCTGGACCTTCATGTCCTATCAGGTGGCCCAGATAATGCCCAGGGTTAGACTTGTAATATTTCTGAAGGTCTGGAATAGGGAAGGTCACATACAGGTTCCTGATGTCCTTAATGGGTACGACCTTGTAAAATTGCTGTAGAAAGAGTACACACATGTGTAGAACTAAAAACACAAAGACAATATATCTGGTATGCTCAAACAGACTTTCTCTGAAACTTACATTTGATTTCAAACAATAATGGCAAAATCTTCATAAGAATCCACTGTTTGATGCTCAGTGAGCTACTGCAATACCATTTTGTTGCCTAAGTCTTACCCTAAGATGCTCTTCCTGGAAAGGATGCACAGGGAACTCTGGGATTGGCACAGATTTGTTCTCCACCTCTCCAAACAGCTTAACAACCATAGAAGTCAACTCCTCTAGAGATTCTGACAAAACACATGAGACGAATAACATGACGCAAATCTTTATACCAAATTACAAGCATTTTCTACCATCCTCTTTCCACCCAAATGCTTGTTAAAATAAAGGGATCCTAGTGTCCAAGGTAAAAAAAAAATGCCAGTTAAGATTCAAGGTAATGAATGCAAGTTTGTGTATTTAATTGGCAGAAGCACTAAAAAAACAAAATGTTGTACTAGCTCTTTATACACAGAGCTGTGAAAGTCATTCATTATGAGGTCATGCTATCGTAAAAACAGCTGCCAAACATCCGTCTCCTCCAGTCTGAGGAACATGTAACATTAAAACAAATGTAAAAGCCACATTATAAAGCACATCATGACCACAGATAATGAACACAGCAGAATTATTTTTTAACAGTCTGAAATTGATTTAGACAAAAAATTTTAATAAATCAACCATAGCACAGGAAAGTGAAAAAAGGCAGAGAGAGAGAGAGAGAGAGAGAGAGAGAGAGAGAGAGAGAGAGAGAGAGAGAGAGAGAGAGAGATCATTTTAAAGACAGAATGTGCACAAACTCATAAAAGTGTACTCTAGAAGATTTCAGGGTACTGTTTGTTTTTGAAACCTGTTTAAGTGTGAAACAGCATGGCTCAGGAGAGAGCGAAACAGAAGAGAGACTCTCAGAAAGCAGCTTTCAGAAAGCTGCTTTTTTCCACACCAATCAGGCCAACACAGAAAGAAAATGTTTACAAACAGTTTCTGTCCAGTGGAGGGACTCATTGGTGAAATGTCTGAAGGGGGAAATTTGCCAAAAGCGTTTAAAATCAAGTGCTTGAAAGTGCTAAGTTAAACAAATGAGTCCTCTTGTGTGAGCCATGTGAACAATTCGCATATGTGCCAAAGCATGGAATTGGAATCTTGCTGTCAGGATCAAAACTAATACGTATGAGATGGAATAAAATTTCACATATTCAAGCATAAGAGACTGCAGTAGTGTGTGTGTGTGTGTGTGTCTCTGACCTCTCCCCAGAACACAAAGTCCCATCAGGTTTGAAGAATAAAACGTGGAGTGGAATTTCAGCAGCTCCTGACGAATGTCAATGCCATCTTGTGATGGTCTAGTTTCCAAAGTCAATTTGTTACCTACAACAAAAAAAAAGCATTGTTAAACAGTTATACAAAGTTAGGCAAATCTTCCTAGAACATCCAGGACTTTCAACTAGGAGTTTAGAGCGGCAAGACTAAGAAAGAAAACCAAGCCAAGCCCATTTCCTCACGTTCAGTATGCAGGAAAGTGAATTTTGTGAACTGAATTAGTGGTCTCTAATCACGTGCCCAAGTCTTCACTAAGCCGTGTGCTTGTTCTCATGAGCTGTGTGGGGACGCATGGGTCTTTTACCTCTGCTGCCATTGTACAAAAACAAACAGCATCTGGACATCAGACATAAGCTCCATTTCTCACATTTGCCAGCTGGAAGTACTTGTGCATTCTTAGTCTTATTCTGATCTCGGGTCAGTGCAGAACATCACTGGTTTTCATTAATGCCATTGTAGCTGACCTGAGCAAAGCTATTCTTAGAGCAGATAAGGCTTATATAACCCAAGACTGCCACCAACTGGCTATTCTGGGCTCAGATCAATCTTATGATGGCAAATCACACTAAATTGCTTTGGACATTATTCCCTAGCGCCTGTTATTTCAGCATTTCAGTGGCCTTCACTGAACAAGGAAGGACACACAGCCCTTAAGAGACCCTGTCAAGCTCTGGCTGAACATGCAATCACAAAAGGAGATGGTGTGAGGTACAAAAATGCTTGTCTGCGTCTGGTTTCCAGAGTACAGATAAATAATTTTAAATCATAATTTTTTATGTTTACCTCCACAGTGATTTAAGTATGGCACACAAACTACTGTCTTCATAAAGTCCTACAGCAGTCTTTTAGGTAAAGGTGCTTTGAGCAAGTAGTATCTTGGGTGTGTTGATCTTATTTAACCTACATTTCCTTGCTGTTCAATGATTTACAAAGCACACCAAAATACACTACACATGGTCATGCTCAAGACTAAGACTTTGTTCACAAAAGTCAGATAAGGATTAATGTATGACAGATTAGATTCCAGATTTATGAATGTGGAGAAGTCTTAATGAATTTTATTTATGCACTTGATATTTCTTATTTAACAAGACAAGGCTTTTCCCTCCTCAAGTTGGACTGTATTGATCGGATACCTGTCCCAAATTTGCTAAATGGGTGATCAGGGTTCCCGGTGGCCTTCTCCAGCTGAAAGAGTCTCCAGGCATCATTCATCAGGTTCTTCTCGTGCTCAGAGTCCACAGCATTCACTTCACGGTCTTTACAGCTCTCGTCAAAGAGCGGACACAAGAAGAACTGTGCAAACCTACCCAGAGAACAAATGACAGTGAGCAAAACTACTGAATGTAGACAAAAAAAAAATGTAAATCCTACAGACACTACTAATGTACAGAGGATCAAGACACCTATTTATATTTCTGTGAATAACCAGCATATACTTATTTGGATGCAAGACTGCTAGCTCAAAAGAGCACAATATTTAACCAAAGTGATTTATAGTCCAAAACGCCAACAATATAATGTATATCGTGAAGTAGATGTCACCCCAATTGGACAAACAAAGAGTCATTATATACTCAAGTTGCCCAGCGCCAAAAGGGTGGGAAAAAAATCAGATGGTGCTGTCCAATTTAGGTGGCAACATCTGCTCTTTTACACATATGCAAAACCACTGGAACAATTCAAGCACAACTCAACTGCCATGCAAATATGGTATGCAAACAGCTGAGTGACTATACAAAGCTTGCAAAACACAATAAGTATCCCAAGCTGATCAACTGCATTTAACATGTCAACACAAACTACGTAACAGACAGGTATGAATGAAAACTAACCTCTCATTTTTGTCTGACTAAAAGGTTTTGTGTTTTTTTTTTTAAGAACTGTCAATTAAAATAGTCATGATCAATTTAATTTTTAATTTTTTTTTTGTGTTGCCATTCATGATTATCTAATTTGACTCTAAAGAGAGATTTTTTAGATTTTTCTAATAAGGGGCAAAATGAGCTTCATCAGAATGTTTGCATTACTTTGGATAACTCAATAACATGCATCATAACAATATCATATGAATGTGTTCACATGAACCTCAACATGGAAATCATCCTGTGACATCCAGAGAAAGCAACACTGGCTGCATGTTCCTACCAAAGAGTCTAAAAATACTCACAGGGCACTTTATTAGGAAGACTATACTAATACTAGTCTCCCTTGGCTCACAAAACAGCCTCAAATCTTCATGGCATGGATTCTACAAGATGTTAGAGACATTCCTTTGAGATTCTGGTCAATGTTGTCATGATCACATCATGCAATTCAAGCTGCAAACCTTCCGTTCTACTACATCCCAAAGGTGTTCTACGGGCCATCTCATTCTCGTTCATACAGCCTGTGGATTTTGTTAAAGTGATTTAAAAGCTGTATTTAAACAAGAGGGATACAAATCACAGATTCTATCATAACAACATACAGCGTATGAGCAGTTGGGCTCCAGCCTGCACTACTACAAATGGTTTGAAGGCTCAAAGAAGGAAAATGGATTAAAAGTAGTGGCGTTAATTTACTGAATTAACGTGTTAACACTGACAGCCCTAACATATTTATTTATGTGATGTATTAATTAAAACGAGCAAAAAACGAACAGGTCTAACTGTCTTGATATTACCTCGTAGCAAGGTCTAACCAGAGAAGCAACACAACCCATGCTTGAAGTAATCATACACCACCAGCAAATGACACCTGATCTCCAAACTCTATTCATAGTTTATTCATAGTTTAACAGTTTCACACCTGCTATCCCTAGAGAGACTGTGTTCAAAAGTCTTTAACATTTAAACCTTGCATGCCTGCCAGATGACACTTTTCCAATTCAGGTTCTCAACTTAAAGGGAGAATGGCATGAGCCAGCATCACAGTGGTGTTACACACGGTAGACACATGATCTTTACAGATGCACTCTCACATGGTGACACCTTGGAAATGCATTAACAGTTGAGGGAAAATTAAGCAGTGCAGCACAGCGGCTCGGAACAAAACAATTCCTTTTCCCCACTCACTCACCTATCCAGCGCCCCCTGCAGGTGCTCATGGGACACATCAAAGTAGTAGTTGGTGTGCTCTCCACTGGTGAAGGCGTTGGAGCTACCTGCATGCTCACTCAAGAACTGACTGTACTCGTTCTCTTTCGGATACTTCTTAGTGCCCAGGAACAGCATGTGTTCACAGAAATGTGCCAAACCTGATATATTTGACGGATCTGACAATGAACCTGGGAAATGAGAGAAAATATTTGACATTTTTTAACCCAGTGAGTAAATTCTTTTCACAATGTAACCATTCTATTGCTGCATTAGTAAAACAACAGAAATTGTTAAGTGATTTGAGATTTGCAGAAATATGCAGAAGTGTGGTCTGACTAGGGCTACTCTGCTGTCGACAGGAGAGGGGAGATGATATATAAAAAAAAATTTTTTTTTTAAAGTCGGCAAATATATTTTGCAACAGCTGAAATGGAGTTACATTCTATTTGAGTGGAGCGACCGACGATCTATTACGGCCCGGATTTAAACAAAAGTACACTGAAGCTGTGAGGCACTGGAAAGCGGGAGAACGCTATCTTTCAGGGCGAGCGGTTTTTAGCAGCTGGCTAACTTGAAGCAGCATTCAGTCACTCGCGCAACATAGCAAATTGATCATGCTGTCGATCAAACAAAATACAAAAGTACCGCTTTCACAGTTTAAACATACCTAAAAGGAGGACGCTGTCTGGTGTTGATATTGCCGTTCACTCCTCAAGTTACAGAAGAGAAAGCTAGACTTCTGCCAGCTGGTGTCTGAATACTGTGATATGCAACCCCAATTCCAATGAAGTTGGGACGTTGTGCAAAACATGATGATTTGCAAATCCTTCTTAACCTTCATTCAATTGAATACACTACAAAGACAAGATATTTAATGTTCAAACGGATAAACTTTATTGTTTTTTGCGAATATTCACTCATTTTGAATTTGATGCCTGCAACACAGGGATCACGTTGGGACAGGGGCGTGTTTACCACTGTGTTACATCACCTTACTTTAAACAACACTCAATAAGCATTTGGGAACTGAGGACACTAATTGTTGAAGTTTTGTAGGTGGAATTCTTTCCCATTCTTGCTTGATGTACAACTTCAGTTGCTCAACAGTCCGGGGTCTCCGTTGTCATATTTTGTGCTTCATAATGCACCACACATTTTCAATGGGAGACAGGTCTGGACTGCAGGCAGGCCAGTCTAGTACCCGCACTCTTTTATTATGAAGCCACGCTGTTGTAACACGTGCAGAATGTGGCTTGGCGTCGTCTTACTGAAATAAGCAGGACGTCCCTGAAAAAGACGCTGCTTGGATGGCAGCAGATGTACCTTTCAGCATTAATGGTGCCTTCACAGTTGTGCAAGTTACTAACACACCCCCACACCACCAGAGATGCTGGCATTTGAACTTTGCACTGATAACAATCCGGACAGTCCTTTTCCTCGTTGGCCCGGAGGACACGACGTCCGTGATTTCCAAAAACAATTTGAAATCAGGCCACAGGAAACTTTTCCACTTAGTGTCAGTCCATCTCAGATGAGCTCGGGCCCAGAGAAGCCGGTGGCGTTTCTGGGTGGTGTTGATATGTGGCTTCGATTTGCATGGCAGAGTTTTAACTTGCACTTGTAGATGGAGCAACGAACTGTGTTCACTGACAGTGGTTTTCTGAAGTGTTCCTGAGCCCATGTGGGAATATCCGTTACAGAATGATGTCGGTTTTTAATGCAGTGCCACCTGAGGGATCGAAGGTCACGGGCATTCAGTGTTGGTTTTCTGCCTTGCTGCTTACTTGCAGAGATTTCTCCAGATTGTCTGAATCTTTTGATGATATTATGACTGTAGATGATGAAATCCCTAAATTCCTTGCAATTGCACATTGAGCAACGTTGTTCTTAAACTGTTGGACTATTCGCTCACGCAGTTGTTCACAAAGTGGTGAACCTCGCCCCGTCCTTGCTTGTGAATGACTGAGCCTTTCAGGGATGCTCCCTTTATAACCAATCATGACACTCACCTGTTTCCAATTAACCTGTTCACCTGTGGAATGTTCCAAACGTGTTTTTGTGCATTCCTCAACTTTCCCAGTCTTTTATTGCCCCTGTCCCAACTTCTTTGGAACGTGTTGCAGGCATCAAATTCAAAATTAGTGAATATTTGCAAAAAACAATAAAGTTTATCCATTTGAACATTAAATATCTTGTCTTTGTAGTGTATTCAATTGAATATAGGTTGAAAAGGATTTGCAAACCACCGTATTGTTTTTATTTATGTTTTACACAACGTCCCAACTTCATTGGAACTGGGGTTGTACTCTGATATAGATGTAGTAGGAGTGATTGCAGTGAGGTGCTGTGATCCATCACTTGGATACCGAGCCAGCTAATGTTTGCTGTTCGTACTAAGTTGCTTTTAATGAGAAACTAAAAAGTTTAGCACTTTTGTTGGCCAGGATAGCCTAGCACTCATCCCCAGACAGCAAAAAAGAATCTTATCTTTCTTAAATTATAACTATTACAAAAACTGCGGCAGTGTTTTTCCAGCTGATAAAAAGCTCACCAGACACTTTCTCCCACTCTTCCATGACAGATTTGTGAAATGCTCCACTATTTGGTGTTTGTCATGTTCCGACCATAAAGGACGATTTTAAACAGAATTTAACCACCCAGGAGCAAAAATCAGCCTTCAAACTCGAAAGAAAGAATTTTATTTGACATTTATTGAGATATGTATCAAAATTGAACGATATGAATTTTATTTATCATGATAACATTTTTGGCCATATCACCCAGCTCTAATTCTGACTCTATTCAATGGTCAATGTACACACCGCATCCCAAATGTCAATGTAACCAACTAAGTGTTGTGTTTTTCAGCGTGACAGACGGCAGGCCTATGCTTTAAAAGTCTAAATACTAAATATATGAACATGCTCATGCAAAAAAAAAAAAGAAAAAAAAAAAAAAAGAAATCTCAGAAGTCATTACAAGATTAAAGCTGCATGTAAGTTTGGGGATTTGAAGACCTCTCTGGTGGAAATATGTAATCATACGCAACACGCAGAAGAAAACATTGTAATATGGGTTTTGCTTCAGACCCCAACGAGCAGATAAATCTGATGTATGCTTTTTCAGCACACTCACAATCAAAAAGAACTCACATTTCTTTTGTGGATGCAAGTGAATTTTCTACTACCATCATCATATCTTCATCACCATTATCTTGATTTTGCATTTGAGACCCAAATATCAAGCTGATATTTTTTTTTTGTCACCAATATGTAAAGACATGTGAAGTAGTCCAAAAAACACAAATCCAAACTGACAACTGTAACTCAAATGATTAATTCAGGCTTTAAAAGGAAACTTGCAGCAGTGCACTGCACCATATTTCAGCATAGTTTCTTTTCTCTGGACTCATTAATACTACTTTCGAATTTAACAAAAAAAAAAAAAAATCACATTTAGTGCAGCTTTGAAATATTGTGTGGAAAAAATTTATTAATTAAAAATAAAGTCCTACAGCTTCAAATTCAAATTTCTTTGACTTTAAACTTGTCACAGATTCTTTTAATTTAAAACTTTGCAGTAACATGTTACAGTTAAGCAAGTTTTCAACAAGAGAGTAAAAGTGGGGAATGAGGTCAAAGAAAGTAGGTCTTCTTGATGGTGTGAATGCATAACAACAACCTTTAGCTCTATAAGTGCAGTGTTATCTGCTAATCCTCTTCTGAGCTACTCATGTCTTGTGACACACTGCACCTTCTTAACCTTCTGAATGTACCCTACATCTCTAAATAGGAGACATTAATTAAAAATCACAACATATAAAATAACTTCTTGAACAAGTATGTTTGTTTGTTAGCAATAGGCATAAGCCAATATATATTCTGGGCTGATGCCAATGTCTGATATTTTTTCGCATACACATCCATTAATCTGGGCCCAAGCACCATGAGCCAATGCAGACAGTGGCAAGGGGAAGAAACCTTGAGAGGAGCCAAGATTCAAAAAGGGCACCCACCCTCTTCTGGTCGACACTGGATAGTAAAACAATCAGTCTGACATATCGGTAATATATAAACCTCAATTCTTTTTAACAATCATCTGCCAAAACAGATTTGAATCTGACATGATACCTAGTTATCAATAAAATGAAATTGAACTTTGCCTGTTGAATGCTTCGCTAAAGTTAGTGTGGCCCCATCAAACCCGTGGAATCAAAATGGTACCAACGGATCTGGACTAGTAGGTCAACCACTACAACATAAAGAGATTACAAACGCAGACAGGGACAGAGGACAGCAGCCAATGCTTTAGGGTTAAATGAGTCCCTCTCTTTCAAAGGGTGCATGAATACAGGCACAGGAGAAAGACAAAAGGTATATTCTAGATTCAATATCCTCCAATCCCAACATCTGACGGACAAATGCAAAATTGGTCGAACATCAGAAACTGTAAAATAACGAATTGTACTATTGTATAATATTTTATTACTATAACAGCTTTCTAAAAAGAATATGACCTCTATTATATAGCAAAACTGTAGAAATGCATATAAAAAAAGGCAGAAATATTGTCTCAAATATTGGTTCAAAGCCATTAAAAAAAAAGAAGCTCATTGTATACTCATTCACAAGATTCATAAAAATACAACACACCACAGCATACACATAAACATATGACATTTAAGGCCAGTAATATTTAAAGACTGATAAGAGGCTTTTCTCCTTTTACCTATATGGACGTCAAGTGCAGCTGATGATTTGTCTGTGGTGGGGTCACTGATAAGAATCGCTTTCAGGCCATTGGTAAACTCCAGTCCTCTGTACTCACGCTTGTCCTCTGGAGAGCGAATGATGTTACTCACCACCCTCTTCACTGCTGGATCACTCATTTCGAGGTTTGAAACAACTCTGACAAAACAAAACAATATCACCATTACAATATGTTTCACAACTCGATCATCAGTTTTAAGTTGTAAAAAGCACTTCAGACTCTTTTTATAGAGCACTACTAGTGGAAACGACAGCATATGTGGTTTGTTAACAAATGATTCAAGCTCAGGTCTTGTTCTTTTTTCTTTAAGTTAAATAACTCATTTGTAAACAGCAAGTTGGTTAAGAACAATGAACGCACACAGAAAAGAGATATAAAAAAATTGACTTCCCACTAAGATCATCTGCTGTGAGATAATTCATCAGCTGTGAAGTGAGTAGCCTAAGCAAATACAGCAACATACATTTCTTGCACACATTGCCCAACTCTGGATCACTTGTTGCTACACTTACAGAATTACAGACTCGTAACTGACACCTCACCCTGAAGCAGACACCAAAATGTTTCCCAAGCTGTGTGGTGAATCAAACAAGCAAACGCTGAGAATGAGAGGAGAATAAATGATGGATGCAATACACCCAACCCATTCTGAAAGGAATCAGTCTTGGCTTACACAAAAACAATATTCTAGCACTATTTTTGTTCATGTCACAGTGCTGGATTACCTCCCTGATATTTCAGAACATCACTATGTCTACATCAAAAGGGAATTTGACTGATCTTCGTCAAGTAAACAAAAGCCATAAGAGTGGACTGATGGGAAACGGTGCATTGTAGAAAAACTTAAACTCTTAAGACGCCTGGTTCCAATCAACACCGCTGTCAACAACTCTAACTTGGTAAGTTTTTCTAGAATAAAGCATTTGACATCAAACCACTTTGAATGACTTTTAGTACTTAATTATACAGGTTTTTCTTTTTAATCCATTTAGTTCACACAAAGTGGAACTACCAAAAGCATTCACTGCTTCGTTCACCTAAGGCTCCTCATCCACTCGGACCTGTGGAGCCACACTGAACTGCATTTGAAAACCAGCTATTCTTAAACGAAACTTACACTGAATTAAATGCAATCCCCATGCTCAGTCGGTGCACTGCCCATGCTCTCAGTCAGCGACCGTCCACAACCAGCACAAGATTTATACTGGTTTACTGGGTTTTTAAATGGAGATTAGCCAGCGTCTCAGGCTGTGATTAAGAAATGAATCATTCATGGATCCAGAGGGCAGCCGTCACAGTCTACGACCTGGCGTAATCCCGGTTTGAAAAACTATCTACCTGGAGTTTCACACCACCTCACGGCCCGGTGAAGAACGCAAACTATAAACCGTGCGTTCTCTATTGTGTTGGATCTTAAAGACAGCATACCTGAATTTCAAGCCAGACACGTGTGAATACAGATGAAGAACACCGACTGTCCGCAGAACTCCAAGTGCTGAATCTTTAAAAGGGTGTCATGTAACTCACCGAGTCTGCTGAATGGAAATGTGTGCTCGTTTTCAATGTAATCAAACTGATGTTCTTCACAAGTGCTCCTCTTAGCGCACGCAAAAGGAGGATTACACTAAGTCAGCTGACGAATATTTTGAGTTTAGAACCGCCTGGTAAACTCAGCTAAAAAAGGCAGAAGGTAAAGTTAGTAATAAACACCGGTGTCCCTAAACGCGTGATTCTGTCTTCTCATCCTGTAACAGCAACTATGTTGTGTCAAAACGCTATTCGGCCTTAAAGTATTAGTTCAAATTTGGGCCTTTTATCCGGTGCTTACCGTGGTCCGAGGATTTATAGAAAGTATATTAAGAACAATTACTTTAAACGTTATTTAAACATGCGATATAAGAAAGGATAGAGCTGAGCTGAGCTAAGCTAAGCTAAGCTAAAATAAGCTAAGCTAACAAACAATCCAGCTTTAGCCTTTAGCCGGGTAAGTGAAGCGCAACGAACTCTAAATGCGATAACAGAGGAAAGTAAAACAGTCCAGAGGCCGTCCGCTTACCTGGCGGTTTGACGAAACGGTGTGAACTGTTGTAAAATCGGCAGGGACGCGGATATCCTGACTGAGCGGCTAACACATTGCAGCATACTAAAGCGCTGGACCGAAAAAACAGCCTGTAGCCGTCAGGCCGCCATCATCTGTGCAGGCCTAACAAGTCGATAACCAGCCGATCCTCAGCGGCTCGTCTGTCCGCGACGCTTCGAAAAGAAACCGAATCTTTTTCGCTAATGCGAACAGAGACGATCCGTTTGTGTAAAAACCATAAGCTCCTACAGAAAATATCTTTTTGACCTGTCCCTAAAGCTCTATGATTGATTAATCATCCCTGCATTACAAACAACGCACGTTTCAAAAACAGGTTTCACAGCAATTTCCATTTACAGGAATTCATCTTAATTTTCATACCACGCTAATGTAGAGAAGCCCCTAATGCGGCAGTTGATCTGCTCATCATCTTCACATCTTAATCCTCATCTTAATCCTCACAGTCATCTTCGCTGTTGTTGTCATAGTCTTCATTATCATCACCATTGTCATCATCTCAGTCACCGCCATCAACTACATCGTCATGAGAGTAGACAAAGCAACCCAACCAGTAGACTGATATAATTTGTGAAACACTTTGATATACTTTTATATACACTAGGGGGCAGTGAGCACACTTGCCCGGAGCGGTGGGCAGCCCAATCCGCAGCAGCTGGGGAGCAGTTGGGGGTTAGGCATCTTGCTCAAGGACACCTCAGTCATGTGCTGTCAGCTCTGGGGATCGAACCAGCGACCTTCCGGTCACGAGGCTGGTTCCCTAACTTCCAGCCCATGACTACATTATTATATAATAATTATGTAATAATAATGTATTGCTATTATTTTAATAAATAATACATTATTATTATTATTAGTAGTAGTACATGGAACAACTTCATGCTTCTTTTTGCAAGTAATATCTGCACAAACAATTTGTAGGAATAATATTTTGTTTAAAGAAGTAAAGGAAAACAGAATAGATAAAATAAAAGCAAAGATTAATGAAATGCTAGTTAAAATGAATGGTAAACATCTTTTCATTAATTAAATTTCATATAATTCTTTTTATATGAAAAAGAATTATATGAAATAATATGAGACGTCTGGTTAGAAAAGCTCTCAACCCTCTGCAGTTTGCATACCAGGATGGCATTGGAGTGGAAGATACAGATATCTACCTGCTGGACAGAACGTACTCTCATCTGGACACATCAGGCAGCCCTGTGAGGATCATGTTCTTCAATTTCTCCAGTGCATTCAAGACCATACAGCTCTGTCCCTCTGTCCCTTCCTGTAAAGTGCAGCAATGTTGTCTGACCAGTCCAGTTTACAGTTAAGGTGCACACCCAGGTACTTATAGGAGTCCACTCTTTCAATGTCCGTTCCCTGGATATTCACTGCTGGAGGGGGATGTGTGTGCCTGCGGAAATCCACCACCAGTTCTTTGGTCTTCCCTGCATTGATCTGTAGGTGATTCCGCAGACACCAGTCCACAAAGTCCTGAATCAGTTCTCTGTACTCTCTGTCGTCCTCATTTGTGATGCGGCCGACGATCGCTGAGTCATCAGAGAACTTCTGTAGGTGGCAGTTGGGTGAGTTGTACATGAAGTCTGCAGTGTACAGGGTGAAGAGGAACGGTGCTAACACCGTCCCCTGTGGGGCCCCTGTGTTACAGACCACCATGTCGGACACACAGTCCCTTGTCCTCACATACTCTGGACGGTTGGTGAGGTAGTCCAGGATCCAGTGTGTGAGGTGAGACCTAAGGAGCTGAGACCAAAAGGAGTTTCACCAGTTTATTGGATGAAACTGCTGGACAGAACTATTTTTATGAAAATGAAGGAAATTTGAAAAGTAGAAATCAAGACAGAAAAATCATGCTAAATATGAAAAATGTAGGAAAAATGAAATAAAATGGAAAAAATAGGCTTGAGAGCCTTTAGGGCACCCATCACCCCAGTAAACCTGACTGTGGACTCAGGTTCACTCTTTCTCCCATCTCCCAAGACAATGAGCTCCTGCTTATCTCTCCAAGTCCCAACTCTCTGAGCTCCTGCCCGAACGAACTCTTAAGGTTTTACCAAAAGAATTTATAACAACTCTGCATATCTGAAGTGACCTCCTTCACCCAGTCAGCATTAGCCAGAGAGACAAGCACTCACTGTCAGGGCCTACAGAGATGAACGACTCTACTGCACACTTAGGAAACATACATTGTAAAACACCCCAAGAACATTGTAATACCTGATTTTTATACTACCTAAAGCTAAAGATGAAGTGTAATCAATTGAGGTGAAAGGTGTGTGTGTGTGTGTGTGTGTGTGTATGTATGATGTGCAGACTTAATGGAGTCTAAAGTTGTATGTGACATCTTTCCGTTCCCTTGATAGAAATAACCTTGAACATTGTAAAGAGCCTCCAGGCACAGAAACCTCAAATCTGACTAATAACCCCCACCAGACAGACCCTCATCGTCAATAAGCGTTGAAATGTTGTCAATTGAAGTGATAGTTGCCCCTCTAATCTATGCGTGGGTAGGTTTTCACGTAGGTATATGTATGTATATGTGTATGTGTGTGTGTGTGAGGGTGTGTGTCTGGGGGTGTGTGCGTAGGTGTGTGTGTGTGTGGAGCTTGACTCTGACAGCCTTCCTCAAGCCAGACAACCTTGATACAGATAAGCTCTAGGCACAAAAGAACATCTCCACACTGACATATATTCCTGATTCTTTTAAATACCATTAAAAAATATATAGTTTGGTGGTCAAGATCCCCAGATCGCTTACACCTCCAAACTTCATGTGGCCTTCAGATTAGCTCAAGAACTGTGCAGAGAGCTTCATGGAATGAGTTTCCATGGCCGAGCAGCTGCATCCAAACCTTACATCACCAAGGGCAAAGCATCGATTGCAGTGCTGTAAAGCACCGCCACTGGACTCTAGAGCAGTGGAGACGTGTTCTCTGGAGTGACAAATCACGCTTCTCCGTCTGGCAACAATTTGGACAATTTCATGCTCCCAACTTTGTGGGAACAGTTTGGGGACGGCCCCTTCCTGTTCCAACATGACTGCGCACCATTGCACAAAGCAGGTCCATAAAGACATGGGTGAGGGAGTTCGGTGTGGAAGAACTTGACTGGCCTGCACGGAGTCCTGACCTCAACCCGACAGAACACCTTTGGGATGAATTAGAGCGGAGACTGCGAGCCAGGCCTTCTCGTCAAACATCAGTGTCTCACAATTCCCACAAACACACTCCTAACCCTTGTGGAAAGCCTTCCCAGAAGAGATGAAGCTGTTATAGCTGCAAAGGGTGGGCCGACATCATACGAAACCCTATGGATTAAGAATGGGATGTGACTCAAGTCTAAGCAGCCTTCGAAGGACCCAGCCCATGAATAGGGACACACTGAAAGTGTTCTAGGTAAGGAGTGTCTGCGGAGGGATTAGGGCGCATAGCTGAACCTGAGCAGCCTGTCGGATTGAGCCTTCTTCATTGTCCAGTCCTGCAGTGACTCCACCAGCACATCAGGGGGCAGCCTGCTGGAGACGGTGCTCTAAGAAGTCCGGAAGAATTGCATTCACAGTTTGCAGGTTGAGGCTGTATTTTCCTCTTAGTGAATGTTTGAGAAATGTTTTTTTATTGAGATGACAGCTGCAGACAGTTGTTCTGTGAAGTGTCTGAAGTGCATTAAAGTGCTGTTGTCCAGTCCGTCAGAGCTGAAGAACTGAGGGGGTTTCGCTGACCAGTTGTAAGGAGACTGGACAAACTGAAAGATTCGGAGATTTGCATGACGCTGCAGAAGTGAGAGTAAAGGCAGTTCAGAGGAACCGCATTTCTGTTCTTACGTGTATATTTTACCAGCAAACTGACAGGTCGATTTTGCTTTTGAGCGGGGTGCTGACTTCTGCGGTGCCCTATGAAGCCCAGTGTCCAGCAGGCGGACCCGTGACTGACCGAGCTGGTAGTGACTGACCGTGAAACTGAGTTTTCGAGGCACGTTAAGCTCAGGAATGGGAGATGGCTGTATCTGAGACTCAGCTGATGTTGAGTGTGGGACTCATTGGTAAGAGCAGTACACACACACACACACACACACACACACACACACACCACCTTGGTTTTCCCAGCGTTTCCCAGGTTCCAGTCCTGGAGTTCATTTGTCCACATATGAAGCCATTACCTATAAGGGTAGATCACGATCCTTACATTCGTGATTCGTGATTTTTCTTGATACTCCACTTACTTGATGTTATCCGTGATTTTATTATCTCATACTACAACAAATTAGTTAAAAATGCTGAATTTGAGAGGGTGTGTGACTCTATCCCTGATGGTCTTCTCTCTGTACCTGGAATCAGAGGTTACAGAAGGTTTTTCTTTATAGTACAATGTGATTTCTGTTAATGGGGTTAATACAGTACATTAAAAAAAGTAACACTAATTTGGTAAGGCGACTGTTATGACCTTTCAGCGGTCAGCTCAACAGAGAGAGCCGTTCAGTTCGGACTCTGCCAATAAGAACGAAAATGAAAGCTGCCTTATGAAAGGTTGCATAGATTCCCTGTTAATGGTACATTTTTCCATATGAGTGATGTGTTTTGTAAACATGTTACAGAATCTATTGAATGCTTGTTTTTCTGCGGTGTATTTTCTTTCTCTTTTTGGGTTGATCTCTTCTAGAAAAGAAAGACCGGTAAAGAAATCCGCCCTAAAAGCTACTGTGTTTTATTACTTTTATTACTGTGGTTACAAGTGGACCACAGGTCTAAAGCTGGGAAATACTTTTTAGAGGCTTTTGCATTAAAGGTTCGAACTTTCAAAATGTTCTTAGTCCACAGGTTCCATATGAGGTAGCTGAGCTGCTAAACAGGCCATTTAGATTTTATTGTTTTTGTGATGTCACAAAACATATCCACTATTCATCCTACAGTTTCTAGGCCTGACCCAAAGTGGTTTTGCTTAAGTGCATGCTAACATGCCGTATTTCATTAAGACTGCAGGTATGAGGGAATGGATCAGATCTTTTGCGTGAGTTGTGGGGCATATCCTTAGTTTAATACCACTTCAGTGCAGTCTTCATGAAAGGGTGGGTTAAGTGTGTGTTTGTTGAAAAATGGGACACACTTGGACACCAGAAAGCATATGAATGCACATGCAAGTACACAGAACGTCTAGGGACATGCTGTTTATCTCTGCACATTCACATTGTGGTTAGTTATAAGGATTGTTTCAGCCCAGTCCACTTTTTATGAGGAACAATAGACAATAGCAATAAGTCGGTATGATAAGTGTAGGATATGGTCGCTTTAATGCAGTGGTTCTCGAGATGGCCCTCTAGGCCTTGCAGACGGTCCACATTCCTTATGTGTTGAGATACAGGCTGGGGAAAACCGGTGAACCGTCTGGAGGTCCTTCAAGACTGGTTTGAGAACCACTGCTTTAATGGTACTACTGTTGATGACTAGCTCTGAGTTGTCTTTCCTCAGAAAAGGACATGAATGGAGACACACTGTGGGTGTGGTGTTACCCATCTGTCAGCACAGAGCTGCGAGAAGTTCTCCTGCGAAAATGTTGCTTGACATCAGACAGCGCAGTGCTGCACGCGTTTGTGTTTGGGCAGTACTGCCGGACATGGTACTATGTCAGTACGGTGGATGTCCAAGAGCCCACTGTTCTCAAGAAAGTAAGTTCCATAGCTCTGTATAACTTCCTTCCAAGATGCACTGGTGGATTTAAACCTTAGAAAATCATTACCATGAGTAAGGCACTGTTTGAATGCTGTTCATTCGGTTTAGACTAGAACCCATGCTAGAAAAACGTAAAGACTAAAAAAGAAAAGTGTTTAATTTTAGTAGTTGACTTCAGACCCGTCATGATAATAAAATGTGACATGAGTACGAATTGTCAAATGAATAATTGTGATTACTAACAAATTTTTTTTTTTCCGTTCAGTGTTTTCAACTATTAAATTATAAGCCCTAAGTGGCTAAATTAAGTGTAATCATTTTGAAAGGCCTAGTAGACTTTCATTTGAATGCACAAGCTTGCTCGCTGTGTTGTAACGACAAAACATATTGTGTTTGGACCATTTTAATTTACCATGAGGCACAGCTGGAAGGTCTAAATATGTTGACTGCAAAATGACAGCAAAACTTTTAATCATTGGAATCAGCTCCTTAGTTCATGGGCAGCTCCACAGGATCACAATACTGGACGGTTTAATCTTCTCATTCCAAGCACCTCATTCGCCTCAACATAAAGTCGGCAAATATGAGCTAAATCTCTGTAATTTCTCACTAAAATTCTAAACAACCTTTAAGGTCTGTTGAGCTTGGTGTGGATACATCATCTGTCAGTGGAACAACAATAAACAGTTCATTCGTTTCTTTCAGGCAGTTTGACACGGTTTAATTTAAGCATGTATTTATTGGCTTAGTTTTCATTTCAGTTTATCCAGTGTTATGTCTAAAGTTTTAGGGTGTAATTTTCACTAAATATTTGTTTATCCCTGAAGGTTACACATTTTTCTATAGTTATTACAGCCAAGGATTTCAACCCTGAAAAGTACGCTGCATTCAGTCGAGTTCTTTGCAGGTGAGCCATATTTCACTGGAGTATTACAGTATTTGACATCTATCAGTTTCCTGATTGTACATCTTTGGAATATTTCTGTAAAAAGCTCTGTATAGATTTGATTGATGATGCTAGTCATTGACTCTTTTTTTGATAATGCTATATTTTATCTGATATATTTTTCAAAATATATACTCCTGTGCTGAAAACGTTTAAGGGCTTTGTGATGTTTGCTTCATCAGGATGTACATCAAACATGGCAATCCAGTAAAGATGATGGAGGGTTACATTGCTGTCCTAACTAAAGGCATCTGCCAAAGTGATGAGAATGGCTCCTTCCTCATCAAGGATTATGATGTCAGAAAAGCCTATTTGGCTGGATCCATAAAAGGTAAAATATCTGCATATATCAATATAAAATATCTGCCACAGAACGAAAATCAGTGTGCTGTACATAAAATGTTGCTACAGCACAGCTAGATTGCTGTTTATTAGCAACATGGTTTCTTCCTCTAATGTAAGGACTTTAAAGCTATAGTTTGGTCTTTTAAATTTACATTTTCTTTGCACCCCAAATGTAGATAAAAATGGAACGAAAGTGTGGCAAAAGTGTGGGGGCAGTCGTGGGCTGGAGGTTAGGGAACTGGCCCTGTGACAGGAAGGTTGCTGGTTCAATCCCCAGCACTGACAGTCCATGACTGAGGTGTCCTTGAGCAAGACACCTGACCCCCAACTGCTCCCCGGGCACTGCGGATAGGGCTGCCCACCGCTCCGAGCAAGTGTGCTCACTGCCCCCTAGTGTGTGTGTGCTCACTAGTGTGTATGTGGTGTTTCACTTCACGGGTGGGTTAAATGCGGTGAAATTTCCCCGTTTTCCCTTTTCCCCTTTTTATAGATCGGTGGCAAAAAGTAGACAGAAGCAAGTCTAAATGTGGTTTTAGGCTAATTCGTGATGACAGTTTGCACAATGCTGTATGACATGTAGTTTGTACCGTGCTAATTCGTGGGATATAAGCTACCATTAATAGTTAGCTACATTAGCCTCATAGCTCTAGTAGCACCAAACAGGTCTTTGCCGACTGACTACACTATTGTTCAAAAGTATAAATCACTGTTTTCAATTAAGAAAAATGTTGACAATACATGTATGAAATTGTTTTATTATGGTGCTACTAATCACAGGTTTTGACCAGTTTATAGGAACCTTTTAAATGTTTAAAAACATTTCTGATGTATGCAGAATGGTGACGAGAGCTGTAGATGATAGCCGTATAAGATCAGGAATAAATGTATAATTAGAATATTATAACTCTTATTTGAAAAGTTGAGATCAAAACTTGACAGTTCATCAAGACATTGCTGTAAATAGTTCATTATAATATATTTTATATATCATAACTCCCTTATGTTCCAAAAAAATACATTGTTGTCTCACTAGTATTTCAATTTACCCCATATATGTTAATATTGAATGAAATAACAGCAATTGGTAATATGACAACTGTTTCGTGTAGTGTAGGTTTAATGTAAGTGGAAAATTGTGTAAATGTCATAATATATCGTAATAAGGGGGATTAGTATTGCACACTTTGTCAGTTTACAAGGATTGGCGTACAGGTCCAGCCTGTTTAGATAACTCTTTTTGTGTGTCTCTGACTCAGATGTGGTTTCTCAGTTTGGTATGGAGACCATCATCCTGTACACAGCGCTGATGTTGAAGAAAAGGATTGTGATCTACCACCCTCGTGTTGAGGCTTTGCTGGAGTTCACAAGGTAATCACAGCAGTGCTATAGTTCATTCTAAGACAGGGTTCAGAAGCGACACTGGTGCTTATGCTCTGGAGCTACATACTGGTAAATGAATAGCTGTTGTAAATGTATTCCTTTGCGAATAAACATTGCTAATCACCGTTGTCTTGAATCAGTGGACAGAATTAAGGTTTTAGTCCTGTTGTCATGTGTTGTCTATTGTTATGAATCCTTGAGAATGCAGTATGCTGAAATTGTGTCTACCTTTAATACCAGAGCACTTCCAGCCCTGACATGGCACCGGAAAGACTGGTCTATTCTACACCCATACGTTCATCTGGAGGACAGAGAGCTTGAGAACCTCAGAATGTGTACAGGTATGGAGGAGTTACAGTTGTTACAGTATTCATAGCTCAGAATTCAATAAATGGATGTCACTACATTAATGCAATCTACATAAAATACCTGCTGAGTGAGTCAATTCAATCATGTAAATTTATGATTTAAATCTTATATTGTGGAAGCTGTAGAACTGTTTTTGTTATAGAAATGGGTATAAGGTTTAGCCTTGCCAATTGGGGGTTGGGATCAGTTTTTCAGTAAATAATGGTGAAATAATTTTTAAGTTAGTGCAAGTTGCTTTATTACTGATGGTCAGTATTCCTCTGGTACCTTCTGTGATTTGTGTAGGGTGATGGCCTGGTTATCCCAATGCAGCCTTAAGTTATGCAACTATAACGTTCCCCCATTTCACATTACTATTGATAACGTACTTTGTGTGCGCTCAGGATATGTTGCAGGATTTGTGGATCCTGAGGTGACCAACAGATCAGATCTCTTTGAGGTTTTTGTGAATCTTCCAGACAGTGAAATCACCATATCTCAACATGCCAAAGGTGAGAGATTTTCTTTCTGAAATAAAATTTAAACTTTGAGTAAAAGCAGGTTGGGGAGGCCAGTTTTTCGCTAGATTGGGAATTTAGCATTTAAGATTTTGGTAATATTATGTATATTTTTTTCTTATATCCAGGAATGTAAATACTACTCTTTTTTGCCATACATGTAACATTAACTACTTGACTGCATCGTTACACTTTGTTAACTTAGCTTTTTCCCCCTGTACAGAGGCAATGGCTATGGGAAAACTGCATAAAGAGATCGGCCACTTTATCGTCCAGTCTGCAGAGGACAACGATCGCACAGATGTACAAGTTATCAAGGTGAACTACTTTAAAGAGGACACTTGTGAGAATAGAATACAATTTTGTCAGAAATTCAATAAATTTTTTTTCTTCTTTTAATCAGGACATTTCAATGAAGACCAAGGAAATCCTCAGTAACTTGGTGTCTCTTGCCAAGGAAGGGGAGGACGCAAAGTTGACTTTGGAGGCACTGAAGCAACGTCATTTCCCCCCAGCAACTGAGAACTTTCTCTTCCACTTAGCTGCAGCTGAGCAGCTCCTGAAGATCTAATGAATGAGAGCCCTCCATGAACCACTCGGATGCTTCAAAGTTATTGCAAAGTTATTGACCATGTGATTTACTAATCCTAACACAGTTGCCAAGCCGAATTTACAGAGAATTTTATAGAGATTTTATGACATAACATTCTAGGACATAGCTGGTGCTAGTCACATTCAGGCAAGAATATTATGCAGCTGTTCCCGTTCTGTGACCAAGACTGCCCATGTGTTTTACTTTATTTTTTCAGAGATACTAAGATATTAATGGCATATACAGGTGTGAATCGGTTAGTTATCAAATTAAGTTGGCACTTTTGATATTTGAGCTTGAAAGCAGTCTAGATGGAACACGCATTCCAATAAGCAATCCATCAGACTGCTGTGAAAATGAAGATTTCAAACTTTCGTGTTTACTTTCATTTGTCAATGATCTGCACAAAGCTAAGAAAAGCCTTACGGTTGCCTTTCTTATGCCTTACAACGAATAAAAGCATTATTAACCAAATTATTCAAAATTCTATATTGCTTATGATATACAAGTGTTAAGATTTGATTTGTTTCTTTAAGCACTTTTCCCCTTGTGATCCATGCTTTAAACAGTCCTCTACAGAAATATTAGGAGTACTATGTTAAGTGACATGATATTGTATCTGAAAACATCTGAATTACACAGTATGTATTTTTCAAATGTACAGGTGAACTCTTATTTTATGCCATCTTATTTCCCCTGCTAAGAATTATATACACCAGATCACTATATATTTGAAAAGAGTTCTAGTGTAAAGACTTAAAAATGAACTTGAGTTGAATTGACACTGAAGTGATGGCGATATGAATGAGTCAACAATGTGCACATAACAGCAATAGCAACATTATTTTTGTTAACAATGCTCTGTTCTGTTTAGCTTTAAAAAAAAACAATTAAATCAAAACTTTCAAGTTTCTTTGTTTAAAGTGATGATTTATTGGAACAATAACTTAAAATGCACATTTTTGAAATTATACTCACAAGCATAATTAGAAACGCTGTGTCTGCATGTAGGTGTTCACTCCAAAGCAGATGTAAACACATCAGTAAATTATACCCTACAAGTGTTGCTTTAGACATGACAGTTAAAGTCCTCGGTGGTAAAACAGTTGCCTGTCATCAGTTAAGGCCTGCAACTCCTTTTCTACTTGCTGCTTTTCAATCTAAAACACAAAATAACATGAGAATGATGCTGTGCATCCACAAAAAAAAAACATTACCTTTATAATTACACAGTATTCGACCATTGGTACCAGTAGAACATGAAACAGAAATACAAATGTCATCTAAAACAAGGAAAAAGTTTGGCAACACAGTTTGCACAACTAAAGCGTAATTCTGAACTCTGCACAGTACAAAACAGCATTATAGTGTTGCTTGATAGTTTGTCTTATGCAGCTTACCTTGCCAAGTTGTGGAAACAAACTGAAGGACACAGGAATCATCAAGCCAAGGACAATGGCAGTACTAATGTGTCTAACAGGAGCAGCTATCAGTGGGTTCCTTTGGACAAATTTTGCCCTGAGATGAAGATTTAGTCAATGAGTCTCTGAATGAGCTTTGATTGAGATATCTACTGAAATGAGCAGTACTGACTGTAATACCTCCTAAGAAAGTAGAGCAGTAAAGTGGGCACAGTTGCAGTGGTACCAAAAAGGGTTGCTCGAGAGATGGCAGTTTCCTTTACAGCCTGTGAGAAAAAGAAAACAGTGGAGTAATACATCACACAACCGTGACTCAGTGCCTATATTATACGGTACTTTGTCAGAACTTGGAAGGACATCATGTTTCAGCTTTTGACAATTTCTTATAGCTTCTTTATAGCAGAATTAATCTCACATTTTACCCCACATATCATATGAATGCTAAAATACCTCATTCTAGCAAAGCACTACAATAAACCTATACAGTCATCGGTTTTTGTATATCATGCTACAGATTTCTGCCTTTACTGCAGAAAATATGTCAGGAAAGAAAATTATTAGGATGCTTGATAGTAGCCTATGAGTAGTTTACTCATAGTTTACTGAAACCCAATTAAAAAGTTGGGACAGTAGGTATAATGTAAATAAAAAAGTGAAATATTTAATATTTTATCAACTTTTTTCATTTTTGTAAATATACGCTAATTACAAATGTGATGCCTGCAACACATTCCAAAAAAGTCACAGGGACAGAGGCAGTTTTAGACCAGGAGGATTGTGGAATAATCACAAACACCTGTTTTATTGACCTGTGGAAAGTTATAGGTAAGAGATGATGCTGTCATGATTGAGTATAAAAGTTTTAAGGGCATGTCTCAACACATGATTGCAAGGAATTTAGGAATTTCGCCGTCTACATTCCATGACATCAAAATATTCAGAGAACCTGGAGAAATCTGCGCATAAAGGGCAAGACCAAAAACCAATACTGAATGCCTGTGATCTCTCAGAATGCACTGCATTAAAAAAAACGGGTGTAATGAATATTTTAAAAATCCTTCTGTAATGATCAAATGGGCATGGAAATACTTTAAAAACCTTGTCAGAAAACAGTTTGTTGCTGCATCAACAAATGCAAGAACACAAACAGACGCCATCTATCAACAACATTCAGAAACACTGCCAACTTCTCTGGGCTAAAGCTCATCTATGATAGACTGACACAAAGTGGAAATGTGCAGTGACCTGACGAGTCCACCCTTCAAATTGATTTTGGAAATAATGGATGTCAAGTGCCACGTCAAAAAAAAAAAGGAAAAAAAATGAATATCCTGTTTGTTACCGGTGTCTGGCATAGTATAGGGGTTTGTTGCTGATGGCATAGGTAACGTTTACATCTGTGAAGGCATTATTAATGCTGAACTTAATTAATAACAGAACGCTGTTAAAAGGAAAAATAATATAACACAGTCGTAAACATGCAACTGTCCCAACTTTTTTGGAAAGGCTAGAATAAGCATGTATTCGAAAAACAATAAAGATAATTAGTTGAAACATTAAATATCTTGCCTTTTTATTGTTTTAAATTGAACACAGATGAAAAGGCATTTGTGAATCACTGATTTCTGTTTTTTTCCAGTCCCAACTTTTTTGAAAAGGGGTTCATACAACACCACTTTTAGACTTCTGCTGAACCTTTTAAGATCTACTCATCAACCAACTCTAAACTCCTTTTTTACCTTCATTTTTAAACGAAAACTGAATTTAAAATGACCTGAGAATTTTTTCTTTTCCTGAAAATAATATTTATTTTAATATAATATATAATATAATCAATTCCAATGCTGCAAAATAGTAGCAGCTGAATCGCCACCTTCTGATCGATGCATCACAAAGTGTAATGGCGTTTTTCCAGCCATATCGTGTACTCAAGCAAACTGCACTGAAAAAAAAACACTAGTGACCACCTTATAAGTCATTCCATTATGGTCTTCAATAGTTTCCTCACCTTAGATCCAGCCTCCTTTGAGACACCAAGTGAATTCCCATTAGAATCAAAGATCTGAATACCATTCTCTGATTCCTCACTTCTCACCACCATAACACTGAAGGCAGCCAGAATAGCTAGAAAATGTACATTCATTAGTTGTAGATGCAGTAAATACAGTATAAATTCAAAGCAATGATAAATTTAAATGTTCAGTGTACAATGAATGAGCAAGAGACATATCCAATAAACAAATCTCAAAAGGATTAGCAGGGAATGGGACTACACTGCAACAAAAATAGTACTTTGCCAACATTTTAAGCAAGTTTACTTATTTTGGAACAAACTAATATTTTACTCAATGAACGTTGAGTAAAGAATTAACAGACAAGTATTATTTAGAAATATTAACTTTTGATCCTGGTTCAAATATACGCTTTTCTTTCAATTAACAGTTTACTTCAGTTAACATGAATCTAAAGACTTAACTTACAATTACTTTGCTAATTCATTTAAAAAATAAGAGGCAATCCGTTTTCTAACTTTTTCGTTGACGTAAACAATTGTTACAGTGTACAGCGGACTGGAAAAGCATGTTGGTGTAATATCAGAGAATTACAGGGTACAGAAAAGTGCTTTGCTGACCTGAAAGAGGAATAGGCAGCACTGACCTACAGAAGGCCTGAGCTACAGTACTGCTGACCCTCATGCGCTGGATTACAATTTGAGGAAGGGCCTGAAAATAAGCACATTTGGGGGGGGTGGTTACATATCCGAGTATAACACCCAGAGTCTGAGACAGTTCTGAAATTTTGTATTGAAAGAACAACAAAGATTCCAAGAAACAGGTCTCACCCCTACAACTGTTGAATATGAAACTGCGCCGACAATAAGCAGGGGCTGCTTTGCTGATGTTTTATTTCCCTTAACAAATACAAAAAACTGATTAAGTTCTGCCCACATGCTTGACTCTTTATTTTATAATTACAAAATGATTCCACAAAACTAACATACTCTGGAAAATCAGATACAATTTAATCAAGTGAGAAACAAAATGATTGTTTATAGTGAATTGGTTTTACAGGAACGCAGTGGAATGCAAAGGTCTCAGTTACCGGAGTTGCAGTCGTATTTCTGTTGGCATGGTTGAAACCTGCACAGTAACTCTGAAGAATAAACTGCAGATTGGATATGCAAAAAGACGGTCACTGTCATGAAAAAACAAACATTACAAAACATAAATAGTTATTAAAGCTCCATTACATGCCAGAACAGGGCAGGCCGGATTCCTTTATGAGGCAAAAAACTTGCTACAACCTAAAAGACAAAAGATAAATAATAAATTAGATATTTATGGACACGGACAAAGTTTAGATACAGATTTAACTTTCGTATCATATCTAGATTCTGTTACAGTTTACTGAATATACTGTACAGTGTATGAGGAATACACACAGTGTATACTGAACATCAACACTCACCAAAGGAACGGTTATGGGCAGAAAAGCTGAAAAAGAGGTTAAAAGTAAAAGTAAACGGTTGCTGTCTAAATTAAGCAAGGTAACTCCATTGTTTCTAGTTTGGGAGCTAAATAGTGCAGCATATTCAAGATCCATAATGATTGTTACCTTGAGGACGAAACACTGGGGAAATCAATGCTCCACTACCAGCATGGACAGATGACTATTCATGCCAACAAAAGCAGTTCAGTTTAATATTTAAAATCAATCAAGTCAAAATAATTTGACCAATAAATTCATATATTAGGCAGTGATTTTATTTCTTAATCTGCTTCATTTCTGTAAGTAACTGTCAAAATATGCATCAAAACGTTTCACTATTATGGTCGTTGTGATGAAGGTGACAATCGATACTTACCACAGAGAGTGCCCAGGCATTACGAACCTAGATAAATAAAGTATAAAGGAACATTAAACAGGACATAATATGAATAAAAGCCTACTTTATATGTGTTCTACGTTCTTTGTAGGGGTGGGCAATATGATAATATTTTGTTATGGTCATAAATTACATCACAACATGCTTTTCTGAGCATTCTGTGGATATTGCCAGAACTTAAAGAACACTGAGCAGCCTTATGTGTTTTCAAAGAGAGCATGTCCTGTTTAACCAGCAAAAACTGAATAAAGATCATTGTGCCTCGTTCCCCAACATCTTGCCAAGTTTTTTCTTAATTTTGTTCTTGAGAAACGTCCTAAGAAAAATTCTAATTTTTGCAATTCTAAAAATTGTTGCACTGTTGTGCTACTGAGTGTGTGTAGATTCTGTTCTTACCCAAGAACAAATTTCAAATAAAAAAACGCTGGCGTATGTCAGAAACTTTGTTCTTAACAATTTTTCTCAAGAACGACTTGTGAAACAGGCTTCTTGTACTCACAGGTGTCGAAAGTATTTTTTATTGTAGCAGTGAGGGGCTTTTTTGTCAGTTCCAACCTATGAAACCCAAGAGAAACTAAATCTTGTGATAAATGTTGTGTATCATGGAAATGCCTTCAAGTACCATTATATTATATTTTTGGCATATGCCCCATCCATAGTTCTCAACCTACCTTTTCATTCTTCTGCTGCTTCTCTTCACTCCTGAGCAGACAGCGGGCCTTTTCTATTTCAGCCTGAAAATGAAAGCAAAAGCATTCAACTCTCTTGAGAAAATTAAGCATTTCTGATTTTACAAAACGTCACATTAATGTCTAAAAGAGCTCTGGAATACCTTCTCAGTCTACTATTAATATGAAGAATAAACTCAATATCCAAAAAAGTTGGGACGCTGTGCAAAATGTAAGTAAAAACAAAAAAAAAAAAATGCAATGATGTGTGGATCATTTAAACCCTATATTTAATTGAAAATAGTACAAGACAACACACCAAATGTTGAAAGTGAGATTTATTTTTTTAAATGTAGGCCCATTTTGAATTTGATGCACAACACATTCCAAAAAAGTTGGGACGGGGCAACAAAAGACTAGTAAAGTTGTGTGATACTACAAAAAGCACTTGGTGGTTGATTGGCAACTGTACAGTAATATGATTGGGGATAAAAAGAGCATCCCAGAGAGGCTGAATCTTTCTGGAATAAAGATGAGGAGGGTTCACCACTGTGTGAAAGACTGAGCGAGCAAATAGTGCAAGAATTCAAGAACGTTTCTCAAAGTAAAACAGCAAAGAATGTTTGCTTTTCATCATCTACCTTACATAAGGTTGTTAAAAAATTCAGAGAGCCTGGAGAAATCTCTGCATGCAAGGGACGAGGCCAAAAACCAGCATTTGTTAGCCATGATCTTTGGGCCCTCAGGTGACACTGCATTAAAAACACTGCATCAGGAACAGGTCTGAAAACCACTGTCTATGAAAACAGTTCATCGCTACATCCACAAATGCAAGTTAAAACTCTAAAAAGCAAAGAAGAAACCGTATATAAACAGGATCCAGAATCCATGCTGCCACCTTCTCTGGACCTGAGCTCATTTAAAACGGACTGAAGGGAAGTGGAAAAGTGTCCTGTGGTCCGACGGACACTGTGTCCTCCAGGCTAAAGACCACTCAGCTTGTTATCAGAGTACAGTTTAAAAGCCAGTAATCATGATGGTATAGGGGTGCATTAGTGCACATGGCGTGGGTGACGTGCACATCTGTGAAGGCAACCTTAATGCTGAATGGCAAATACAGGTTGTGGCAACATCTGCTGCCATCCAGTTGACGTCTTTTTCAGGAAAGGCCTTGATTATTTCAGCAAGTCAAGGAAAAACCATTCTGCATGTATTACAACAGCATGACTCAGTATTAAAAGAGTCTGGTGCTAAACTGGCCTGCCTGCAGTCCAGACCTGCCACCATCTGAAAACGTGTCATATTATGAAATGAAAAACAGAACAAAGGAAACCCTGAACTGTTGAGCAGCCGAAATCCTATATTAATCAAGAATGGGAAAACAGTTCACTTTCAAAACTGCAGCAGTGTCTCCTCAGTTCCCAAACACTTACAGTGTGGTTAAAAGAAGAGGTGATGAAAGACAGTGGTAAACCTGCCCCATCCCAACTTTTTTGGAACCTGTTGTTGGCATCAAATTTAAAATGGGTATATATTTTTTGAAAAGACAATTAAATAATTTCAGTTCTAACATTCGATTTGTTGTCTGTACTGCTCTAAAGGAAACACAGGGTTTAAATGATTTGCACATCATTGAACTAAACCATAAAGAACATTCCCCTGCACTCATGGCACTGATAACATGATTCGGGCAGAACTGTGCATTGTCTAAACAGAGGGGGATAAAATTCTTCATGTCTTACTTTACAAAGTACAACGTGGAATAACCCACATTATGCTAGTTAAAATACCAGACTTTTTTTTTAAGGACAAAACTGTAAGTGTGGACCTGATCATGTGTCCTAATCTGCTTCGGAAAGTCATTCATGTGGCTGTGAAGCACTTCACACCAGCAAAATCTAAATCTACACACTTACAAAAAAGACGGTTCTTCAAGATGTTCATTACTAAAGGCAATGGTTCTGTTTAGAACCATGAGTTCTGTATGGAACCATATCATGCTTAAATTGTTCTCTGCATGGTGAAATGGCTCTTCAGATTGATGGAAAATGTATTGCATATGGTTCTACTTAGCATCAACAAGGGTTCTTCTATTGTTGCAAGCTTGACAGCGTAACAATAGTAGAACTCTTTTCGTGCAATGTATCCTACTATATAGAGCCATATACAACATCGTTTCCATAAGTCTGAAGAACCATTTACCATGCAAAGAGCTCTATAAGCATGCAAATGATTCTATACAGAGCTCATGGTTCTAAATAGTACCACTCCCTGGGCTAAGAACCCTTAAACCTCTTTTTGAGTGTGCAGGTTCTGAGACAGAGATGAATGAGGTACTACTCACATCAGAGGCCAGTAAGGAACTGGGGTCAAGGAGATTGAACCAAATGTGGAGCCTGCTGAGGAACGACTAGAAAGCATTGCAACAGATAGTATGGCACATGTAAATAACAATAATAATAATATATACATACATTTTATTTAAAAAACAACAACAACACCCTACTAACGTTACTGTAACATCACTAAGCACCTTTCCGTTGTTTTGCCAGTATTCCAAGTTCAGGTCCATTTCAGCGACCTCGGCGGAGGGGTTTTTAAATGTTAATCTGAAATGATTCTCCACATTAGGAGTCACAGAGAAACAGCGGGGGAAACGCTAATGAAGCTGAATGCTGTGCAGGTCAAGCAGGCGGCCCGCGCACGTTTGCTGCCCTCTTCGAGTTCCGTCTGACGAGCCGATGACGTACAGCGCTCCTGCTGCGCAGCCGCGTCGTACGCGCGTTAGCCAATCAGGCTGGCAAATTCGATTCAACGAACCGACTGTTTCGACCTGTTTGGTCAAACGAAACGACTCATTGATTCACAAGGCAGTTTATTCAATGTGGTTCCCATCTTCTTCATCCACAAACACAAAGAAGACTCAAAGAGCGCCCAATGCGGTATACTGTGGCATTTAAAGCTATAAATGTATACGTTTTAAATAATTTCAGTCTTCAGGCTGTAATAATAATGTTTACAGGTATACGTGGTTGGTTAGTGTAGCGGTTAACACCTCTACCTTCTACACTGTACACTGGGGTTCAAGCGCCCTATACCAATAAGAGACCTTGGGCAATACTCCTAACACCACTTTGGCCCCCTTGTGTAAAATGATCAAATTGTAAGTCACTCTGGACATGAGCGTCAGCCAAATGCCGTAAATGTAAATGTGTGACTGAGTGAGTGATGGTAGGAATACAGGTTTTATTTTATTTAGTTATATTTCATATTTATTTTATCTTATTCTCTACATGTAATTGTCTGTCTGATACTGTGCACTGTCAGCTCCTGTAACCAAAACCAAATTACTTGTATGCGCAGCACACCTGGCCAATAAAGCTTGATTCTGATTCTAATAAGGGCATAGACGTTGTACAGTGGGAAGAAACTCATAGAGCTCAGAGGTGGACAAAGTACACAAATCATGTACTTGAGTTAAAGTAGAGATACCCAATGTGAAATATTACTCCAGTAAAAGTAGAAGTCCTTACTCTAGACCTCCACTTGAGTAAAAGTACTAAAGTATTTGCCTTCAAATGTACTTAAGTATAAAGTAAAAGTACTAAAAGAGTAATTCTGGCTCTGATGTCCTGTTATCATTTTTATAACAAGACTGGCTTCATGAACTCATTTCAGGTGAAAGTCCTCCAGCGTCTCTCTTGGTAAACCAGTCTTTTAATAGAACGTCATTAATTAGTGACGCTGACGAATATTAAAATGATCATAAGCACAAAACACTGAAGGTAAACAGTTTCCATCAGGGAGAACCAAGTGGCTCTGAAATCACTTTTTACACACAAGCAAAGTTTCAGTTTAAGATTACTTTGTAAATTAGTTACAAGTTTAATTAAAACTGGCTTTAAACTCAGGATCACAAATAGGTTTTCCTTTACTGTGTTGATCTGTAGGCGTCTGTTCATAAACAAACTAACCCAAACTAATTTACTATAAAATGAAAGTGTTTGTATGAATTCAGAAAAAAAGAAACAGGTCAGTCACGACTGCGTATGTGGACATATTTCTATATTGTGGTCTATTTACACAAAGTTAGGTTAGTTCATCATTTAGGTGACGCATGTGCTCCCAGATTTTTACACTGCTGTACTGACGTTGAACTGTGTGCTGCACTGGGTCGGTATGACCAACAGGTCAAAACAGCTCAGAACAAAGTGACCGCTGTGCCCTGATTGGTGTTCTGGCTTTGCACTTCCTTTGTTTTGACATGTTACGTTTTCATACACACAGAAACCAAAAGGAACGACAGATTTCTCAAAATGTAGTGGAGTAAAAAGTCAGATATTAGACTCTGAAATGTAGTGGAGTGAAAGTAAAAAGTTGCCCAGAATGGAAAAACTTAAGTAAAGTACAGATACAGGAAAAAACTACTTAAGTACAGAAACTCATTACATTTACTTATTTACTGTCCACCACTGATAGAGCTCCTCAGTGTGCAATGTTTTCATCTGAAAATGTGAATAAAAACGCAGAAATGACCTGCTACGATGTTATCTCGACGCTTGCTTGGCTTCTTTCTTGACTTAGTTTCTTAGGTTAACTCACTCACAGAGTGTGGCGGCTGTGGTCACGTGTCCTGTGCGGCTATGAATGTGTTCGAACGAGCTCGATTCCGTTGGATCGACTCATTTGTTCAGAAGAACCGGTTCAGATAAAGTCGCTCGAACATCGTAACGTTAGTCTTTTGCAACACATATAAGATGGCAGCCACCTTCGGGAGACTTCTCGGGACTTCTGTGAGTTTACAGTTGTTTGCGTGTAACTGCTCCCATGGCTGGCGTGCAGTTCTGTCGATTCTGTAGTGATTTTAGCTGTTTGGTTATATCTGCGTTAATATATTAGTCGTGAAGGCTGTTCTAGTGCTGTGAGGTAACCTTCCCCCTCGCTGTGCTGTGCTGTGCTGTAAAGTAGAGCACAGTCCTAACTCAATGTGGATAAAGCTCCCATGATGTGTTTAAAATAGCTCTCTGCCTGCACAACATTATCCTGCATGCATATAAGGGTTCCCCTTGTTCTCCAAACGGATCAGCTCATTATCAAGCTCTTCAGAAGGTTCACGTGGGTCAGAGAACACTAAAGAGTGAGAACCACAGCAGTTTCCCTATGTGGTCAATATGCAGCCTGAAAAATCCAGTCATCATAGGGTCTTTTTATGCTTTTGTTCCATTTCTGGGCTATAGACACACATGTTTTTCATTGAAAGGTCATTTGTGAATCTTTTGAACACGGCACTCAGCTTAGTCCATCCCTTTCTCTTATCTGCAGGCCACAAGAACGGCGGTGAATGGACTGAGGGCCCTGGCCTCTCTGAACGGGGCGTCAGCCATCAGGGCTTCAAGAGCCTTCCCATGTCCTGCTGTACAGAAAGCCTGCTTCTCCATCAGTACGTTTCATTTCAAAAAGTGAAGAGACATGACCTTTTCCCAGTTTAAGTGGTAGTACTCCAGTCATTCAGACAGAAACAACGTCATTCATAGAAGTTTGAAATTTGAAATGCTGCAATTTCTTTACAGTGGTGGTGATACGAACCAGGGGTCACCACCCAGAAACACCGCCGACTTCTCTGGGCCCGAGCTCATCTGAGATTTACATTTACAGCATTTAGCAGACGCTCTTATCCAGAGCAACTTACAAGAAGTGCTTTGTCAATCTAGAGAAAGTATCTTTGCTAGTTAACAATAGCTTAGAGAAAAAGACGGTCCTGAGCTCAGAGGTCACGATGCACAATTTTTAGATGTCATGTTGGTAGTGGTAAAACAGCGGTAGCAGTGATTTATAGCAAATGGCGACCTGTCCAGGGTGTATCCTGCCTTTCGCCCGAAGACTGCTGGGATAGGCTCCAGCATCCCCCCGCGACCCTGACGGAGAAGCGGCTTAGACGATGGATGGATGGATGGATGTTAATTATTTGTTAACACTGAAACCTCATCTCAAATCTGTTATGAAACAATGTCTCACAACAGCTGGCAATATATTTATAACCATCACACATAATAACTTACTGACCGAAGCGGATCCTAGATCAGCACTTCTAATGTTCCTAATCCGAGATTCTTTGTGAATACGGGCTCTGGTTCATTTTTACCTCCACTGTATTGTGAAATTGTAACAATTGACGCTTTAGTCTTTTCTAGAATGGAGCATTTCAAATCCATCTGAATGACTTTAGTCACGCTTTTAAAAATCGAGCGTCTTCAAGGGTTCTTATATAGAATACAGTGGTTCTATTTAGAACCACGAGCACTCGGAGAAGCACTTGCATGCCTAAAAGGGTTCTTTGCATCATGAAGTGGCTGTTCAGATTGATAGAGAATGTGTTATATATGGTTCTACAGAGAACCCTTTTCAAAATGATTCTATATAGCACCAAAAAGGGTTTTTATATTGTTCCAAGCTTGACCTCACAACACTAGCAGAACCCTTCGGACATCAGTGACTTAGTATAGTAAGAAAAAAAAAAAAACTTTTATATGAACTTGAATAAATTGAGCTTCTCTGCAAGATAAGTGAACGGAATTTTCCTCCATTGTGGGTTTTTTGTTTTTTAATCCAAATCCCAGATGCTGCTAAATGGGCACCAGCAGTCACCCAGCATGCACCACACTTCAAGGGTACAGCTGTCCACAATGGAGAATTCAAGGAAATCAGTCTAGATGACTACAAGGGCAAATATCTTGTCCTGTTTTTCTACCCCCTTGACTTGTAAGTCATTTTGCAAATTGGTTCTTTCATCATCTTTTTTCCCTTTGAATGTCTGTTTTGTGTGGCCTGTGACACCATTTCAGTTACTACTTCATAATTTGTCAAATTTTGTGATGTATTACTGGAAAGCCTCCTTTAATGTAATGCTAAGTCCTATAGTGAAAGGATTTTGGTCCCAGTTGACGATATAATGATGTGATGAGTTGGATTTGTACTGCTCCCCATTCATAGTTGACTGTTCTCTGATGGCTACAGTTCTTTTCAGTAAAACAGGCTTGCGTAGGGAGGTCTATAGTGATTAGTTATAAGCACATTCACTTTACAAGCGTGCATGATGTCTTTCCACAGTGTGATGTACAGTTTCATTTTCATAATTATGGTCTTATTCTTATCTGGGTTCTCTGTTGGGACTTGATATGAAAGACCAATGATGTTTTTTCCATTTTTAATCTCTTTGCAGTACGTTTGTCTGCCCGACTGAGATTATCTCGTTCAGTGATAAGGCCAGCGAGTTCCACGATATTAACTGTGCGGTGGTGGGTGTGTCTGTGGACTCTCACTTCACTCACCTGGCCTGGACAAACACTCCTAGAAAGGTAGAACCATTTTACTGCTACCTGCATATACAGCAGGGTTTCTCAACCAGTAGCCCGCAGACCACAGGTGGGCCTTGAAATACCCTCTGGTGTATTGAGTGGGTTGGTTGTGGGCTTGTATGTCATACAAAAGAAGTGGAAAAAATAATTTATTTAATGTTAAGGAAGAAATATATAATGTGTTAATAATGTTTACCATTTAAAAACAAGTCTTGCAGCAACAAAGCATGATGCAGCTTTGTTTTGTTCCAACCCCAAAATTTAATTTGTCCACTCACAAGTGACCGGTATTTAAAAAATGTGTTGTAGAAACGTTTTTGTGTAACCTGCCATTATTCCACTTGGACTGGAGGTGGAAAAGGTTGACAACCCCTGATTTACAGTACTATGCAAAAGTCTTGGGCCTCTGATAAAATAGGAAAAATAGATCCACAGTTATTTATTTGGCAATTAAAAATGTTCAAAAATGACTGACTAGAATAAATAGAAACCAATAAAACAGCACTTTGTGATGTCACATGTGCAGGGACCAGCTAATACCAGCTTTAGCTAATCAGTCCTTCATTAAATGAAATCAGGTGCTGCTGGTGGAATTTAACAAATCCTTGTAGTGGAGTATAGTGAGAAGTTCCTTTAACCAACACATTATCAAACTTTTTTTTAAAAAACAAACTGCAATTTGCATTTATTTGTATTTATTTCACTTTGAATAGAGCTCTTACTGGCAAAAACAGACTTGCTGCCCCAATAAAAAGTTTTAGTTATCTCAGGTACTTTTGAACAGTAACTGTATGTGTTTATGCAGACTGCTGATCTTGTCAAATAGGTCATCTGATAAGAACATGGTGATAAGAACAAGTCTGTTTAAGTGAGCTTTGGGAAAACCACCAAAGCCAACTCCAAATCTCTCTGCATGAACTTTGGCCTCTCTTGTTTTTCTTCAGAGTGGAGGACTGGGAAAAATCCACATCCCCCTGCTGGCTGATCTTAACAAACAGGTCTCTAGAGACTACGGCGTCCTACTGGAGGGTCCGGGAATAGCTCTGAGGTATAGTGAGAAAACACAATTGGATTAGAAATTGCTTATCATTTAGAAAACTGTACCTGACCCTTTTGATGTTCTTTACTGATCTCATCATTTCTAGCATAGGCCTCAGTAGCTTTAGAGCATAATTTCAGCAGAAATGTCTTGGCTTTCTCAGATAAGCCCTTCACTTTTTTATTTGCTTTGTGTTTCTCTCTAAAGGGGGCTCTTTATCATTGATCCTAATGGTGTAATAAGACACATGAGCATCAATGATCTTCCAGTGGGGCGCTCTGTTGAGGAGACTTTGCGTCTCGTAAAGGCCTTCCAGTTTGTGGAAACGCATGGAGAGGTCTGTCCAGCCAGCTGGACCCCAAAATCACCTACGGTAAGGCTTTTAGCTTCCTTTTAAAACTGTTTATAGATCTGAAATTGCTCATCAAAACCTGCAACGATGGTTGAAGTTGTTTTGCTAGTTTTTAAACGCTGTTTTCTTGTGTTTCAGATAAAGCCAACCCCCAAAGGCTCAAAGGAATACTTTGAAAAGGTTAACTAAAGTAGCCCTGTCAGATTGACTGTGCTTCTAATGGATAATATAAAATGAAGGCACTTTGTGTGTGAACTGGTAATGCACATTATTAAAGACCATAGATTTATTCTGGTATATGTATCAAACATACTAGCAGTTTCTATTTTTGTTCTGTGTATTTGGCAAGTTGTCTAAATAAAACTGATGCTGACTGTCAATGTGGGGGATTCTTTTTTTGATGGCATCACAAGAAGCATTCATATTTTTTAAAGACTTAACAGGTAATCTTTCCTTACACTTCTGTTTTCTAAAACAATCCAATACATATGAAGCACAGATGCTGCTGCCATCACACCATTCTTTTATTCTATTGATTGAAAAGTGCAATTACAGAGAAAATGTGTGTTCTCAAAAAAACATGGTTTCTTTTTCAGCTGTCTTGAAGAATTGGGAAAAGAAAAATCACTTAGCCAAAATATTTATCAAGACAACTTCACTTTTAGAATTCAAACCATGCCTATATAACCTCTGTACATAAACAATGTTTATTTTTTTTCTTTTTACAGCACAATTTTAATAGTATGTTTAAAATGTCCATTCAGACATCACAAGGTTCATGACATGAGGAACCAGAAATCAACCAGTTTGAGCAGGTTCAGGGGTTAGAAAAAAAGGCTGTGTCACATCTCAGACATCTTTAGTTACATACTGTATTTACACAGCAGAATGAAAACAAAATGTTTGCTGGAGTGCTGCAGCAGCACATCGGACAGCAATGAAAACATCTAATAAAGTGTACAAGGTCACTCTTTACAGTATGCTTGCCAAAACTCTGAATGTGTCGGACATTCACAACATTGGTTCTGGTAATGGATTCAAAAAGTTAGCATGAGGGAGGTGGCTGTCCAGCTTATGGAGAGCCATTTAAAGCTTTAAATCATAAATGTTGAAAGTAAAGAAAAAAAAATAATAATTGCCGGTATTGACTATCTCCTCTACGAGCAGCACAAAGTCAAAGAAGCACTTGACAGGATTTCGACTGCTTCACACAATGCATATGAAAAGGGTAGGCGAACATGAGTGTCAGGAATTTAAAAAAAAAGCAGATACAAACAGAACTTCATACAATTAGGTGAAAACTTCATGCAAGTACAGGCAAGATGTAACAGTGCCGCCCACCCCAAGCTCAGAAGTGAAAGAAAAGAGAACCAAAATCTTTAAACCGAACATCTTAAAAAGAAAAAAGAAAAAAAAAAACTGTAATAAATCTGTACAACCAAAATACATTTGGGATCTACATCTACAGTTACGTTATTAAGGTTATATACATGTTTACCCCATCCATATATTATCTTCACAAGCAGACTTCATTCAAAACCCAACATTAAAAGTAAGACTAAACCAGAAAATACAAGATCACCTCAAAACAACCAATTAGAACAATCTGCCATTCAATCTACAGTTCTCCCAGATGACCAGTCCTACATTAATCTATATCCTGGGCAGGGAACCAGGATAAAACTTCTTTTTTGATGCAAACTATTTGTTTGTTTGTTTTTCATTTGATTTGAACTAGCTAGTGTAAACTGGGGAGAAAAAAAAATGGTGCTACGTGAATAAGTCTGGCTACACAGATGCTAGTAGCCTATACTGAGTTTTTAAATGATGGAAAAAATATCCAACATGGACATTTTGCAAATTCAAATGCATGTTACGCTCTAGGTGATTCAAAACAAGTGTTTAAAACAATACAACCATGGCATCACACAGCTCTGTAATATAAAAGACAGGTAGGAGCACGGACACAAACCCAACTCTCCAATATTCTCATATAATAGAACAAAGGCTTTCAACACGCTTTGGCCTCTTCACTGAAGAGAGCTAGACTATTCCATCAATAAAGGTCTATGTTCACTGGTGATGGGTGGGACAGATGTATCAGAGAACTAAGGTTGTGGTTTACATTTTCTTCCATTTTTAAACTGCATAAAATCTATGCATTTGCTCCAGAGGAAAGAAATGAAACGTTATTAATAATAATAAAAAAAAAATACAAATAAAACTTTATTTCATCTTCCATTTTTGCCTTTGTGTGCACAATTTCCAACCTTGAATTCACTGAGAAAATGGAAAACTAGATTTATACAAGATAAGATCACAATCTCTTCTTGCAAAAGAAACAAAGACTTGTGCCCGCCGCTGCTGGGAAAATGCCGGCTGATCGCAGCTCTGCTGCAGAGATGCTAGTCGATTTTAACGTTTGTGTAGATCTTCCTCACGAAGGCACTTGTTCCCATGTAACCAACTGCTCCTGTAGGGACATACAAAGAAATACACTTATGACACAGAGCTAAATATTTAAGGATGAACTTTTCCATATTCGTTCATTTCAGATGGTAGACTACACAGTGATCATTCAGGCAGAATGAAGAAGAGAGAGAAATTAATACTGTGAAGTTCTGATAAATGAATCTGCCATACGCACCGCACATTATACCCAGAGCAGTGCTGAACACAGCCATGTACCCAAAATAGAACGATGTCTGAAATAAGCCATACATCCTGCAGAGGGAAAGAAAAAAAATAAATGAAAAATAAGGGGAAAAAATATAGACACTTGGTCACAAAGTCTATATAGTCTACTGTTACACTTAAAGTCTATTTAAGCTTTTGAACATTACAAAGAAAGATACCATAGACACTCGATCACATTTATCACCATACAGAAAATACATATATATATTTTCTGTATGGTGTATATATATATATATATATATATATATATATATATATATATATATATATATATATATATATATATATATATATATATATATATACACACACACACACACACACACACACACCATACAGAATATATATATATATATATATATATATATATATATATATATATATATATATATATATATATATATATATATATGTAAAAATGAAGTCTTAGTTAGCAGTCATAGCCTTGGAAGAAAACCAACTTCAACTCACTTCGTTTTGAAGAAATAGTAGTAAAAGGAATACATGTAAACATAAACCGCTGTGGAGGCTGCAGAAAGAAAGCTTGTCCACTGCCTGTAAAAGAATGAAATGAAATGATCAAATTCAGTTTGAAGGCGGTTCAGAATAAAAACATAGAACCTGACAATTTCCTAGGTGACTCAATTGCCTTCTCCCCAGAACTAAAATCTGATCCTTACGTAAAAACCAAGAACGCACACCATCACACCACATTTAAATTCATTAAATTAAGCTCACAACAGAAAAAGAAGACAGGGAAACTTCTTTTCATAAATAAGCGACACTCACCATCTGTAGTCTTCGGCATTGAGTAGGAAATACGTGCAAACAATGGTCACACACACAGTCACGATACACAAGATGACCAGCACAAGCATCATGAAGCCATACACGTAGTAAATCTTGTAGGCCCAGAATGAGGTGAAAATAAAGTACCTGAGAAGAAGTGAACAAAGTTTTTAAAAATTATTTAAACAAGTGATACTGGGCATCTCATGTGTACAAAGTAAAACAACTGAGGGAATAGCAGCCTTACATCTCAATGAATATTGACCCAAATGGTAGAATGCCACCCAGACACACGATAACAGCTGGTTCCATGAACCTGATAAATAAAACGAAGGAAGAGGTGAGGTACTAATGATGATGGATCCCTATTTTTCCCCCCACTGGTGCATGCACGGGTACATAATGTAAAATACACTGATTTTCACAGTAAGACAACCATACAATATGATGTCACAGAACACAATGGTTATTATATATTGTAAATAACACTGGACAATATGTAGTCTCAGAGCATAAGCACATGCACACATTTTCATCTCTTTTTATACCCATATTCTATCTTAGTATTTTCTCTAGACAATTTATACATGTGTGCAACATAAAACTTATTCAGATTACAATCAAACTGCAATCTAGACTTTGGGCAAAAAGGAGGAAGAATTTTATTCACTCAATATTTAACTACCTCTTCAGTACAACAGTTACCACAAGGTGTCTAAAAATAAAGGAGGAGCGTACCATTTCTTCTCTGGGATGGGTCTGGGCACAGCATTAACCCTGCAGGGGAAGTTCGGCTGACCTGAGAGATTCCGACCCAAGATCGTCCCAACTAGGTTCAGGGGAAGGATGACGAAGAAGCAGATACAGCACACTGCAACCTGGAAAACAAAGACAAACTGCATCACTCTGTTCCACTCCAAATCATGCATGCCTGAAATGTTTCAAGTGGCTGTGGTAAATGATCTCAAAGAAACAATCAAAATCAGTGTGCACAGCAAAGAACAGAAGCTGGAGGTGATGTAGCACAAGCAGTCGCAACCTGTGATTCAGCAAAAATGAATGCTGGTGGACAGAAATCAGTTTTCATCATTTAACCTTTTACACGTCATCAACCAAGTAAAAACAGTCCACTTGAATCATCAACAGACTAATAAATAAGGCACAAAATCACTTGTAAACAAGAGAGACACTTCAAGAGAAAGTCTTGAATACAGGACATGGTCTATTTAAGGACACTCCTAAATAGATGGTTACTGTTGCAAGAGAACTGGAACAACCTACACAAAATACATTAATTATTTAATTATATTTCATTAATTAATCATGTTAAAGTACTGAGTAAAAGGAATGCAGAGAAATATAAAGACTACTCATTAGTTACACTCATGTCCACCATTACAGCATCACTTTAAATAAGGACCATGTGACGCGAAGCCAAAAACACTAAAACTAAGGGCTTTTTTCAGGACCCAGGACCACTTGCTCTGCAAATTTGGTATGTTTGATGTGAAAGCCCAGGAGCAGTCCAGAAAACTCAATCCTCCTAAAATTGGGGTCTGAGGTTTGGTGCAGCAGACTGCACCTGTGGAAGCTAACCGCTCCTGGTGCTGTGTGTGGGTTGCATGATTGGTTCATTTTGTAATGTGACTGCTCTAAACATTCACATTAATTCCCTGTTAAGTTTCATGATAGCAGATAAAGTACTAGTGCGGACAAAAAGTGCTGTTCTTTACCACTTACGGGTTTGGATCTAAGGAAAATAAAAAAAGCAGCACGTGGATGAAGGTAGTGCCCTACCATTTTGCAAACCTACATGCAGAAAAGTGACATATGAATTGTACAACTGATCTACGGTTTGGAAGGAATTCTTGTGTGTGACAGCAAACCAGCAATAATGAGCAAGTGTGTAAACGCCAGTAAGCCTCTAAAGCCTTCACATTATGGCTTATTTATAATTTACTTCAGTTCCTGCCATGTTTCCAGGAGCAAGTATGAACTCCTCATGGACTAATCATTTCTGGCCAGGCTAAGCACTCACCATAGTACCGAATGGAATGGCTCTGGAGGCATGGTAGTAGATAGCGATGAAGTTAATGAAGAAGGCTGTACCGCACACCATAGCTGGGATCAGGAACGCCCCGATAAACATCTGCTTTATCCACCTCCTCCCTGCTCAAAAGCACACAAAGTAACAGCCATGCTACTGTAACTACTCCTCAATAATGGTGATTGAGAACACTGACATTTAACCCAGAGTTTTCTAGCATTCAAATAAAACAGTCTGTCAGTCAACATATACTTTTGTGATATCGTGCAGCACACTGGTTGCACATGAAGCAATGTCTAAAGCTAAATTTTTTCCCCACCATGTTTACAGTATTAATGAGCCATGGCAGTTCATTTTCCTGCTAAGGACACAGAATTAAATCTCAAGACAGTAATATCTTACCCCCTTGTTTTGCATACAGGCTTCCCCCAAAGTAACCATTTACTGGAGAGGTGGCAGCATAAACAAATATGGCAGTGCTCAGCATGGACCCCCTCCTACAAGAGAAAAAGGAAGATAATTGTCACTATACCCATAAAAAAAAAAAAAAAAAAAAAAAAATTAAAATTATATATATATATATATATATATATATATATATATATATATATATATATATATATATATATATATATATATATAAAATATTTGCTTAGTAAATTACTGAAGACTCACTCAGTGTACAAATCCTCAAGCATGGCCAAAACTATGACAATGAGGGATACAGAGAAGATCTGGCAACCAGAGCCAATAAGGGAGGAGAAGATCAGAGGGTGGCTGGAGGGTCTGAATACATCACCATGAACTTGCTTCCACCCATACTCATCCCCAAGATCCCTGTCCTGTGTACAGACAGAAAAAGCAGTATATGGTACGTCAAGCACAGACACAGCAGAAAGCTATTCACGGTAAATTCCCTGATTCAAATTATTTCAGCCAGGCAATGCAGTGTCTTAAACTTTCTGACCAAAACTTTGAATTAATCATCTGATTTTATCCAGAAAAACTAACATCTACTTTATTAATTTTGCAAAGTCATGTCATGAACAAGACATCTGCAACATGACACAAAATTCCACCCAGCAAAAGTACAAACCTAATTCCAAAAGAAGTTGGGGTGGTATGTGAAACACTAATAAAACAGAAAGCGGTAACTGACCTGTATTACACTCTAAACTTCACAAAAACACACACACCCCCACCCCTTCTAAGCCACTTCTCTTTCTGGGTCGCAGGTTTACAAACCATGTTTTTTCTAACAAACCTATAGTTAATAAATAAATATTTAAAATTAACTATGCTCGTTTAAATGTTTGCAACTGCTTGGGGACTGAAAATACCAGTTAATCGAGTTTTGAAGATAATTTTTTGTAGTTCTTCTGTTATACAAATCAAGGATACGACATACGACAATGGAAGACAAGCCTGGACTACTGGCAGGCCAGTCTGGGACCCATTCTTTCTGAATATGCAGCCATGCTGTTGTAACACATGCAGAATGTTGCTTAGTGTTGCCAAGAAGAAATAAACCCTGAGAAACCTGGCATCTAGAAGGCAGCAAAGGTTGCTCCAAAATGTGTTCAACCTTAATGGTGCTTTTACAGATGTGCAAGTCACCCACTAATATTCCCCCCGACCATGACAGACTTTTGAACTTTATGCTGGTATCAATGTGGATTGTCCTTTCTTTCTTTGGTCTGGAGAACATGACGCCCAATATTTCCAAAAATAATCTGAAAGGCTGACACGTCAGACCACAGCACATACACTATTGCCAAAAGTATTCACACCCCAATCCAAATCATTGAATTCAGATGTTCCAATCACTTCCATGGTTGCAGGTGTATAAAACCAAGCACCTAGGCATGCAGACTGCTTCTACAAGCATTTGTCAAAAAAGGTCGCAATCACTACAGACCTCCAAACATCATGTGGTCTTCAGATTAGCTCAAGAACAGTGTGTAGAGAGCTTCATGGAATGGGTTTCCATGGCCGAGCAGCTGCATCCAAGCCTTATAATGCAAAGCGTCGAATGCAGTAGTCTAAAGCATGACTCACTTGGACACTAAAGCAGTGGAGACGTGTTCTCTGGAGTGACAAATCACGCTTCTCTGTCTGGCAATCCGATGGATGAATTCGGGTTTGGCGATTGCCAGGAGAACGGTACTTGCCTGACTCCATTGTGCCAGATGTAAAGTTTGGTGGAGGGGCGATTATGGTGTTGGGTCGTTTTTCAGGAGTTGGGCTCGACCCATTACTTCTTAATGCTTCAGCAGACCATGAGATTTTGGACAATTTCATGTTCCCAACTTTGCAGGAACAGTTTGGGGATGGCCCATTCCTGTTCCAACATGACTCCACACCAGTGCACGAAGCAAGGTCCATAAAGAAATGGATGAGCGAGTTCAGTGTATAAGAACTTGAACTGCCTGCGCAGAGTCCTGACCTGACCCCAACAGAACACCTTTGGGATGAATTAGGCCCAATCTCACCCAATTTCCTTCATAACACATAAAATAGTTAGTAATACGCTGATGTCTCGGTCGCTACCTGGCGAAATTTCCCGTTCCACATTAAATGGTGCAGCAGTTACACTCTGGTACGTGAGTCTGCTACAACATTTAAGGAGGAACCGGAAATCGATCATGAAGCTGGCGATTAAATAAGGAGGAACCGGAAATCGATCATGAAACTAGTTCAGCTTTAAATCACCAAAGAATTCTTGGTGGTGATAAATAACTGCCCCCATCTTTGAAGGTGTATGATGCCCTAATTGTATTTAAGCAGCGAGGAGCTGAACTTTCCCCTCCTCTGTTGTCACTGCAGACCGGCAGGGTCGCCAACAGAGCAGCGCTAGTAGCTGTTAATGAAGTGATGCAGTTTTTTGTTTGGCTCTTTTTTTATTTGGTGACTCATTTGATTGATGTTGAAAACTGAAGTGAATGAATAGCGAGTGCTCTGCTTTTCAGTCTCCTTTGGATAAACGGCAAATGTCAGTGTGATATACCATTATTGCTACAGTATGGAGGCACAGCAGGAAAACACGTCCTGATTATTTTTCCAGGCTGTTTTAAATATGATTCACCTGTCCTGCCATGTGACACACAAGTGAGATCACCACAGCTGGAGGCGGCGTATCGGAAATGGCTGGAAAACATAGTCTTGTCTGTTTACGTAAAAGTCGCTGACGACAACTGATGACGTTTCCGGTTCTTGAAGGGTTGTCCCATTTCAAAGGGAAAAGATTTCAACCACTAACCAATAACTCAGTTTCAAGGGGGGAGGGTTACACTTGAAAACAAGGGGTAGGAGTAAAAATAAGAAATTGGAGTGGGCCTTAGAGCGAAGACTGCGAGCCAAGCCTTCTCATCCAACATCAGTGTCGGACCTCACAAATGCACTTCTAGAAGAATGGTCAAAAACTCCCATAAACACACTTCTAAACCTTGTGGAAAGATTTCCCAGAAGGGTTGAAACTGTTATAGCTGCAAAGGGTGGGCCAACATCATATTAAGCCCTGTGGATTAAGAATTGGATGTCTCTCAAGTTCATATGCGTGTGAAGGCAGACGAGCAAAACTGTTGATTTTTTTGTTGATGCATTTTTGCCAAAGTGGTGAGTCTCAACCCATCCTTACTCATCAAGAGCTAGGTCTTTCCTGGATGTTTCTTGTATATCCAAGCATGAAATAGTCTTAAACTGTCCCCGTTCCTTTTTTGTTGATAAGGTAAACATTACATTGTGTTTTTGTACTGTTTTCTTTTAAATACAGATCAAAGTAGATTTATAAATCACTGCTTTCTGTTTTCAATCTGCATTTTACCTACTGTCATAACCTTTTTTGGAATTAGGTTTATGCATTCACTAGCACTTTTTGTTCAATTACCCTAAAACCATTTCCTCATTTGGCAAGGCCTAGTATTATTCATTTGGAAAATGCTCAGAATTAATAACTCACCATATCATCCATTTCCTCCTCTTTGCTGTATCTGGCATAGTCTTTCCTCAGTGTCCTCATCAGGATCATAGACACCAGGCCCACCAGGAAAATGACCATCATGAAGGAGTTAAATATGGAGAACCAGTGAATCTATCCGTGGAGAAACATACAAGTTAAACTAAGTTCTTTCTGCATGCATCACAACCTTTAACATCTGTTTTCACAGAATAAAAATCTTACGTCAACAGTGCTTATCAAAATGTAAGTACTTACTCTGTGTTGAAAGAATGATGGATCAAGGTATTTGTCAAATCGATCTTCGAATTTCACATCAGATTTTTTCCACTTGACCTACAATGATGGGGGGGTGCAAGTTTTGTTTCAGTACTTCTAGAATTAACTAACACTCCAATATCTGCAACTTCTTCTTATCAGCATTGTGACAATAAGATATGCTGTCCGCAGATAGAGCCAGCTACACATGGTAAAGAGTCAGAATAGGGTATTCACAGGTGGTTTTAGAAGGACTTCTAATAAAACTGTACTCACTGAGTAAGACATAGCAATCCTTGTGTTTGGCACAAGTTTGACTTTCCCCTCACTTGTCAGGTTAACATCCACAATCCTGTCACCATTGAAGCCAATTTCCAGCTTTTTGTAAGTCCAGAGGTAATAGTCCTCCCCGTTTTCATCAGCTTCTCCAACAATCCCTGAGATGCAATCATCAAATCCGTATGTTTACAAAAACAGGCAATCTTGCGAAATCTCGGAAAACATACAGCATTACTCAAATATGCTGTTTTAAAACAGAATTTCAGAAACAATGTGTGCACGCATCACTGGATTGTGTGCAATAGCCAGATCTGCAGTCTACTACTATATTAAGCACAATAAGATAAATATAGCATGGTTAACAAGTTTCAAACTAGTGAGGGACAGCTGAGAGTGAACAGACCATAGTGGTACTGAATTTCAAACCCTCTAATGAGTGGACATGGCAAAGCATTTAAATCCTGAACTACTCACCCCAGATGGGCAGGTCATCTATGTACATTTGGTACCAGTAGTGGTTCTTGATGGCGTAGACAAAGGCTTCCCTTTTAGCTTTGTTCAGGTCAATTTCACAGTATGTCGTCTGCATTACTTCCTCTGTGAAAGACAAACCCCAATTACTGTGTTTCCCCCAAAAATGTGAGAAATATCCACTCCAGTGAATACATTTAAGCCAATTCTAAAGAATCTTTCTTGTGCTCTCCTATATAGATATTCAAATGTGAAAATATTAAACTTGCAACAGCAACTAAATACTTTTTACACAAGTTACACAATGTAATGCAATGCAATGTTCTAGCGGTACACAATACATTTTTCTGATCTTATGCACATTAACACAGTCTAAGCCCACTCATGAAGCTATCATCTTCCTTAAACTGATGAAAAATGGGTTGTGTGTGAAAGTGCTTCAATGCAAAATGACAAGTACCTTTAAACTTGATGTCTAAGCCACTGAACTCAAGCTCTACACCCTGCAAAGCCTCTCCCAACGTCTCATGGTAGTGGCTGATGGTCTTCTTAGTGCCCTCACAGAAGGGCAGGGAGAAGTATTTATAGGTCTCCTGTCTGTTGTGATAGGGCCCCACTGTGTTCATCCACAGAACCACCTCTTCTTTGTCTGTATACTACATACAAAAAAATATATATATATTGTTAAAATTTGCTCTTCAGTGACATTCACATGGACAACATTGGTATGCAATATGACATAGTTTGGCAAACTGAAAATGACATCACAATTTTTTTCCTTTTCCTCATTTTTCTTCCAAGGTTGGGTGTTGCCATTTCCCACTTTCCTATTCCCACGTGCATGTTCTCCTCATAGTTTGTCAACACCACCAATGTGGAGAAAGGAAGGAAGAATGTAGTGCAGTCTGGCACAAATACGTTTAAAGAGGAGTGCCTACTACCTGCTCTTAGGTGCCAGTGGCTTGTATGTCTGAAAAAGTGTGCCCAGCTACACTGGTACCCTCCCATTTCACAAACATCAGAAAGAATGTCAAACGTTCAATGCGCCTGAATGTGCCACACCCACTGGCCATAAATGATGTGTACTTTCTCACCGTGTAGTGACGAACTCCAGGGCACTACTACAGCCTACTACTACATAGGCCAAACAGGATTTGACAGATTGACAGAGTGCAGAAGCTAACAGCTATAGCAACAGATTTGGGGCAGAAAAGGGTTTAAGATGATCAAGCAAAAAACAGATAACCAAGGTTTTTTGCACCGCAACACAGTAATAATGTCCCCTACTCCATAAAGTCTGCACTGCATCACTCACACAGTATACTCTGACAGACAGCACACCATAGAATGAGAAACTCATCACTTTTGCATCACACTACATAAAAACTGAACAATGACACACATTTACAAACTGACAAAGTGACAGGGGAATAAAAAGGCTCTGCTGTAATGCAGGAACCAGAAAAGTCCCGTTTTTACATTTTGGCTATACCTGGCAAGCACAAAGTGAGTGACCACTGAAGAGCTACAACAATTTATACACTTATCTTAAAAAGTACATCTTAGTTTGCTTAACATGTAAAATGGAGCTGGATCATGAGGAGCCTCCAACATTATAAGCTCAGCACAGCAACTATACAGATTTGGGCATGAGGGATACTGTTTAATTAGAAACCAGCTCCTGAAGATCCACAATACAGCAGAGTTTAGTCCTTAATCCAACACAGCAAAACAAGACCAAGTACTCATGTGATACCGGCAAACTTGGCGAACCTGGACATCACAGCCATCATTGAGGATAGTGGATTGACGCACTGCAGGAGCCACTGTATTTAATGCTGAGAGGGTGCGATGGTCTGGACTGGGAGCAATTTTAATAATTTGCCAAGAAAGAGTCATGAGCTGAGCGGAAAGTTGGTTCCAAAAGTGTTAAAAAAGACACCTCAAAATTTATACTCTATATTACAGCACTTCAAATTGCAAATGACCCAATGACTAAGAGTTAAAGTGATGACTGTCTGTGACTCGATGCATGTTCAGCCATATCAGATGAGATATTCAGAAAACTCGATCCAAGACAGACAACTGGCAAATACATTTTACAGTCAGTAAAGGTATCTAGCCTTGCATGCCCCTTGATGACTTTCTCTGAATGTGTGTCGGTAGTTAGTTTCCGCGTATCCTGATAGTTTTTAGTCAACACCAACTGCGAGTGTGTATCCATGTTGATTTGGGCTTCAAGGGTTTGACCAGTGAAGCGTTTTCCACTGTTTTAGTCCATCAAGCTGTGTGAGTGAAATCAGTTTAGGCAGTTGCATGTTGTATCTCAGCATACATTTTTAAAAATAATTTGTAATATGACAGTCAAAAATCATTACATTTTGATGGCAGATTACAGGGGCTAATATCAGTCTCACTCATCCTTAAGAATTCCTTGCAAAACTTTTAAATGACTCCTTTTTCTTTACAGCATTTTATATTGTGGAAGAGAGATTACATTTTCCTGTAGAGGGAGTTTTCTGTTTTTTTCTTTTTCTTTTTTTACCCCCTTTCATATCCCTCTCTGTTCTTGATGCATTGAACCACCACTACTTACAATTCAATGGATTCACCACTAATTTGCTATGGTGGTGTTCTTTGTTCTGTATGATATTTTGCCATTGTGGAGCTTTCCGATGCTTGACATGCATCAGCTGAATACTTCTATCATCACGTCAGTCACAGTGAACTCCAAAGGCAGAAGCAAATCTTAAAATTAAGACGGACTAACTCGAAAACAATTAATAAGTAGCCTAAAATAGTACAACTGAGGAGCCACAGATCTAAAATGGACTATTTATGCTTCCCAGGGAAATTCTGGTTTTGTTAAAAAGTTTCAGTAGACGACCCAACACATGAACTGTTACGACCCATAACGGTGTTCAGGCTCAGTGACACACCTTACCCAGTGAATTAACATAAATAATAATAAAATTACAATTAAAAGACAGCTTTCTGAACCATGTCAAACAGAAAGCTTTTTTGGTAACCCTGAAGTAGCACAGGTAAACAACCACCTATGCAAATCAAGGTGTTCACATTCATGTCACAGTGCTGAATCACAAGTGGACATATCCGGTCAGAACATAAACAATGCAGGACTGAGTAATGCATGGCCACAACAATGTCTCAGTCTTGTGCCTTACAATGACTTCAAAAGGACAGCAACATCTCTAAATAAAGCCATTCCATCACGAAGATATCAAGAGGGACCACTTAGGAAGTTAGTTAGCCCATTTTATTGGGGTGTATTTTAAATCTCCAACTTCTTTACAGACGTTAGAGCCTTGATATCTGCAACTAATACGTGCCTTCTCTGTAAAACCTTCAGCACACTCATCACATGGACACAGAAGAGCTTCTCTGAGGCTTCTTATCAGGAAAAGTGCGAGTGAGGGAGCGAGAGAAAGAGAGTGAGCGTCATAAACAGCGTTGACCGATTGCTCAGCAATACGATCGATCTGTCCAGTCCACCAGCACACCGAATAACCAGACCCCCACTCAGACAGAAACACACACTTTCTGAGGTCCAAGACAGTGTCCTCACCACACACACACACACACATTAATGCATAATGACGACCCCTTTAGTCCCTCTGCTACAATCCGCCAGTTGTGTGGCTGTAACCGTAAACTCTCACTGATGGATTACAATACCGTCAGTGTTGAGAGCGCCGAGCTCTCAGTGATCCAGGACACAGAAGAGACTCCCGAAAACAAACAAGATCATTACTCTGACTCGAGCAAAAGTCAACAGGAATATGTCCATACTCCATTTGACGTAGAAAAAACATGATCCTACACAAATAGTTCAGCCATCGTGTACTGTCATTGTTTCTTGCAGCTTTTGCATCAGCCTGCTAACGTCTAAAACGAAATAACTAGCCTGAGCCAACTTAGCCAGCCAGCTAGTTCGATCACAAAAGAGACACAGAAGTCACTGATCCGATCCATCGAGTAGCTGCTACCTTCATGTGACATTTCTGAGGGCACTGCCATAAACTGCCCACAAGGATAAGTTCGACCGCCGCGTTGTGCTGATTCTGGCTAAGCTAACCCGACCGCCGTGGCAGGCCGAACCGGATACGTCTGTGTGCACAGGCGGACATGTTAACGAATGCTAGCCAGCAAGCTAACCTTAGACCAGTCGACTTTTATTTATCCTCGCCGTACATTTCTCGAGTTATTTATAAGCCGACACGGTGGCAGTGAGTTTATTGCGTTTGACTTCACGTTGACGCTACTTATTTTTAAAACTGCTGACAGTGTTTATCGAGCTTAGCCAAGTGAGCGTTTGTTAGCTAAGCTAGCTGGCTTGTTTCTCTGGACCACGTCGCTTTAGCTTTTTAGCAACCGAGGGGGAGGGGGTCTCTAAAACCACATTAACAAGACACTAGCAGAGTTTTGCGACAGGTTAACTCGTTCCACATTGGTTCTGGTGACAATAAGCCGTTTCTTCTCACGAATAGCCCCCCCTCCACCCCGCTAAAGAGAGACACAAGGGCTTCTCGGCCCCCGAAGCATTTTCCTTACCGTGTGTTCATGCTCGTCCGCCCGCACCGGCAATAACAGACCTATAAGAGGCATTAAGACCACCGCTGCGACCTTCCACCTGGACGAGCCTGTCATTTTTCGAGGAAAGTGTGATTCTGGGATTTTACTATGTCTTTTCTTTTTGAGCTATCCCACCTTCCTCCTTCCTGGTTCTATGACAGTGGATGGGTCGGGATTCTCTCATGTGAATATGTCGCGAATTGTTTCACGGTGAAGCATCGCGGTCGACGCCGATTGGCCAAAGTGTGCCGTAGCTTTCGGTTCGACCAATCGGGGACAGGAGCGCTGAGCGAGTGTTGAACTTCGAGACGCCGCTCGCCCAGTGCTCCGCCACCTTCGGCCACGTCATCCGAGTGCGTGCAGCGGGAGCGGAAGAGGAGGATGAGTCCGGCCGCTTCACTGGGTTAGGAGGGTCGAAACACCTACTGTACACCACAGATTCATTACGACCTCCTTATAGATTCAGCAGCATTATCCACGTTTCTGGCCCTCTTTCCCAGAGGTGGACAGTAACTAAGTAAATGTAACTCGTTATTTTACTTAAGTAGTTTTTTCCTGTATCTGTACTTTACTGAAGTTTTTCCATTTTGAGCGACTTTTTCCTTTCACTCCACTATATTTCAGAGTCTAATATCTGACTTTTCACTCCCCTACATTTTGAGAAATCTGTCGTTCCTTTTGGTTTCTGTGTGTATAAAAACGTAACATGTCAAAACAGAAGAAGCGCAAAGCCAATCAGGGCCCAGCGGTCACTTTGTTCTGAGCTGGTTTTGACCTGTTGGTCATACCGACCCAGTGCAGCACACGGTTCAACATCAGTGCAGCAGTGTAAAAATTTGGGAGCACATGCGTCACCTAAATGATGAACTAACCTAACTTTGTGCAAATAGAGCACAATATAGAAATATGTCCACATATGCAGTCGTGACTGGCCTGTTTCTTTTTTTCTGAATTCATACAAACACTTTCATTTTATAGTAAATCAGTTTGGGTTAGTTTATGTTTATGAACAGAGGCCTACAGATCAACACAGTAAAGGAAAACTTATTTGTGATCCTGAGTTTAAAGCCAGTTTTTATTCAGCTTGTAACTAATTTACAAAGTAATCTTAAACTGAAACTTTGCTTGTGTGTAAAAAGTGATTTCAGAGCCACTCGGTTCTCCCTGATGGAAACTGTTTACCTTCAGTGTTTTGTGCTTCTGATCATTTTAATATTCGTCAGCGTCACTAATTAATGACGTTCTATTAAAAGACTGGTTTACCAAGAGAGACGCTGGAGGACTTTCACCTGAAATGAGTTCATGAAGCGAGTCTTGTTGTCCTGGGGCAGTCGTGGGCTGGAGGTTAGGTATCTGGCCCTGTGACCGGAAGATTGCCGGTTTGATCCCCAGTGCCGACAGTCCATGACTGAGGTGTCCTTGAGCAAGACACCTAACCCCCAACTGCTCCCTGGGTGCTGTGGATAGGGCTGCCCAGCGCTCCAGGCAAGTGTGTGCTCGCTGCCCCCTAGTGTGTGTGTTCACTAGTGTGTATGTGGTGTTTCACTTCATGGATGGGTTAAATGCGGAGATGGAATTTCCCCAGTTGTGGGATCAAGAAAGTATCACTTATCACTCACTTGTTATAAAAATGATAACAGGACATCAGAGCCAGAATTACTCTTTTAGTACTTTTACTTTTGATACTTAAGTACATTTGAAGGCAAATACTTTAGTACTTTTACTCAAGTGGAGGTCTAGAGTAAGGACTTCTACTTTTACTGGAGTAATATTTCACCTTGGGTGTCTCTACTTTAACTCAAGTACATGATTTGTGTACTCTGTCCACCTTTGCTCTTTCCTCATTAAGAAATCCCAGGCATTTTATAACACTTTTTTTCTTGTTGCAGTTTATCTTTCCAAAATTTATGCATTCAGTTCCATTGTTCTGTGCAAAGGACATGTAGGTTAGCCATGGCATGAAATGTGATCTGATTTAGGGAGAGCAGAGCAAATAATAGAAAAAAATCTACTGTCTTAGTATTTTTCTATTCTGAAGTTCATGTAGAATATCATAATATGCTGCTTTGATAATACACACTTTAAAAAGATGATTGTTCTAGGGTTCTTTAGTAAAGGCAATGATTGACATTGTAGCACTAAAAGAACTCTTTTTGGGGCTATAGAAGACTTTTTTATAAAAGGTCCATATAGATCCATATACAATACATTCTCCATCAACCTGAACAACCATTTCACCAAGCTAAGAGCATGAAATGTCTCCATATAGAACTGCTGTCTTTATTAAGAGAACCTTGGAAGATTCAACTCCTACTTATTGAGTTCAGGTGTTTTAGCCAAGCCTATTGCTAGATTGGTGGATAAAATTAAGCACATTGCCTTGTAAACTCAGTAGACAAACACTGGCAGTAGAAAGGGTCATACTAATGAGCTCAGTGACTTTAAACACGGTACCATCATACAAACGTAGAGTGTTAAAGCTCACAGTGCCTATCCTCTGTTGAATCACTCACTAAAGAGTTTCAACTTGCCTGCCTGACTGCATTGTGCCAAGTGTAAAGTTTGGTGATGGAGGGATAATGCTATGGGGTTCTTTTTAAGGGCTGGCCTGGGTCCCTTAGTTCCAGTGAAGGGAAATATTAAAGCTTCAGGATACAAGACCTTTTGGACAATTTTATGTTTCCAACAGTTTGGGGAAGGCCCTTTCCTGTTCCAGCATTACTGTGCCCCAGTGCACAAAGCAAGGTCTATAAAGGCATGGTCAGGAGAGGCATCAAACACTTCTGGGATGAACTAAGACAGAAACAGAGAGCCAGGCCCTCTTGTCCAACATCAGTGTCTGACCTCACAAATGGAGAGGAAGTCGCTACAGCTGAAAAGGTGTGGGTGGCAACTCCATATTAATGTCTATGGATTTAGAATGGGATATCATAAAGGCTCCTATGGGCGTAATGTGAATATATCCCAATACTTTTGTCCATATAGCGTATGTGCTTTTAAGTTTGGTAAATTTCATGACATTACAGACTTTTCTAGACCAAGAGTCCTGCACTGTTGTTTACACAATGAAACAAGACAATCAGGGACTTTTATTTTCTTTTATTACACATCATCAAATCAGTAAGTGCTCATTCACCACTCATCATTCATTTTTTGCTCACTTGACAATCGCTGACAAAATACACTCAACATTCACTTCTGATAATTCAAATGAGTCAATATTCACAACGATATTCATCATAAATTTCATTTCATATACTGTATATATACTTTCATATACATATATGTCCATTCAACCTAAAATGACTTTGAGGTAACCAGTAGTTTGATAGGTGTTCAAATTAAAGAAATACATAGAATGAAATGATAAAACGCTAAATTTATTTCAGATGAACAAAAGCAATAATTTGCATCAATTCAAACCCCAAAAACACAAAACAGCTTCTGCTCACTTCAACATTTTACTATGTATGTTTAATCCACAAATGAATGATGAATTCTGCAGGATAACATCTGCTGAAGTTGCACTTCTAACCTAAGCAGAGGAATGATCTTTGCAGCAAAACTGAAGTGTTAAAGGCAAACATCTGTGACGCTCTGCAGTTTTAAATCAGTGCATGTCTGAATACTTCAGAGGAAGAATATATGAAGATGAAAACTTCTTGCTTCCAGACACACTCTTCTTGATGCCTCTAGATTATGCTGTCAACAAACTCCCTGTAATGTAAATGCAATCAGGCATTTTTATCTGAAAGTTGTGTGGAAGATCATATTTGTAACAATACCAAGAGAACAGGTTTGAAACATTACCTTATGATGCCTGGCAAAGCAGGGTCCCTGTACAGTCCATTATGAAGATATCCATGAGATGCATCAAACAACACCAGCTTGACTCGATCATCTGACTTCATGGCGCTTTTTGCCGTGCTATAGAACTGTACAGAAAAATAATGGCTATGAAAATAACAGTTTATGCATTTAATTTATTTCTGCTCAAGAAAACATAGCTGATAACACAATCACACATACAGACAGAGTTGATTGTATACTGTATCTCTTGCCATGTCATACCTCCTCAGCTATCTGGTAGGGCACTAAATGGTCATCTTTAGAATGAAGGATTAGAAGAGGCATCCTCATTTTCTGCACACTGTAGAAAAATCACAAATATTCTCATTCAGCAATGACAGTCACGGTTTACTGCACATATCAATTTCTTTTATGTTCAGCATTGTGAAATGCTGTTTATAAAGTTTAGTTGAATGCCATTGCCTTATACTTACTTTTCATCACTGGGAAAGGTGAATTTATTATTTTTTAATCTGTCCTGGAAAAAGTACTGAATGTAGGGAAACTTCCAATAATACTGGGATGAAAAAAAAGAAGAAACAGTGGATATACAGGGTGAGTCAAAAGACACAGGACACCATTTTATTTTATTTTTTATGCTGTAACAAACTTCCACGATGTGGTGCTGAAGGTGGTGTTTGTTGTGGATTTTTTCAGCATACACAATTTGTTTTGAGATGACCCCAGAGATAAAAGATAAACTAAAAAATAAAATAAAATAAAATGGTTTCCTGTGACGGGCGGCACGGTGGCGTGGTGGGTAGCGCTGTCGCCTCACAGCAAGGAGGGCCTGGGTTTGATTCCCCGGCTGGGTGACCGGGGTCCTCTCTGTGTGGAGTTTGCATGTTCTCCCCGTGTCTGCGTGGGTTTCCTCCGGGTTCTCCGGTTTCCTCCCACAGTCCAAAGACATGCAGTCAGGTCGATTGGACATGCTAAATTGCCCCTGGGTGTGAGTGTGTGAGTGTCTGTCTGTGTCTGTGTGTCTGCCCTGCGATGGACTGGCGGCCCATCCAGGGTGTATCCTGCCTTCCGCCCGAAGACTGCTGGGATAGGCTCCAGCACCCCCCGCGACCCTGACGGAGAAGCGGCTTAGAAAATGGATGGATGGGTTTCCTGTGACTTCTGACCCACCTTGTACATTATTAGATACAGTATGTTTATGAATCATAAGGCTATATGCGTGGGTGCGAACTTGGGTTAAATACTGCGGGGGGTGGGAAAAAAGCGAGAATTTTGAATTCATGTCCTTGACATGATGACAGAAGTTTAATTTGAGGGAAAGATGCCGAAGGAACTTGTGAGTGAAACACATGGAAATCAGCTCAGCTTTTCTGGTTGTTGTAGTTACCGCAGTTTCACTTTAGCAGCTGTTTACAGACTGTTCAATGCAGTTTCACTACCACAGCTGTTCTTGAGCTTTGCACTAGGACTGTAGGGCTTTAGTTTTGTGCCCCCGCTGTAGTTCGCACCTATGGCTATATGTGTCATGAAGAAAATGATCAGACAACTGTTATAATGCACAGATTTGATATTCTCTACTTATCAGTATTACACCAACACGTGAAAGACCCAGGATGTTTCCTACCCAGGTGAAAGGATGGGGGTATCCTGGTGGTACTTTTCCTGTTTTGAATGCACCCTCAAGTATCACTCCATCAGCAGGGTTACCTAGAAAGACAGGCCTGTGGTAATCTAAGGTAAAAGTGTTTATCATTTCTAGGACATCTTAATACAAATAATGTAATGTACAATGGAAATAACACAGCCAGCAACAAGGGCCATGAATAATAAACCTAAGGAAATTAAAAGGCCTTATTGTGGCTTTTCACTAGACTTTTACTTCTTTTTAGGACACTGTCTATATGATTGATATTTTCATTAATCCATCAGTTTTAGTAAATATATGTCTGGTACTCTGTGCACCTTTCATGTGTTGTGGTACAGTTTTGTATAAACAAAATAATTACACTGAGCACGCTCTCCAAAACTCCTGATGATATATTTTACCACAATGGCATCGAGCTTTTTCAAAATAAGGCCTCAAGAGCTACAACCCCAATTCCAACGAAGTTGGGACGTTGTGTAGAACATAAATAAAAACAGAATACGATGATTTGCAAATCCCTTTCAACCTATATTCAACTGAATACACTACAAAGACAAGATATTTAATGTTCAAATGGATAAACTTTATTGTTTTTTGCATGTTTACCACTGTGTTACATCACCTTTCCTTTTAACAAAACTCTATAAGCGTTTGGGAACTGAGGACACTAATTGTTGGAGCTCTGTAGGTGGAATTCTTTTCCATTCTTGCTTGATGTACAACTTCAGTTGCTCAACAGTCCGAGGTCTCCGTTGTCGTATTTTGCGCTTCATAATGCGCCACACATTTTCAATGGGAGACAGGTCTGGACTGCAGGCAGGCCAGTCTAGTACCTGCACTCTTTTACTACGAAGCCACGCTGTTGTAGCACGTGCAGAATGTGGCTTGGCATTGTGTTGCTGAAATAAGCAGGACATCCCTGAAAAAGACGTTGCTTGGATGGCAGCATATGTTGCTCCAAAACCTGTATGTACCTTTCAGCATTAATTGTGCCTTCACAGATGTGCAAGTTACCCCTGCCATGGGCACTAACACACCCCCACACCATCAGAGATGCTGGCTTTTGAAATTTGTGCTGATAACAATCCAGACAGTCCTTTTCCTCTTTGGCCCGGAGGACACAACGTCCGTGATTCCCAAAAACAATCTGAAATGTGGACTCATCAGACCACAGGACACTTTTCCACTTTGCGTCAGTCCTTCTCAGATGAGCTCAGGCCCAGAGAAGCCGGCGGCGTTTCTGGGTGTTGTTGATATATGACTTTCACTTTGTATGGTAGAATTTTAACTTGCACTTGTAGATGGAGCGACGAACTGTGTTCACTGACAGTGGTTTTCTGAAGTGTTCCTGAGCCCATGTGGAAATATCCGTTACAGAATGATGTGGGTTTTTCAATGCAGTGGCTGCCTGAGGGATCGAAGGTCACGGCATTCAGTGTTGATTTTCTGCCTTGCCGCTTTCTTGCAGAGATTTCTCCAGATTCTCTGAATCTTTTGATGATATTATGACTGTAGATGATGAAATCCCTAAATTCCTTGCAACTGCACATTGAGAAACGTTGTTCTTAAACTGTTGAGCTATTTGCTCACGCAGTTGTTCACAAAGTGGTGAACCTCGCCCCGTCCTTGCTTGTGAATGACTGAGCCTTTCCGGGATGCTCCCTTTATACCCAATCATGACACTCACCTGTTTCCAGTTAACCTGTTCACCTGTGGAATGTTCCAACAGGTGTTTTTTGAGCAGTCATCAACTTTCCCAGTCTTTTGTTGCCCCGTCCCAACGTTTTTGGAACGTGTTGCAGGCATCAAATTCAAAACGAGTGGATATTTGCAAAAAACAATAAAGTTTATCCATTTGAACATTAAATATCTTGTCTTTGTAGTGTGTTCAATTGAATATAGGTTGAAAAGGATTTGCAAATCATCGTATTGTGTTTTTATTTATGTTTTACACAACGTCCCAACTTCATTGGAATTGGGGTTGTATAAGGTCAGAATTATTTTGGGCTTTAACTAGTTTACCTGAAAAACAATATACATTAACGTCCTAACATCCTCCAGTAAAGATTATTTTTAATTTGATATTTCTTACCTTGTTCTTGTAATTTAACTGCAGTGTTAGTTGACACTCTGCAAATAGAATAACAACATGTCCATGTATTTAGAAATATAATACATGATTTACAGTACATGACCCTTATCTAATAACTAGCTTTTTTTTTTTAAAAAAATGCTATAGTGGTGTAGCATTTACCTAAAGCAGCATCATACCTACTTACCCAGTGCCAAGTGAATGTCCCCATATGATCAATGGACTGCCCTTACTGCGCTCCCTCACCCAGTGGTACAGGTAGAGGGCATCAGTGGTCAGCCCAGGCTCTGTGGGCTCACCAGTGGAGTCTCCAAATCCTAAAAAAATGTTAATTATATCTGATAAAGAACAATTTACAACTTTCTAAAATATTATGTAATAGTAAGAATGACATAACATTGCTGTTATTTACTGTTAAACTATAAAATGTGCAGGAATATCATTGCTTACATGAATTAAATGTCATTTTTAATATAAAACAGATGATATTTCAAGAAATGCTTTAAGTGCAATATATAATAATGTTAACATTTTGTAATGTACATGTAATATTTTCCAAAAATCTGTACATGATCATGATGAATTCTTTTGATGCACTGTGTGTCAGAGCTTAACAAAACAGTTGGTGATTATTCAAGCAGATCTGCATGTCCTCACCCATGTTACATTTTTTTAGTTAAACATATATAAAAAACACACATGCTGGGATTACCAAAAAAATGTTTCAGTTAAGTGCTACATCATGCATAAGATGATGTGTAAACAAATAGTGAAATGCAATAAAAATACATGTAATTAAAATCCTATTTTATAAAGACTGATATTGCTTTATAGTAAGTTTTCCATTGAAAGCCATGTTTGATAGAAATGGCACAATAACACTTCATTACTGATGCTGAAACCTTGAGTATCCTTTGATATTGATGCCAATCCAGTATTTCTTCTTAAAAAAGATTTTAATTGAAGTACATCGCCTACAATATTATTCTTTATTGATCTTACAGGGGCCTTCCACCCAGTGACTGCTGAGATAGGCTCCAAGCCCCACCCCGCAACCCAGAAAGATAAGCTGCTTAGAATATACTCAGATGCATATTTTTAACACACCCACTGCCTTTTACATTATATTGAAAACAACTTGGAACAAACTATTATGACATTAACAGAAAGTATGTCTTTCATCTCCGATAAAGCTACCATTTGGACATATGGCACTGATCAGTGGAGTACCAAGGTTTTACCCACCTCTGTAATCCATAACCACTGCATGATAGCCAAGAGAGCTTAGAATCTGCAACACCAAAATGCTGTCAGTGAAACACGATTCACATGATTTAGATTTCTAACAGTGGAAATAGTGAAGCTACTCACATTTGCAACTGCTATTCGATGGGGGGCTGCTCTGTTGAAATAAAACCAGAAAAAAATAAATAAATAAAATAAATCAGATGTCTAGTGTCTCAACAAAGTAACACAAATAACGTAGTGGTTTTAAACATCTACAGTTCACTAAAAGTGTGCTCACACTTCACTGTGACAGCAAAGCTGATGTTTAATGTTCTATGCTGTACAAGGTCTCACCTAAGGTATGTAACAGAGTTCTTGACAAAGTGCAATTCATAAAGTCTCCTTTGTTTGTTTAACAATCATTCCCGAGGGTAAAGATTACTTGGATTGGGGGCATTGAACGACAGCGGGAATTAACAGGACTGTGAGGAGCAAAACGGAAAATGTAAGGACAGAAAATACAGATCTAACGAATTACCTTGATTTCATTAAAAAGAATATGCAAGACAGATAGATTACTAAGAGGTTTCAAATAGCACTGCTATTTGAGGTAGTACTCATGTCTCGAAATCATCAGCTGCACACTCCACACTAGCAGGTAAAATGCTGCTGACTTTATTGGATATACTCACTGTCAATTAATTTATTTTACTTGTAAACGTTTACAGAGCATAAGCCAAATATATGATCCAGGTGAAATGGTTACACACCTGAAAAAAAACCATCCACAACATTTTAACAAGTTTGCCCACCTGTTATTTGTGTTGCCATGAAGATAGATGAAAACAGGCGATCCATCACCCAAAGACTTCTCGTACCAGTCCAGCCCTTTCCCTTGGGCCTCCTTCCACTTGTTCTCAGGGACAGTGTGCCTAATACACAGGAGTCAGAGAACAGGACAATGAGAGAAGATGTACTGTCCCTTACATTTGAAAACTATTCAAATTTGTTCGCTAACAGACATTTCACAGTTCATTCGACTGACCACACGCCTAGTGTCACCCCCTCTTCTGAGGTCAGGTACATGTTAACGGTGTGGTTTAGACCAAGGTCAGCAGGACGGCTCAGGTCAACGAAGTACAGTACTGAGGACAGACACAAAAATGAAAGCATGTTAATCTTTCAGCTGCAATAAACTGCACAGGACACAATGCTGCCATATCAAGCAGAAATGTGCAACATACTTGCATGTGAATAAACCAGGTGCTGTACAATGCCAGGAAACAGCCTCAGTAGAAACGGAGTGACCACATATAGGACACAGAGGGCTAGAAACGTCCATTTCAGCCACACTTTCCATGAAGACCTTCACAACAGAAAATGTCAGAAGGTGTTAGATTATGCAGGTTATGAAACTGGTTTTAGTACTGGCTCTTAGCAGAGCTGTGCTGAGCTTTAGCCTCTTATTGACTATCCGAGCAAGAAAGTAGGCCGAGACTGATAAACAGCTTGACAGATGGAGGCTATGGAGCAGTGAAGTTGAAATCACACTTTTAAAAGTTATTATCTCCACAGTCTTTTGCCACTGTTCTGTCTTTAGCACAGCAGAGTGAAAGAAAGCTTCCGTAACCTCGCTCGCGCTTCCACAGCCTTTTTGCCTTTTGCTGGTTTCTTCTCAGTCTGTTCAGACCCAGCAGCTTCATCCACTCTTCTCCTCATCTTGTAGCACGGTAGCCGAAGAAAATGGCTTTTTGGACTCGTTACTGAAAGCTGATTTAGAGTCTAGAGTCTAATGTGAAAAGTAAACCTATGTCATCACTCTTTACCACACTCTTGACTTCGAGGGGTCATTGGACGGCCTGTGTACCTCACTGGAAACGCCTACTTCACATGGCCAGTAAGGGCCCTTATGTAGTGACACAATAACTGAGAAAATGATTGTAAAGTGTTGCGTAACATTCTGAGGACCTGTCGTGCTGAAAAAGAACAAATAGAAACCATTAGAATCATTTAACCCATTAAGAAGCCAAAACACTTGATAAAATCAACAGTAACACGTAATAATTTCTGGGCTTTTTTCAGCAGGGTATGGAAGTTAGAACCACACCAGCTACATTTTCAGACCACATGAGGAACCACATTTTTCCCCCAGTCCCAGCTTCATAGTTAGATGATTCTTCAAGGGTTCCTTAGTACACCATGTTCCAAATTATTATGCACATGATATTTTTCCCTGATTTTCCTAAATGGTCAATGCAAATGAGTCAGTATAATAAAAGTCATCACCCGTTAGAGTATAAATTGAATTTTATTGAACAAACCTCCCAATGATAACAGTATATTCTTCAAAAATAAAACTCAAAATGCACTGTTCTAAATTATTATGCTCAGCAGAGTTTCAAAACATTTTATAGGTTGTAAAGAACTGAAAATGGTCATTTGTTGAATTTGCAGCATTAGGAGGTCACATTCACTGAAATCAAATGCTATTTCAATCAAAAACATCCTAACAGGCCAAGTTACAGGTTAACATAGGAACCCTTCTTTGATATTACCTTCACAATTCTTGCATCCATTGAACTTGTGAGTTTTTGGAGAGTTTCTGCTTGAATTTCTTTGCATGATGTCAGAATAGCATCCCAGAGCTGCTGTTTTGATGTGAACTGCCTCCCACCCTCATAGATCTTTTGCTTGATGATACTCCAAAGGTTCTCTATAGGGTTGAGGTCAGGGGAAGATGCCACACCATGAGTTTCTCTCCTTTTATGCCCATAGCAGCCAATGACACAGAGGTATTCTTTGCAGCATGAGATGGTGCATTGTCATGCATGAAGATGATTTTGCTCCGGAAGGTACGGTTCTTCTGTTTGTACCATGGAAGAAAGTGGTCAGTCAGAAACTCTATATACTTTGCTGTGGTCATTTTCACACCTTCAGGGACCCTAAAGGGCCCTACCAGCTCTTTCCCCATGATTCCGGCCCAAAACATGACTCCGCCACCTCATTGCTGACGTCGCAGCCTTGTTGGGACATGGTGGCCATTCACCAACCATCCACTACTCCATCCATCTGTACCATCCACAACACCATACCATCTGTTGCACAACACTCATCAGTAAACAAGACCGTTTGAAATTTAGTCTTCATGTATGTCTGGGCCCACTGCAACCGTTTCTGCTTGTGAGCACTGGTTAGGGGTGGCTGAATAGTAGGTTTATGCACCACAGCAAGCCTTTGAAGGATCCTACACCTTGAGGTTCGCAGGACCCCAGAGGCACCAGCAGCTTCAAATACCTGTTTGCTGGTTTGTAATGGCATTTTAGCAGCTGCTCTCTTAATCCGATGAACTTGCCTGGCAGAAACCTTCCTCATTCTGCCTTTATCTGCACGAACCCGTCTGTGCTCTGAATCAGCCACAAATCTCTTCACAGTGTGATGATCACGCTTAAGTTTTCAGGAAATATCTAATGTTTTCATACCTTGTCCAAGGCATTGCACTATTTGACGCTTTTCGGCAGCAGAGAGATCCTTTTTCTTTCCCATGTTGCTTGAAACCTGTGGCCTGCTTAATAATGTGAAACATCCTTCTTAAGTAGTTTTCCTTTAATTGGGCTCACCTGGCAAACTAATTATCACAGGTGTCTGAGATTGATTTCAGTGATCCAAAGAGCCCTGAGACACAATACCATCCATGAGCTTAATTGAGAAAACAAAAAATTAATCTTTATGACACTTCAATCCAATTTGCATAATAATTTGGAACGTGGTGTAAAGGGATTATCTCTATATAGAACCAATCCATGCTTATCCTCTTAGGGCGTTTATACACTTGGGCCAAAGTGGGCTCAAACCGGTTTCTTTTGCATATGTGAACACAATCGGACCCCTCTAAACGGCCTCAAAAACGAACCGAACCGGCCTCAAGAGGTGGTCTCGGTTCGGTTCGTTTTGTGATTCGATTAATTTGTGCATTGTGAAAACAAAACAGCCCCAGTCTGCTGTAGCTTTGCTTTATGGACGTCAAGACTCACCGTCCACACAACTAGTCTTCAGCAATTCAGCAGGTAAAACAGACCAAGGGTCATTTAGAAGGTTCTACTCAGGATGAAGTCTGTGAAAGTGGTCAGTCAGAAACTCTATATACTTTGCTGAGGTCATTTTCACACCTTCAGGGACCCTAAAGGGCCCTACCAGCTCTTTCCCCATGATTCCGGCCCAAAACATGACTCCGCCACCTCATTGCTGACGTCGCAGCCTTGTTGGGACATGGTGGCCATTCACCAACCATCCACTACTCCATCCATCTGTACCATCCAGGGTTGCACGACACTCCTCAGTAAAAAAGTATGTCTGGGCCCACTGCAACCGTTTTTGCTTGTGAGCACTGGTTAGGGGTGGCCGAATAGTAGGTTTATAAAACTTTGCTTTATGGACCTCGAGACTCACCATCCACACAACTAGTCTTCAGCAATTCAGCAGGTAAAACAGACCAAGGGTCATTTAGAAGGTTCTACTCAGGATGAAGTCTGTCCAAGGTCTGAGACCGACAGCAGCGATAAGATGTGAGAGCCCGCGTGACTTTACGGTGTTAAAGGCTCGAGCTGCTTTCACACTGAACACTGAATTAATGAAAATTAGTTCAGTGAGGAGCACAGCCGAAAACGGAGCCCACCCCGGCAGACCCGCAGGGCCATTTTTCCACTTTCCGAGCCGTGAGGGCTGTGAAAGGGGTCCGAGTTCTAATGGAGTGATGGTCTGAACAAAAAGTGGTCTGAGATCTCAAAGGACCAGAAAGAAAACTGAGTCCTCTTTAGAGGTCACTTACAGTGTGAACAAGAAAATGAACTGAGGTCATGTGGAGTTGGTTCCCTTCCAGGCTCACTTTAACAGAACTCGGTTCGGTTCTTTTAAAACGAACTACATGTGAAAACACTGGTAAATGCCAGGCATTTATGCTAACTGGTTGAGCTATTCTTTACGAAACCTCAACTTTACCTGGAAAAAATTAAGAAGCCTTTTTTTCACAGAAACACATGCATTTATAGCTTTTAGAAGGGCGTTCTGGTGCATTTAACAAGAAGTGTACCAAAGCGTAGTCCTTGGGACAGGTGGCGGTCTTACTGGGTGGGGTGTGGGAGCAGCAGTGGACTGAATCAGGGCATGAGAGAAAAAATATGCTGAACTTCACAACTCAAATAATTGAAAAACAACATAAATAAACCTGCCAACTGTAACAGTGAGAAACAGAGTGAATTAAGTAAGAAGTATAGCATCAACTTTTGCAACAGCAAAGGCTACTGTCCCAGTCCTCCTATCGTTCCTTCTTAGAAGAAAAGTGAGCAAAAATTGGTGATGTTGCAAAATACGTTCAGCATTAGTCTATTATTCACTGAAGACAATAGGACGCAGGCGCAGTCAGTTACTTTAAAACTTTTCCTTTATTTTATCTGTTCATATATTTGCCGTGCTTATGAAGTGCCCATTCAACAATCCAGTGTAAGAAGTAGAATAACTAAAAATCATTTAAAAATGAAAAAGCTTGATTCTATCGTAACTAAAAAGTGCATTACATCTTATATTAGAAGTTACTAGACATGACAGAACTCATTTACTGTCCTGCAGACTATGAAGGAATTACAGTGTAGTGGATGATGAAGTCTATTATATCTACTACCTATGATCTCCACAGTAGAATGTGTCATGGATTAGAATATGTGACAGTAATGTTGAAGGCCATGATCTGGTCCCAGACACCCTTCCTTTGCACCACGTAGTTATGCTGCCAGTGTCTGCACAAACTCCCTGTAATGTAAATAATATGAAATGCAAAAAATAACGTATCTGCATGTGTTTATAATCCAGTCCTTTACGACTGATTACTGACACAAGATTTGAGACATTACCTTACGATGCCTGGTAAAGCAGGGTCTCTGTAGACTCCATTATGACCATATCTAAGAGATCTTTCAAACGACACCAGTTTGATTCGTTTGTCTGACTTCAGGGCTTCTCTGGCTATGCTGTAAAGCTGGATACCAAAATATGGTTCATGAATCTGCATTTGAGTTTAACTCAGGAGTATACATCTGATGACACTAAACAAGCATATGGGCGTGATTACTCCTGTGTCATACCTCCTGAGCCATTTTAAATGGTGCCACTTGGTCATCTTCAGCATGAAGCATCAGAAGAGGCGTCCTCATTTTCTTCAAGCTGGAAAAGCAGCATATTCTCATTCAGAAACATGGTAATGAGACTGACTTACTGTGCTGTTCTCCATTATTACATTCTAAATTGTTAATCACTGTTTCTGCGCTTCAGTTTTACACATACTTCTCGTCATTTGGCACGGGGGCTTTCTTTTCTTTGGGTAAGCTCAGGAAATAGTACTGAATGTAAGGAAACTTCCAGTAATACTAGAAGAAAAAAAGATTTGATTCAGTATCACACATATGCAGTTCTGTGATATTTGGAGAAGCATCATAACAGTTGTTTTGATAATTAGACATTTTTAATAATCAGAATTAGAATTATTATTAGAATGTATTATGCTAAAAAAAAGATCTTCATGTGTTCTTCAGTAAGGACAATAGTTCTATTTAGACCCATGAGTTCTAGCCTATATAGAACCATTTAATGTTTAAATGGTTCTTTGGATGGTAAAATGGATCTTCAGTTTGACGGAGAGAGGTTCTTTTTTTCACAAACGTTCTATATAGCACCAAAAGGGTTTTCATTTTGTTACAAGCTTGATTTTAAACACTCATGGCTTTGTGCATTTGGCTGGTCATTCAAGTACACCTGGTAGCCCCCTTGGGCAAGACACTTAACCCTTTTGTGCTGTTCCCAGATAGGCAACAAATTTCCCTTGTAGGACCAATAAGGTACATAACATTTCACAATGCAAAGAACCATTTAAAGATCAAATTATTTTATTAAGGATAGTACTTCTGGTTCTAAATACAATCATCACCTTTACTGAAGAATTCTTAAAGAAGAAGAAGATGTTTATATACTAAATGCAGATGTACAAGAAATTTTCTTGGTTTTGGCATCAGTGGAAAAGCCTGCTATTACCAGAATGTCAACATTTGTAAGACCAAAGGTGTCACCTACCCATGCAAAAGGATGGGCGTATCTCTTTTGTAATGTATGTGTAAATGCACCTTCAAGTATCACTCCATCAGCAGGGTTTCCTGGAAAATATGAATGTTTATGATTTTTTGTATTGCTGTACTGCTTATAATAAATCTTAGCACACTGGGCAGTCGTGGGCTGGAGGTTAGGGAACTGGTCCTGTAACCGGAAGGTTGCTGGATTGATCCCCAGTGCTGACAGTCCATGACTGAGGTGTCCTTGAACAAGACACCTAACCCCCAATTGCTCCCTGGGCGCCATGGATAGGGCTGCCCACCGCTCTGGGCAAGTGTGCTTACTGCCCCCTAGTGTGTGTGTATTCACTAGTGTGTATGTGGTGTTTCACTTTCATGGATGGGTTAAATGCGGAGGTGGAATTTCCCTGCTTGTGGGATTAAAAAGTATCACTTAACTTAACTTAGTTTATCCATAGAATGTGCAGGTGTGTAACTATAAACACATCATGGACCATGCATAATGTAGATGTAATGTCAGTATCACTACAGTGGAAACACTACTGAGTAAAAGTGAAAGATTATAGAAAAGTTAAACAGCTGAAAAAGAACAGAGGGATTTCACATCTTTTAGAACAAAAGTACAGCACAGCACAGTAAGTACACAAGTCAGAAACCATTTCATTTCCAGTCAAAACAGCTATTAAGTACAAGTTACCAGTTTTCTTTTTTCTTTTTTTTTGTTCTGGGGAGGTTAGAAATAGGATCATTTGGTTACGAAAGGAAGGGGAAAGTCAAAAGAAAAATAAGTGAAAAATAAAGCTTCCAAAACTGGAGTGTTTGAATGATGAGAAGAAGAAAATGCAACCAACTTCTAAGACTGGACTTTGGAGGTGTGGAAAAAATGTGTAGATTTATTTGAAAAATTGAAAGCAATGTCCCAAAATGAATGGACGCTGCTATAAAAGTAAATGGTGGACACACTAAATACCTGTCATGATTGGCCCCTCCCAGTCCTGTCCGTCTGTTTGTGCTGTGTTTTGGTTTAGCCCATGTGTTTTTGTTTTGGTTTTGTAGTCCAGCCCCCTTGTTTAGTGACTCCGCCCCTGATTGTTCCCACCTGTGTTTCCACCTGTGTCTTGTGATCCCTTGTTAGCCCTTGTGTATTTAAGACCTGTGTTTGTCTGGGTCTGTGTTGGTCTTTGTAATGTTTGATGTTTTGAAGCTTGTTCTGTTTGGATGGTGTTTAGATTTTTTGATCTTGTTTGTTGTTTGATTCTTGGTTGAGGTTCTGTGTTTTTGTTTATCATGTCTGACCCGCATTCTCTCCGTATTGGCTACTTGAACCTGGACTGTCATGACTATGACCCTGGAGTTGCCCATGATAAAAGCTGCTTATCTTAGCGTATGCATCCGCCTCCTCGCTCCATGTCGCAATACCAATATATGTGTATATATAATTGTTGAGGCCTCTGTGTAATTTTCTATTAAATAAATGTTCTCTTTTTCAGACCTAAAAGTTGTGGACAATTGAATGAAAGTTACATAAATTGTGGTATGTCACTTTTGCACAGTAGTGTAGTCGGTTTATTACCTTGCTCTTGTAGTTTCACTGCAAGGTTAGTTGTTACTCTGTAAATGCAAAGGCAGCCTTTGTCTTTGCAGCCATAAATGATCATGATTTATAATATTCATATATAATTACATGATAATTACATTGCCCAGCAGATTCAGAAAACATTTTTCTACTGCTATGCTAATGGCAAAGCACTCATATGATTTGGCAAAGCAATCATACAGAAGTTACTAAATTAATATACTCTATGTTGTCACTAGATGGCAAAGATTGCATATGCTGTACATATAACCAACATCTACTCACACTGTGCCTATTGAGTGACCCCATATGACCAGTGGACTGCCCTTACTACGCTCCCTTACCCAGTGGTACAGGTAGAGGGCATCAATGAACAGTCCAGATCCTGTGGGCTCACCAGTCGATTCTCCAAATCCTAAAAAAAATGTTAATTATATCTGATAAAGAACAATTTACAACTTTCTAAAATATGATGTAATAGTAAGAATGACATAACATTGCTGTTATTTATTTACTGTTAAACTATAAAATGTGCAGGAATATCATTGTTTACATGAATTAAATGTCATTTTTAATATTTTTATTATATAACAGATGATATTTCAAGAAATGCTTTAAGTGCAATATATAATAATCTTAACATTTTGTAATGTACATGTAATATTTTCCAAAAATCTGTACATGATCATGATGAATTCTTTTGATGCACTGTGTGTCAGAGCTTAACAAAACAGTTGGTGATTATTCAAGCAGATCTGCATGTCCTCACCCATGTTACATTTTTTTAGTTAAACATATATAAAAAACACACATGCTGGGATTACCAAAAAAATGTTTCAGTTAAGTGCTACATCATGCATAAGATGATGTGTAAACAAATAGTGAAATGCAATAAAAATACATGTAATTAAAATCCTATTTTATAAAGACTGATATTGCTTTATAGTAAGTTTTCCATTGAAAGTCATGTTTGATAGAAATGGCACAATAACACTTCATTACTGATGCTGAAACCTTGAGTATCCTTTGATATTGATGCCAATCCAGTATTTCTTCTTAAAAAAGATTTTAATTGAAGTACATCGCCTACAATATTATTCTTTATTGATCTTACAGGGGCCTTCCACCCAGTGACTGCTGAGATAGGCTCCAAGCCCCACCCCGCAACCCAGAAAGATAAGCTGCTTAGAATATACTCAGATGCATATTTTTAACACACCCACTGCCTTTTACATTATATTGAAAACAACTTGGAACAAACTATTATGACATTAACAGAAAGTATGTCTTTCATCTCCGATAAAGCTACCATTTGGACATATGGCACTGATCAGTGGAGTACCAAGGTTTTACCCACCTCTGTAATCCATAACCACTGCATGATAGCCAAGAGAGCTTAGAATCTGCAACACCAAAATGCTGTCAGTGAAACACGATTCACATGATTTAGATTTCTAACAGTGGAAATAGTGAAGCTACTCACATTTGCAACTGCTATTCGATGGGGGGCTGCTCTGTTGAAATAAAACCAGAAAAACAAAAAAAAAAAATAAATCACACGTCTAGTGTCCCAACAAAGTAACACAAATAAAATAGTGGTTTTAAACATCTACAGTTCACTAAAAGTGTGCTCACACTTCACTGTGACAGCAAAGCTGATGTTTAATGTTCTATGCTGTAAAAGTTCTTGACAAGTCCCATCAGCTGCACACTCCACACTAGCAGGTAAAATGCTGCTGACTTTATTGGATATACTCACTGTCAATTAATTTATTTTACTTGTAAACGTTTACAGAGCATAAGCCAAATATATGATCCAGGTGAAATGGTTACACACCTGAAAAAAAACCATCCACAACATTTTAACAAGTTTGCCCACCTGTTATTTGTGTTGCCATGAAGATAGATGAAAACAGGCGATCCATCACCCAAAGACTTCTCGTACCAGTCCAGCCCTTTCCCTTGGGCCTCCTTCCACTTGTTCTCAGGGACAGTGTGCCTAATACACAGGAGTCAGAGAACAGGACAATGAGAGAAGATGTACTGTCCCTTACATTTGAAAACTATTCAAATTTGTTCGCTAACAGACATTTCACAGTTCATTCGACTGACCACACGCCTAGTGTCACCCCCTCTTCTGAGGTCAGGTACATGTTAACGGTGTGGTTTAGACCAAGGTCAGCAGGACGGCTCAGGTCAACGAAGTACAATACTGAGGACAGACACAAAAATGAAAGCATGTTAATCTTTCAGCTGCAATAAACTGCACAGGACACAATGCTGCCATATCAAGCAGAAATGTGCAACATACTTGCATGTGAATAAACCAGGTGCTGTACAATGCCAGGAAACAGCCTCAGTAGAAACGGAGTGACCACATATAGGACACAGAGGGCTAGAAACGTCCATTTCAGCCACACTTTCCATGAAGACCTTCACAACAGAAAATGTCAGAAGGTGTTAGATTATGCAGGTTATGAAACTGGTTTTAGTACTGGCTCTTAGCAGAGCTGTGCTGAGCTTTAGCCTCTTATTGACTATCCGAGCAAGAAAGTAGGCCGAGACTGATAAACAGCTTGACAGATGGAGGCTATGGAGCAGTGAAGTTGAAATCACACTTTTAAAAGTTATTATCTCCACAGTCTTTTGCCACTGTTCTGTCTTTAGCACAGCAGAGTGAAAGAAAGCTTCCGTAACCTCGCTCGCGCTTCCACAGCCTTTTTGCCTTTTGCTGGTTTCTTCTCAGTCTGTTCAGACCCAGCAGCTTCATCCACTCTTCTCCTCATCTTGTAGCACGGTAGCCGAAGAAAATGGCTTTTTGGACTCGTTACTGAAAGCTGATTTAGAGTCTAGAGTCTAATGTGAAAAGTAAACCTATGTCATCACTCTTTACCACACTCTTGACTTCGAGGGGTCATTGGACGGCCTGTGTACCTCACTGGAAACGCCTACTTCACATGGCCAGTAAGGGCCCTTATGTAGTGACACAATAACTGAGAAAATGATTGTAAAGTGTTGCGTAACATTCTGAGGACCTGTCATGCTGAAAAAGAACAAATAGAAACCATTAGAATCATTTAACCCATTAAGAAGCCAAAACACTTGATAAAATCAACAGTAACACGTAATAATTTCTGGGCTTTTTTCAGCAGGGTATGGAAGTTAGAACCACACCAGCTACATTTTCAGACCACATGAGGAACCACATTTTTCCCCCAGTCCCAGCTTCATAGTTAGATGATTCTTCAAGGGTTCCTTAGTACACCATGTTCCAAATTATTATGCACATGATATTTTTCCCTGATTTTCCTAAATGGTCAATGCAAATGAGTCAGTATAATAAAAGTCATCACCCGTTAGAGTATAAATTGAATTTTATTGAACAAACCTCCCAATGATAACAGTATATTCTTCAAAAATAAAACTCAAAATGCACTGTTCTAAATTATTATGCTCAGCAGAGTTTCAAAACATTTTATAGGTTGTAAAGAACTGAAAATGGTCATTTGTTGAATTTGCAGCATTAGGAGGTCACATTCACTGAAATCAAATGCTATTTCAATCAAAAACATCCTAACAGGCCAAGTTACAGGTTAACATAGGAACCCTTCTTTGATATTACCTTCACAATTCTTGCATCCATTGAACTTGTGAGTTTTTGGAGAGTTTCTGCTTGAATTTCTTTGCATGATGTCAGAATAGCATCCCAGAGCTGCTGTTTTGATGTGAACTGCCTCCCACCCTCATAGATCTTTTGCTTGATGATACTCCAAAGGTTCTCTATAGGGTTGAGGTCAGGGGAAGATGCCACACCATGAGTTTCTCTCCTTTTATGCCCATAGCAGCCAATGACACAGAGGTATTCTTTGCAGCATGAGATGGTGCATTGTCATGCATGAAGATGATTTTGCTCCGGAAGGTACGGTTCTTCTGTTTGTACCATGGAAGAAAGTGGTCAGTCAGAAACTCTATATACTTTGCTGAGGTCATTTTCACACCTTCAGGGACCCTAAAGGGCCCTACCAGCTCTTTCCCCATGATTCCGGCCCAAAACATGACTCCGCCACCTCATTGCTGACGTCGCAGCCTTGTTGGGACATGGTGGCCATTCACCAACCATCCACTACTCCATCCATCTGTACCATCCAGGGTTGCACGACACTCCTCAGTAAAAAAGTATGTCTGGGCCCACTGCAACCGTTTTTGCTTGTGAGCACTGGTTAGGGGTGGCCGAATAGTAGGTTTATAAAACTTTGCTTTATGGACCTCGAGACTCACCATCCACACAACTAGTCTTCAGCAATTCAGCAGGTAAAACAGACCAAGGGTCATTTAGAAGGTTCTACTCAGGATAAAGTCTGTCCGAGATCTGAGACCGACAGCAGCGATAAGATGTGAGAGCCCGCGTGACTTTACGGTGTTAAAGGCTCGAGCTGCTTTCACACTGAACACTGAATTAATGAAAATTAGTTCAGTGAGGAGCACAGCCGAAAACGGAGCCCACCCCGGCAGACCCGCAGGGCCATTTTTCCACTTTCCGAGCCATGAGGGCTGTGAAAGGGGTCCGAGTTCTAATGGAGTGATGGTCTGAACAAAAAGTGGTCTGAGATCTCAAAGGACCAGAAAGAAAACTGAGTCCTCTTTAGAGGTCACTTACAGTGTGAACACAAAATGAACTGAGGTCATGTGGAGTTGGTTCCCTTCCAGGCTCACTTTAACAGAACTCGGTTCGGTTCTTTTAAAACGAACTACATGTGAAAACACTGGTAAATGCCAGGCATTTATGCTAACTGGTTGAGCTATTCTTTATGGAACCCCGCTGGTGACATCCTGTAGAAATAAAAATAATGCATGGCCACGACTTAGTAAGGTGTGGGAACGAGATAATGAAGTCGTGGCCACGACTTAGTAAAGAGTGGGAACAAGATCCTAATGCATGGCCATGACTTAGTAAGCTGATCTCGTTCTTCCACCTTACTAAGTCATGGCCATGACTTAATCATCTCACTCCCATGCCTTATTAAGTCATGGCCACGCATTAGGATCTCGACCATGTATTGTTTTTATCTTAGGTTATTAAAGTGTGTAAAAGGTGGGCCCTGGCCATTTTAGGGGTTAAATAGTTTTTTTTACATGGTGAAATGGTTCTTCAGTTAGATAGAACTTGTGTTGTATATGGTTCTTTAGAGAACCTCTTTGGAAATAGTTCTATATAGCACCAAAATAGGTTTTTCTGTTGTACTATTTAGGATTGTTTTCAGTACAGAAACATGTACAGGACATTCTTCATTCTTTACTGAAGAACCATCTTTTTTAGGAGTGTAAGCCAGGGTTCGGCAATACCACTGACTTTCTTTTTGATCTGATCTGAATATTAGCAAAATTCAAAACCATTATGTTGGTTCCTGACGGTTTTGTAATGTATTTTGGGTTTTTAATGGGGGAAAATTGAAATAGGGAAAAAAAAATGTTTTTTTCAATTTTCCAATTTGGTTTTCATTGCCATTTAGAAATATTAAGCAGGTTCAGTTTATGACTGTTATTCATTCAGCTGAATGCGATTAAATGTTTTCTCTATTTCACAGGATTTCACAGTTCTGCTGGTAGACTATTGCAAATAACCTAAAAGCACTGTCTCACTTGTACACACAAGCAGCTCAACTTTACCTGGAAAAATTTAGGAAGCCTTTTTTTCCACAGAAACACATGCATATATAACTTTTAGAAGGGCCTTCTGGTGCATTTAACAAGAAGTGTACCAAAGCGTAGTCCTTGGGACAGGTGGCGGTCTTACTGGGTGGGGTGTGGGAGCAGCAGTGGACTGAATCAGGGCATGAGAGAAAAAATATGCTGAACTTCGCAACTTTTTATAAATATACTTATAATATAATGTATATATTATCCATCCATCCATTCTCTAAGCCGCTTCTCCGTCAGGGTCACGGATATATATATATATATATATATATATATATAATAATATCTATAATTAAGAAGTATAGCATCAACTTTTGCAACAGCAAAGGCTACTGTCCCAGTCCTCCTATCGTTCCTTCTTAGAAGAAAAATGAGCAAAAATTGGTGATGTTGCAAAATACGTTCAGCAGTAGTCTATTATTCACTGAAGACAATAGGACGCAGGCGCAGTCAGTTACTTTAAAACTTTTCCTTTATTTTATCTGTTCATCATATTTGCCGTGCTTATGAAGTGCCCATTCAACAATCCAGTGTAAGAAGCAGAATAACTAAAAATCATTTAAAAATTAAAAAGCTTGATTCTATCATAACTAAAAAAATGCATTACATCTTATATTAGAAGTTGCTAGACATGACAGAACTCATTTGAAGGAATTACAGTGTAGTGGATGATGAAGTCTATTATATGTACTACCTATGATCTCCACAGTAGAATGTGTCATGGATTAGAATATGTGACAGTAATGTTGAAGGCCATGATCTGGTCCCAGACACCCTTCCTTTGCACCACGTAGTTATGCTGCCAGTGTCTGCACAAACTCCCTGTAATGTAAATAATATGAAATGCAAAAAATAACGTATCTGCATGTGTTTATAATCCAGTCCTTTACCACTGATTACTGACACAAGATTTGAGACATTACCTTACGATGCCTGGTAAAGCAGGGTCTCTGTAGACTTCATCATGACCATATCTAAGAGATCTTTCAAACGACACCAGTTTGATTCGTTTGTCTGACTTCAGGGCTTCTCTGGCTATGCTGTAAAGCTGGATACCAAAATATGGTTCATGAATCTGCATTTGAGTTTAACTCAGGAGTATACATCTGATGACACTAAACAAGCATATGGGGCGTGATTACTCCTGTGTCATACCTCCTGAGCCATTTTAAATGGTGCCACTTGGTCATCTTCAGCATGAAGCATCAGAAGAGGCGTCCTCATTTTCTTCAAGCTGGAAAAGCAGCATATTCTCATTCAGAAACATGGTAATGAGACTGACTTACTGTGCTGTTCTCCATTATTACATTCTAAATTGTTAATCACTGTTTCTGCGCTTCAGTTTTACACATACTTCTCGTCATTTGGCACGGGGGCTTTCTTTTCTTTGGGTAAGCTCAGGAAATAGTACTGAATGTAAGGAAACTTCCAGTAATACTAGGAGAAAAAAAGATTTGATTCAGTATCACACATATACAGTTCTGTGATATTTGGAGAAGCATCATAACAGTTGTTTTGATAATTAGACATTTTTAATAATCAGAATTAGAATTTGTATTATGCTAAAAAAAAGATCTTCATGTGTTCTTCAGTAAGGACAATAGTTCTATTTAGACCCATGAGTTCTAGCCTATATAGAACCATGTAATGTTTAAATGGTTCTTTGGATGGTAAAATGGATCTTCAGTTTGACGGAGAGAGGTTCTTTTTTTCACAAACGTTCTATATAGCACCAAAAGGGTTTTCATTTTGTTACAAGCTTGATTTTAAACACTCATGGCTTTGTGCATTTGGCTGGTCATTCAAGTACACCTGGTAGCCCCCTTGGGCAAGACACTTAACCCTTTTGTGCTGTTCCCAGATAGGCAACAAATTTCCCTTGTAGGACCAATAAGGTACATAACATTTCACAATGCAAAGAACCAATTAAAGATCAAATTATTTTATTAAGGATAGTACTTCTGGTTCTAAATACAATCATCACCTTTACTGAAGAATTCTTAAAGAAGAAGAAGACGTTTATATACTAAATGCAGATGTACAAGAAATTTTCTTGGTTTTGGCATCAGTGGAAAAGCCTGCTATTACCAGAATGTCAACTTTTGTAAGACCAAAGGTGTCACCTACCCATGCAAAAGGATGGGCGTATCTCTTTTGTAATGTATGTGTAAATGCACCTTCAAGTATCACTCCATCAGCAGGGTTTCCTGGAAAATATGAATGTTTATGATTTTTTGTATTGCTGTACTGCTAATAATAAATCTTAGTGCACTGGGCAGTCGTGGGCTGGAGGTTAGGGAACTGGTCCTGTAAACGGAAGGTTGCTGGTTTGATCCCCAGTGCCGACAGTCCATGACTGAGGTGTCCTTGAACAAGACACCTAACCACCAACTGCTCCCCGGGCGCCGTGGTTAGGGCTGCCCACCGCTCTGGGCAAGTGTGCTCACTGCCTCCTAGTGTGTGTGTATTCACTAGTGTGTATGTGGTGTTTCACTTTCATGGATGGGTTAAATGCAGAGGTGGAATTTCCCTGCTTGTGGGATTAAAAAAGTATCACTTAATTAATGAACTTACTTAATTTAGTTTATCCATAGAATGTGCAGGTGTGTAACTATAAACACATCATGGACCATGCATAATGTAGATGTAATGTCAGTATCACTACAGTGGAAACACTACTGAGTAAAAGTGAAAGATTATAGAAAGGTTAAACAGCTGAAAAAGAACAGAGGGATTTCACATCTTTTAGAACAAAAGTACAGCACAGCACAGTAAGTACACAAGTCAGAAACCATTTCATTTCCAGTCAAAACAGCTATTAAGTACAAGTTACCAGTTTTCTTTTTTCTTTTTTTTGTTCTGGGGAGGTTAGAAATAGGATCATTTGGTTACGAAAGGAAGGGGAAAGTCAAAAGAAAATAAGTGAAAAATAAAGTTTCCAAAACTGGAGTGTTTGAATGATGAGAAGAAGAAAATGCATCCAACTGGACTTTGGAGGTGTGGAAGAAATGTGTAGATTTATTTGAAAAATTGAAAGCAATGTCCCAAAATGAATGGACGCTGCTATAAAAGTAAATGGTGGACACACTAAATACCTGTCATGATTGGCCCCTCCCAGTCCTGTCCATCAGTTTGTGCTGTGTTTTGGTTTAGCCCATGTGTTTTTGTTTTGTAGTCCAGCCCCCTTGTTTAGTGACTCCGCCCCTGATTGTTCCCACCTGTGTTTCCACCTGTGTCTTGTGATCCCTTGTTAGCCCTTGTGTATTTAAGACCTGTGTTTGTCTGGGTCTGTGTTGGTCTTTGTAATGTTTGATGTTTTGAAGCTTGTTCTGTTTGGATGGTGTTTAGATTTTTTGATCTTGTTTGTTGTTTGATTCTTGGTTGAGGTTCTGTGTTTTTGTTTATCATGTCTTACCCGCATTCTCTCCGTATTGGCTACTTGAACCTGGACTGTCATGACTACGACCCTGGAGTTGCCCATGATAAAAGCCGCTTATCTTAGCGTATGCATCCGCCTCCTCGCTCCATGTCACAATACCAATATATGTGTATATATAATTGTTGAGGCCTCTGTGTAATTTTCTATTAAATAAATGTTCTCTTTTTCAGACCTAAAAGTTGTGGACAATTGAATGAAAGTTACATAAATTGTGGTATGTCACTTTTGCACAGTAGTGTAGTCGGTTTATTACCTTGCTCTTGTAGTTTCACTGCAAGGTTAGTTGTTACTCTGTAAATGCAAAGGCAGCCTTTGTCTTTGCAGCCATAAATGATCATGATTTATAATATTCATATATAATTACATGATAATTACATTGCCCAGCAGATTCAGAAAACATTTTTCTACTGCTATGCTAATGGCAAAGCACTCATATGATTTGGCAAAGCAATCATACAGAAGTTACTAAATTAATATAGTCTATGTTGTCACTAGATGGCAAAGATTGCAAATGCTGTACATATAACCAACATCTACTCACACTGTGCCTATTGAGTGACCCCATATGACCAGTGGACTGCCCTTACTACGTTCCCTTACCCAGTGGTACAGGTAGAGGGCATCAATGATCAGTCTAGATCCTGTGGGCTCACCAGTCGAGTCTCCAAATCCTAAAAGATTTTGGATTTGACAAGGAACCATTTCCAGCTCATAGACCACCATTTCGATTGTTATTTGTTTTAACATACCCCGGTAATCCATAACCACTGCATGATAGCCAAGAGAACTGATGACCTGCAACATCCAAAACACTGTCACTGGGGTGTTTTTGGTCACATTGTTTAGATTTCTGAGAGTGAATAAAGTGGAGCTACTCACATTGGCAGTTGCTATTCGATGTGGGGTTGCTCTGTTAGAATGTCAGTTTTAGAACACCATTAATAAAAGTCATACAAAGATTGAAACACAAATTATTGGGATGCATAGTTAATCCATCTATACATTAACTGTGTGTGACAGTAAAGCTGACATTTGGTTTTCCTCTGTAAAAAGGTTAAACCTAGTTTTGTAAGAGTGTCTGACTGACCAAAGTACAGTGGAAAGAGACACTGTCTCACTGGTCTGTTTAATTATCACTCTACAAAAATGCTTAACACACACACACACACACACACACACACACACACACACACACACACACACACCTAAGCTGCTTCTCCCTCAGGGTTACGGGGAGGAATTAAAACATAACAGAACAAAATATTAACTGTTTCTTTGGATTAAAAATAGATGAATTTGACCCATTTCTGCAGGCTGGCAAGATAGAAATTGACTCAGATATTTTCAATTAATACAGTCAATTGAAATGGTTTCCCTGTAATGGTGTTATCAGACTAACTAGGCCACCATTGACTCTCTCTGTGTAATGTTGTTTTGAGCTGTTAATGAACAATAAGGGGTGAGAAGTGAGAACCCCTTGCACAACTTTCCATGATGAGTGCTGTGCCAAGAAAAAATGGACAGGACAACTGCAGATTCTTTTATATCGAAACACTGTCAACATACTAAATATACTTTTAGAAATGCTGACTTGATTACCTACGAAGACAAAATTTAGAGTTTCCACTGAAATACATTGCATCAACGTTATTGAAGAAAAAATGCATAGCACAAAAACTGAGACCTCCAAAACAGAAGTTGTATTTCATGGCTACTGTGAAAAGGGGTAAAGAGTCAAACCATTTACCACCATATAGTTGTGGAAATAATGGATTAGCCAAGATGTGTTTGGTGTCTTAAGTTTGCTTTTTTTTAGTATTGTGCTAGTGCCAAGTGGCTAATGTAATGCCATCACTTTAGAAACATGTGAACTGTCTAAACCATCATACACTTGCCTCAAACCATGTTGAGCTGGTAAGTAATCTGAAATAGACCTAAATGGACAAAAATGCAGCATTTAATACAGAAATCAAATAAATAAGTGTATTTGAGAGTATTATTTAGCATTTTGCATGATGCTAACCTGTTTGTTTGTAGTTTCCATTACTTGTTAGCAACATTGACCTTGTATCTCCAGTACAAATTTTAAAAACCAAGCTTAATACACCAAATACAACAATCAGACATAAGATCACGACCACCCCCGTATTTCTACGCTCATTGTCCATTTTATCAACTCCACTTACCGCACAGGTAATTATAGGTAATTAATCTGTAATTACAGGGCAGTTTTTAAACACTGTGTCCACTCACTGTCCACTTTAGACAGTCCTACGTTGTCGGTCCACCTTGTAGATGTAAAGTCAGAGACGATAGCTCATCTGCTGCTGCACAGTTTGGGTTGGTCATCCTCTAGTCCTTCATCAGTGGTCACAGGACACTGTTAGCTGGATATTTTTGGTTGGTGGACTATTCTCAGTCCAGCAGTGACAGTGAGGTGTTAAAAACTCCAGCAGCACTGCTGTGTCTGATCCACTCAGACCAGCACAACACACACTAACACACCACCACCACCACGTCAGTATTACTGCAGTTCTGAGAATGATCCACCACCCAAATATGTACCTGCTCTGTGCGGGTCCATGGGGGTCCTGACCACTGAAGAACAGGGTAAAAGGGGGCTAACAAAGTATCAGAGAAACAGATGGACTACAGTCTGTAACTGTAGAACTACAAAGTGCAGCTATACAGTAAGTGGAGCTGATAAAGTGGACAATGAGCGTAGAAACAAGGAGGTGGTCAGACTGGCATGACTGGAATGGCTGAACTATTCTAAGGTTATCCTAAGAGAAGTGTGTAATAAAACTTTGGGCACTCAAAAGGGTTTAAAATCATTTTGAGATGATTTTCATCACACTTTACTGAACATATTCAGTTTCACTGTGAGTTAGTTCCATGACATTCTACAGGGTTTTGCATGCTTGGTGAATCATTATTCCCAACTCGTCTGGTTCAAACGCCGTCATTACTGTCTGACAGTTCATGTACTCACAATTATATAGCTGCAGTTATAAGATATATTTGTATTGCCATGAAAGTGCTGCTGGCCATCTCCATGACCCATGGGAAATGGTCACAAGCCTAAAAAAATATCAACAGCAACATTTTAACAAGTTTGCCCACCTGTTATTTGTGTTGCCATGAAGATAGATGAAAACAGGCGATCCATCACCCAAAGACTTCTCGTACCAGTCCAGCCCTTTCCCTTGGGCCTCCTTCCACTTTTTCTCAGGGACAGTGTGCCTAATACACAGGAGTCAGAGAACAGGACAATGAGAGAAGATGTAAGGCACAGGACATTTGAAACAGTACTATACACCTACAAACAGATATTGCACATTGAAAAAAAATGTATAATAATGCATAGTTGTTTCAACTGACCACACGCCTAGTGTCACCCCCTCTTCTGGGGTCAGGTACATGTTAGCGGTGTGGTTTAGACCGAGGTCAGCAGGACGGCTCAGGTCAACAAAGTACAGTACTGAGGAAAGATATAAAAATGAATCTGTTAATTGTACAATTGCAATGAACTGCAAGGGAGACATGCTGTCATATCAAGTGGAAATTTGCAACATACTGCCATGTGAATAAACCAGGTGCTGTACAATGCCAGGAAACAGCCTCAGCAGAAATGGTGTGACCACATATAGGACACAGAGGGCTAGTAACGTCCATTTCAGCCACAGTCTCCATAAAGACCTTCACAACAGAAAAAATTAACACAGACCCCTGTCAGAAGGTTTTAGGAAACTTATGATCTCAGATCTCTGCTGAGCCATTTAGATGGATATTTATTTATTAACATTTATATTAACCACTTTAACCTGTTGTCTTACCAGAAAGGATGCAGGCTGTTTTTGAGTTACTTTAAAGTTAAATGGACATTTTAATTTCCATGACTGATGCAGGTTTGGACATAGAGCATTGTTAGACTGTAGTGTCCTGGTCAAAATGTCACTCACCACACTTGCACTTCCCCAGCTTTGCCTTTTATTGATTTCTCTTTAGCCTGTCCCAACCCAACAGCTTCATCCACTCTTCTCCTCATCTCAGAACATTTGGAATCTAACTGTGAGTGGGATTTGGGGCCGGTTAATTACATAAAGCCTTGCCATTGGATGTCAATTTTCCAAACAAAAATGAAGTGATTTTTAATTTGTTAATAACTGAACACAGGACACTGATCCAGTTAACATCTGCTACACAACAGACTGTCCTGCCATCCTGCCTTGGACTCTGCTTCTTCATTAGTCACTCAATGAGTGACTCAGATGTACATGCACTGACCTGGCAATTTATTTCATGCATCTACTAGTATTGTTATTGTGTGTTACTCTGGTACAAGTTTATCAGGCACAGCAGTGTTGAAAACAGTCCAGCCAACCAAGATCAGAAACTGACCTTATACTTGATGAAAGACTAGAAGATGACAAACGTGAGTTGTCCATGAAAAAAAGATGAGCTGTAATCTAAGTGTACACCTAAACATCTAATTAAGTGGACAGTGTTCATACTTTTGTATATTTTATTTTTAAAACCTTTCTAGTTATTTTTCTTCTGTTACATTAGATTAGATTACACACACACACACACACACACACACACACACACACACACACACACACACACACACACACACACACACACACACTCATACCCGTAAACCTTACATTGTGCAAAGTATGAGTCTAAAGTTAAAGTTCTGATAGATGAACAAAACTAACCTACCTAACCAATACAGCTACTCCTGTCCCCAAAATACAGCACTTGCCCCTTACCTAGAGTGTCTAGACAGTTTGGTGACTATAATGCATGCAAATGTATAGGCGCGCAAAACCTGCCTGTCCACACTTCAAGCGGAGGAGGAGGAGGAGGAGGAGGAGAAGAGAGAAATGGTACTGACTACATTTACAAGTACACTACAGCAGACCTTCGTTAAGTGTCTCTGACATGCTGAATGCTCCCCTCCATAACCGGCCACAGGTGATCTTTTTATCCACCAGACCCATCCCACAGCAAGAATCGGACCCTCTGATTGGTGGGGAGGAGAGAGCAGCACAGCCAAGCATCGGGGGTCCACAATTATCCGACATGCACCCAGCTGCATCTAATCTGGTTAAGGAAGAGAAAAAAACAAACGTGCAACACTGGCACGTAACAATATATATATATATATATATATATGTACTCACGGTCCCGGATACTATCGAAGTCAATACAAGGAATGAGGGATGAAAAAAACTACATATGGAAGAGTGGCATCCAAGAAACGGCAGAAAAATGAACAAAATAATAATAATAAAAAGAAGAAGAAGAATATAAATCGGATAGCAGTATAGTTATAACTATAACTATAATAAAGTTAATGCAAAAATCTTTAAGTGCATTAAGTGCAGAAAAGTATCAGGAGCAAATTAGGAAAGCACTGCAATATCCCCTCGCTCAGTTCGTGGACTTTTATTTTGAAACGAAACCGACAGTGTTAGCGGAACAACGCAAACGCAGCATTTGTACCAGGTTCCTGTTGCCGACACGTGAGGCAGGCAGCATGGATTTCTCCTCGAAGTGGAGCGGTTTACCTGCTGCTCCGAGCCTCAAACACCTCACACAGACAGGCTTCGGCGTCCCGAAGGACAAACAGCACGCAGCAGTGCAGGAGCTGGTGAAAGCCCACATCGAGTCGTTCAACGAGGCGGTCACTGATGGCCTTTGCCGAGTCGTCGAAGTAAGTCTAGTGGAGACCGCTCACGTGGAGCGCGACTACCACCAGGTTACCGTCGTCTCCACATAGCGGAGCTGTGTTTTGGCAAAGTGATTTGGATTAAAATCTTATTGCAGTCTGGTGTGTGTGTGTGTGTGTGTGTGTGTGTGTGTGTGTGTGTGTGTGTGTGTGTCAGTCTCAGTTGCATAGGAGTTTTTATATGCTTAACAGTATAACTGGAACTGGCTGGTTTGTTCTTTTCTAAACAGAAATTATTAATGACTTATAGGGAAAATCCACAGATTTTTTTTACTTCTTAAATCGCTGCATAATTCAATTGTCGAGACGTAAATAAAATCATATAGAGTGGTCTGATGTGAATTGTAGTTGCAGAGAAACATACAGACTCGTTTATGTAGCTTACAGTGGTGATGATAGGAACCAGAGGTTGTGGAGCCAAGAGCAATTTTATTTACAGTGACCAGTGTGTATATATATATGTGTGTGTGTGTGTGTGTGTGTGTGTTTTTATGTATAATGTTAATAATCTTTGCCCTAAAGGCTTAAAAACCATTTAGGCAAAACCTCAAATCTAACATTTAAACAGTGCCTCTGGCATCAGACAGTGTATTGTGCTAGTCATAATGTGGAGAGGTGGCTTTCAGATGTATTAAGTGCTTTGGTAAGTCTCTCTAGTACAGGTCATTTCAAAGCAAATCACTCTGAATGACTTTATCCACATCTTAGTTTAATTACACAGACACTTTAATTTCCCTTTAACTAAGAAAACGTGAATCATCACGATTTGTGCTGTGAAAGTGTAATGACTTCTAGTGTTTAAATGAATTTACCTCACTCATCTCCAGGCTATTCCTCCTTTGGAGTTCATGTGCAAGGGAGACCGAATCAGCCTGGCTTTTGTGGAGGCCACCATCCAAACCCCTACTGTGGCCAAAGGGGCGATCTGTAAGGACCTTCGTGTCTTCCCAGCTGAATGTAGAGGGAGGAGATGCACATACAGAGGAAAGCTGGTGGTAGGTTTTGCTGTACTTCAGTTCCACACAAATCCCCCAGCAATCAAAGCTTGTGTGATTGGATGGTTGTCATGACTTCCCTCCTTGTTCATGCCACCTTTGTGTTTGTCTCTACAGGCAGATATTAGCTGGTCAGTGAATGGGATGCCTAAAGGAATTCTAAAGCAGTCTTTGGGGCAGGTGCCCATCATGGTAAAGTCAAAGCTGTGTAACCTCTATAGTCTCTCACCTAAAGAGCTCGTAGAGCATCACGAAGAGGCAGAGGTAAGGATGATGCTGGAGTCTGCCCAACACAATCAAAAAACAGAACAACAAAAAAAACAAACAAACATTGGCAGTAGGGCTTGCCAGTATGATATTTACCATTATAATGATCACTTTGGTCACAGTTTGCTTTTCTGAGCATATTCTGGGTATTGTCAATACTTTAGAACGCTGACCAACTGCATTACAAAAAGCTTGGATGTGGTGTGGTGCAATACGTGGAATATTGATTACAATTAATTTGTATTTGATGCTTTTTTAATGTGACACTGCTGATTCTTATTTGCCTATGCAAACTTATCAGATATAAAAAATGTCACATGCTGTGAAAATATACTGAATTTTCATGATTTATTTTTGCCATAGCACCAACCCCTTATTGTAAGTACTGCAGAATTTCTAAGAATATGCGTCTATTATCCTGTATGTGCTTATTGCTTTCTCCTTTTGTTTATTGTTCATCCCTGTTGTTGTCTTGTAGGAAATGGGAGGCTATTTTATAGTGAATGGTATTGAGAAAGTGATCCGCATGCTTATTATGCCAAGGAGGAACTTTCCCATCGCTTTGACGAGATCAAAGTTTAAAAGCAGAGGACAGGGCTACACAGAATACGGTGAGTGCACCACCCATATAACCTTCTCTTTAACTTTTTGCTCAATGGTAGCTGTTCTGGTCTGTAGTATACCTAGCCTATGAAATAGCTGTTTGGTATGCAGGTGCTTAACTTGGTGTTGAACACTGAAATGGTTCATTGACTAATTGTTCACTTTGGCTCAGGCATTTCGATGCGTTGTGTCAGAGATGACCACTCAGCCATCAACATGAACCTACACTACCTGGACAATGGAACAGTCATGCTAAACTTCATTTATAACAAAGAGCTCTTTTTCCTTCCGCTTGGCTTTGCTCTAAAGGTAACTCGCCTTTGAATGTTTTTGTAGTGCAATGGCTGTGTATGTCTATATCGACCAGTTCTCATCATTTTTCATATCAATTTTTGGTTTATAAAAAGTGGGTGCAGTTTGTCTTTTCACTTCATTACATACCAATAAATGTTGTAAAATGACTTAAAATCTTAAATTGTGTGTTTTATAATAGCATTTTCTACATGTTAATGTTTATTAAGAAAAGGAAAAAATGCATTTGTGAATCTTAGGCCCTGGTGGACTTCTCAGACTACCAGATCTACCAGGAGTTGATAAAGGGCAAAGAGGAGAACTCCTTCTACAAGAGCTGTGTGTCAGAGATGCTCCGCTTGGTGATGGAAGAGGGCTGTACTACCAGAGGGAAGGTGCTGAACTATCTGGGGCAACGTTTCAGGGTGAAGCTGTACTTGCCAGAGTGGTACACAAACGAGCAGTGTGCTAAATACCTTCTAGAGTAAGTGCTCATGTGGAGTCACATGTAATTTCAAATACACATTATGCTAATAATATGATCATGAAGGAATTCAAGACAATTTTATAAATTAAAAAGCTACTTAATTACCATAATTTATCAGGCTAATAGCTGCTGTCTTTGGCTGACTGACTGAAACTGGATTGTCTCTTGTCTGCAGCGAGTGCTTGTGCATTCACTTGAAGTCAGATGTAGAGAAGTTCTACATGCTTTGTCTGATGACACGGAAACTGTTCGCCTTTGCTAAGGAAGAGTGTCAGGAAGAGAATGCAGACAGTCTGATGTGTCAGGAGGTGCTCACACCTGGACAGCTCTATCTCATGTTTCTGAAAGTAAGCTTGCAATTATATATAGATGATTTTTTTGTGTTTTAAGCAGTTAGTTAATGTTTTTGAGGTAGTTTTATGAAATTTTTAAAATTCACGGTAAATTAAAAAACTATATATATATATATAATATTATTGCTGTCGGAAGAAATGGTGCGTGCGTGCATGCTTTATGTACTTATTATTCTTTTTGCGTATGTTTTCAGGAAAAAATGGCAGGCTGGCTGGTGTCTGTCAAACTGGCCTTAGATAAAAAGATCCAAAAAGGAGGAGGATTAAACACAGAAAACCTGTCCAAGATCTTTAACTTGGGAACAGACCTCACTAAGGCCTTTGAGTACCTACTGGCTACAGGCAAACTTATTTCCAAAACAGGTATCAAAGTTTAATGCTCAGACATGAAAGCCCTGTGTTCAGTATAAGAGAGTATTTGAAAGCGACTTATTTGTTTATCTGTTAACCAGACTTATTGTATTATGGATTACTCCTAAGGATCATCATTCAGCAACTGCTTTGGGAGAAGAAAGCGATGATTTTCGTCTTAAGAAAAAAAAAAGTGTTATTCATTAAAAACGTCTTTCTTTTTACCTTTTCTCTTAAAAATGAGTTTAAAAAAAGTTTTACAATTTTTTCATAGCCTAATAGCAGTCTCTCAGTCTTAGACAGTGAGAATAGATGGGGTAAACCTCAAACTGTAACTTCTAATGAGTTTCGCAAAATAATTTTTGAAACAAGTATGAATTTCCCCGTTTGCTATTTCCTCCACCACTAGTGTGTGTTTGCTAAGTTTAGTTTGATTTTGTTTTACCTTCATTTTGTTGTGCTCAGGTACTGATGTGATTAAACTGAATAACTAGTTAACAGAAATATGGTAAATGTTTCTGGGATATCTAGAAAAAGTAACATGACTGATGGCCTACATATGAAAACAGTTATAATTTTATTAAGAAAAGGATTAATATTTGAAGAGAATAGTTGCTTTTTTTTTTTAAGTTTTTTTTTTTTTCTTTAGAAAACCTGTGTGAATCCAGAGCACCTGGGCGTTTAAGGGGTTAACCGACGCGTCTTTCTGTTCTTCAGGTTTGGGAATGCTTCAGAATAGCGGTATGTGCGTGGTGGCTGACAAGCTGAATTTCATTCGCTACTTGTCACACTTCCGCTGTGTGCACAGAGGGGCAGTCTTCGCCAAGATGAGGACTACAACAGTGCGAAAGTTGCTGCCCGAGTCCTGGGGCTTTCTCTGCCCCGTGCACACTCCTGATGGAGAGCCATGTGGCTTGATGAACCACATGACTGCTCAATGTGAGATTGTGACCTCAGTTTATCCCACCACCACACTGCAGGCCCTGCTGTGCTCTCTGGGTAAGCAGCGATGTGATCAGAGAATAACAAATACACAACACCTTGTGTTAAACAGCAACAAACAAACTCCAAAGCTTGAACACCATAACATCATTTCTGTGTTTTCCTCTGCTGCTGGTGGGCTGTTTTTTCCACCGTAGCTTGTTCTTGCTGAGGGGCTAAGATGGCAGGGCCTCGCTCACCCCTGTTTCTAGGTGACCATATCTACATTTCCATGGAATTTCTGTAAAACTGCATGCGATAATATGAAAATGCGTAAAACCCCCCAAAATTCCAGTGCAGCATTTTTGCTAAATTTTAAGTATTCACAAACTTTTTTTCAACAGGAGAAAAAAAACCTTGTATACACTCATTATATATTGCCAACAATTTATTTCCACAACCTACATCGACAGACTTTTGAAGCATTAAAACATTTTTCATAAAACTTTGGATGGAATGTTTTCATTTGCATGGTTGAGAGACAGAAATGGATGATTAGCTTTTCCTCCTGACTCACATCTCCTTTAAGCAGTACTAAATTAGAAAAGGTATGGGACTCATTCGGTGCATTCAAGGAGCTGTGTGCAGCTTTTGCTCTTTAATAGTAAGGGATGCTATGATGGGGGAAGTGAACTACTTCAGAGGAAACTACTTTAGGAAAAACTAAATTGCAGAATGAAGTTATCATATTGATCTTACTTTCATTGTTTATTCCATAATTGCTTACTGTTGATCTGTTATAAAATAATTATAAACTCCCAGTAGAACAGATTTACTTTTCATTTAAGAGGAATGTATTAGCCTCAAACAGGCAAAAGATTTGTTAGATCAAGTGGTTTTATTTTCTTTAAGCATTATAAAAGTGATTTGTTGAATGCTTGTAAAGCTTTATATTCTCACATGCTGACGACAGATCTAAGAGTGACTTTAATGTTACCAGGTGTAACTCCAGTGGACGCTACTCCTGGCCAGCCGTACTCCACCTGCTACCCGGTGGTACTAGATGGGGCTGTGATTGGCTGGGTGGAGAAAGACCTCGCACCCTCTCTGGTGGAGTCTCTCCGCAGGTTTAAGGTCAGTGAATTTTGCAAGATGTTTAGGAGGATGCTTAGCAAGTTTAATGTTAATACTTGTATGTTAGCACCTGTGTTGTGAGACAGGCCCATTGCTTTTCATGTCCACGTGATCATTGACCTGTACTGTTTCTATGTTTTCATCATAGGTTCTGGGGGAGAAGAAAATTCCTCCATGGACTGAGATTGTTCTGGTTCCTCAGACTGGAAAAGCCAGCATGTACCCAGGCCTGTATCTCTTCACCACATCATGTCGCATGATGCGGCCTGTCCGCAACCTTGCCCTGGGCAAAGAAGAGCTCATCGGCACTTTTGAGCAAGTGAGGGAGCATTCGAATGTCTTTTTGTAATAATTCTGCTATCACTCTGTAATCATGGAAATGTGCATTTAAGCCATGGGTATCCACACCGTCGGTATTGCATTAAATTTCATTTTACACACACTAATATATATATATATATATATATATATATATATATATATATATATAATATTAGTGTGTGTAAAATGAAATTTAATGCAATATGATACATCAGTGATTGGAAATATGTTCATAATACGAATGTACTGTATCTCTACTCAGCTCTACCTTAATGTGGGGATATTTGAGGGTGATATTCAGCAGGGTGTGACCACACACCAGGAGCTCTTCCCCCACAGCATGCTCAGCGTAGTGGCTAGCTTCATCCCCTATTCTGACCATAATCAGAGTCCCAGGAACATGTACCAGTGCCAGATGGGTAAGGCTGTGATCTCATTAAAAAAATGACATACATAAAGATACATTAAAAAATGCATGACTGATTATACATTTTGGCTTCTTTAATACTTTTTTTTTTGTCACCTCTACAGGTAAACAGACTATGGGTTTTCCTCTGCATTCTTACCAGGACCGCTCTGATAATAAACTCTATCGACTACAGACTCCTCAGAGTCCTCTGGTCCGACCAACGATGTATGACCACTATAACATGGACAACTATCCCATTGGCACAAACGCAGTAGTGGCTGTCATTTCCTATACAGGCTATGACATGGAAGATGCCATGGTCAGCATCAGTAATATCATTATGGGCAATTAGCTAACATGATTTTTGTGATCTGCTTATCACAAGTTATGTGTGTTTTTGTTTGTTTAAAATATCACCCTTTATTTTTCAGATTGTGAACAAGTCATCATGGGAGCGTGGCTTTGCCCATGGCTCTGTCTATAAGACTGAGATTATAGACCTGTCAGAAAAAGTCAAAGGTCAGGATGGTGTGGTGTTTGGGACTAAACCAGGTGACCCTAAAGTGGGTGACCGACTGGATGTCGATGGACTGCCCCCTATAGGAACAGTCCTGAATTATGGAGACCCTTTTTACAGCTACATCAACCTCAACACAGGCCAGAGCTTTGTCACCTCATTCAAGTAAGCCATCAGCGATTTATTCCAAATTATGAAGTCTTTACCTAGTTGGTCATCAAAGCAAGTGTACACAAACACTGAAAGGATTTTAAAACACCAATAGGTGGCAGCATGAAGTTTATCCAAGGTTGTAAAGACAACTGCAGATCAATTCTGTTAATCATGATGTATTTTATGTATAATACATTTTTGTAACACTGACTAAAGGAAAAAAGGCAAGCATCCTTATTTTTCCCAATAGGAATACTCTTGCCTTTTCTACAGTTGGACAGGCCTAACTTTTGCCTTGCGTTATCTGGTTAACTATGCAGATCTGCTTGTTAATATCTGAAGTGTGCATTGTGATAACCACTTCTGTCCCTGTCTCTCTCAGGAGTCAGGAGAGTTGTGTGGTGGACAACATCAAAGTTTGCAGTAATGACGTAGGCACAGGTCGGTTCAAGCGCATCTGCATTACCATGCGTGTCCCACGCAACCCGACTATAGGAGACAAGTTTGCCAGCAGGCATGGTCAGAAGGGCATCCTGAGCCGCCTGTGGCCAGCCGAGGATATGCCGTTTACGGAGAGTGGCATGACCCCGGACATCCTGTTCAATCCACACGGCTTCCCTTCGCGTATGACCATCGGTATGCTGATAGAAAGCATGGCAGGGAAATCTGCAGCCCTCCATGGCCTGTGCCACGATGCTACACCCTTCACCTTCTCTGAGGAAAGCTCTGCCCTGGAGCACTTTGGTGACATGCTGAAGGCAGCAGGCTACAACTACTACGGCACGGAGCGGCTGTACTCGGGCCTCAGTGGCCTGGAGCTGGAGGCCGACATTTTCATCGGCGTGGTTTACTACCAGCGGCTGCGTCACATGGTTTCTGACAAGTTCCAGGTGCGAACCACTGGAGCAAGGGACAAAGTGACCAATCAGCCAGTTGGGGGGAGGAACGTGCAGGGAGGGATTCGTTTTGGAGAGATGGAACGAGACGCTTTGCTAGCCCATGGCACGTCTTTCCTGCTGCATGACCGCCTTTTCAACTGCTCTGACCGTTCTGTCGCCCAGGTGTGTATGAACTGCGGCAGTCTGCTTTCGCCCCTGCTGGAAAAACCGCCACCTCATTGGTCAGCCACACGCCATCGCAAGACCATCTGCCTGCTGTGTAAGAAGAGTGACTCCATTGAGACAGTGTCTGTTCCCTACGTGTTTCGCTACTTTGTGGCTGAACTTGCAGCAATGAACATCAAAATCAAACTAGATGTGAAGTGAATGTAATAACTGTGAAAACATAGAGTACCAATATTAAATACATGTATTGTTCAGTTCCTCTTAAATGTCATATCCATGAAGTGCAGTGTTTCCATTCAGTCTCTCATAGTTGTAATAATGCTATTTTTGTATTATTTACATTTATACCTTAAATTCAAAGTGCATGCTCAAATGAGAGAGAGACACAGAGAGAGAGACACAGAGAGAGAGACACAGAGAGAGAGACACAGAGAGAGAGACACAGAGAGAGAGACACAGAGAGAGAGACACAGAGAGAGAGAGAGAGACACAGAGAGAGAGAGAGAGACACAGAGAGAGAGACACAGAGAGAGAGACACAGAGAGAGAGACACAGAGAGAGAGAGAGAGACACAGAGAGAGAGACACAGAGAGAGAGAGAGAGAGAGAGAGAGAGAGAGACACAGAGAGAGAGACACAGAGAGAGAGACACAGAGAGAGAGAGAGAGAGAGAGAGACACAGAGAGAGAGACAGAGACAGAGATGGAGGGCCCACTCGGTCGCAGGGTCAAATGATAGGGCTTCAGAATGTTCTGCCTGTCAAGGACATCAAACTAGTCTAATACTTGTCTGGAAAACATTTAGTATATTGCTGGTTGCTTCAGGGACTTTCATATATATAAAAGCAGCATGGAATTCTTTCAGGCTTGTTTGTGATGTGTAAAAAAAAAAAGCAATTTCTCTGTACAGATGTCATGACACACAATAAGCTTACAACAACGTTGAATTATTAGTGAGGTCACTTATGATGATATCCTCTAAACTCGAACTCCCAAGTACCTTTCAAAAACCCACTTTAGGAGCCCTGTATTGATTTTTGGTGTATTTTCCAAAAACACACTAGATCAATGATGCTTAAAGCTTCAGTTGGGGCTGATTTGGACACCGATTCAACAGAAGCAAACCAGAATGTTTTTCATGGTTTCAAGCCAAAACTAAATACGTATATCTTGATTTAGCCCTCATATAAGCAGCGCACACCTCGACTATGAAAGAATATGCGAAAGCCTAGGAAAAAGATGTGCGAATAAGGTTATGCAGGAGTGTGTCAGGAGACTTGCTGTCAGTTCCAGCTGTAAACTGTCATGCCTTTAAATTTCTACAAAAAGAATGTGGACTTTTATCCTAAAACATCCCTCAAGACAGTAGATTTATAGCTGCTGTTCATGCTTTTAACCACCAGGTGTCTAATATGCACTGGTTTTATAAGCTTGGAGCAAGGAATCCTTTTCCAAAACCATTTAAAGGAAAGCGTCTGCTTCAGAAAGCAGTTTGCCATCTCTAGCTGTCACTATTATCAGGGCTATTAGAAACTGGATAACCTGAGTTATTTCAATGATTACTGCAGTAATCAGCTCTTTAAAGAAACTGGACAAGTGAAAAAAGTTCACTTTTGATAAATAATTTTCTATTTTTTTTTTTGGATCAAATTGTTAAACTTAATTTTTAATTAATTAAAAAATAAAGATTTTTTTTTTGATCTTTTAAAAACAATTTTATTTATTTATTTATTTATTTATTTATTTTACTAAAACATGGGTCATGCTCATAATCTTAAATATATTATCTCAGATTATCCAAAACTTTCGGCAAGTCTAGCACTGATGAGATGGTGTAATCTGGAGTCACTGTGTTATCTGAAGGGAATCCTCCTCTCTTGTTTATCCACACTGTAGCTCGAACCCCTGCATTATATCCACCCTGGATATCTGTATCTAGAGAGTCTCCCACCATGATACAGTCCTCTGGCTTAACCCCAAGCAGCTCAAAGCAGTGTGTGAAAATGGGGGCTGCTGGCTTCTGCTCATCATGCTCTCCTCCCACCACAACAGCACTGAACAGTCCCTCACACCTCAGTGCCTCTATCTTCTCCCTCTGGGTCTGAGAGTCACCATTGGTCAGCAGCAGCAGCTTGTAGGAGCACCTGAGATCCTCCAGCAAGGCCAGCACTTCAGGAGATAAAGCTAGAGCTTGGAGACGTGTGGTCTTCCATGTGTAGTAGCAGTCTGAGGCCAGACTTTGGCCAGGATCCACAACTTCTGCTTCCTGAATGGCCTCGTACCAGTGATTTATCCGAACTCTGTCTATTGTCTGGCCTGATGAAGGGTCAAATGTTTCCTCAAAAAGTTTACGGACAAACCGCTCACACATATCACTGATGTTTGCATGGTCCAGTTTGTTCTTGAGCAGTTCACTGACCTGTGAGGATTGGACCAGATTGTACAAGTTACAGATTTACAACATGTTTGTACATTTTCACAAATAATGTTTGTAGGCCATCAGTATTTTTGAGAAAAGATAAGTCAATATCTGGTTCCATATTGTCGTGAGAACCTAGAGGCCAATATGGTAAGTAATTTCTATCGTCTCCAAACAGTGACCACTTGACAAGGGGCAGTCATTCTGGAAGAAATTCTGTAGAAGGCAAAAGTAGGCCACGTGCTGATCGGCCTGAAGGTGTATTTTACAACCCTATCCTAACGACGAGCTGACGTTTGACATCCTACTGGCACCGAACTACATCTCCCATGATCCCTCCTTTATATTTGGCTACTTCCGGCATGTGTATCTTTACGGTCGTATCATAAAGTCACAGTAAAATCATTGTTTAAACGCATACAGTTTCCGGGTTTCAGTGCGCGTTGAAATGAGTTATATTTGCGTGTAAGTTACTATTTATAGTCCTGAAATTAGCACTCGGGTGTGCGACAGCATTAGTTAATGCGAACAATCGCGTTTCATTCAGTACCTTGTGAATCGCCGCTTTACCGGCTCCTGCTGTATCAACAAGCGTGTTGTCCAGGTCGAACAGAATGACTGATATTCCACGGTTTTCCATGTTATTCCAGTAATCTCAGGCTCTGTCCTTGTCAGCTGAGAGCAAACAAACTGCTTTCAAAACATTATCCATGCAGAGTCCACGAGCAACGTCAGCAGGATGCAACGTGAGATGGGGATTATGGGAGATGTAGGCCACAGGATGCATATATAGCTCGGCATCATGGGTTTTGTATTTCATTGCTCACCAAGCAGATGAGCTGAAAGTCCTTCATTATGGTCTAGGCCAGAGGTGTCCAGTCTTGGTCTTGGAGAGCTGCCTTCCTGCAGAGCCTTGTTCCAACCACAATTTATTAGAGTTAAATAATGGCTTATTTGAGGGGTTGGAAACCACAGATCTTGGCTAATCTCTCAGCACAATTTGCTGAAGAAGGCATAATTATTATTCATCCATCCATCCATTGGGGTTGGGGCGGTGTGCTGGAGCCTATCCCAGCAGTTAAAGGAAGGCAGGATAGATTAAATCTAATTAGTACAGTGGTGGACAGTAAGTAAGTAAATGTAACTCGTTGCTGTTTCAGAGGTGGGCTTAAAATGACCAGCAGCATGAAGCCTTTGCAGGACTTTTCTTTCTTATGTAATCCAGTAACAGATCACGAGACCTTCTGATCACTGGGGGCAAAACAGTCTAAACACATGGTAGATCATTTTCCAGCAGTGGCTTTGCTCTCCCATCTAGGGTCAGTAACTGTTCACCTTACTTGATTTGAGAGTTGTTTGCTTGCTCCTTTGTGATGCATGACTGAAAGTTTCTTCTATAGAAGTGGACGGCCACAACATTGGTCTCTAAAAGCTGTGACTGAAATACTAATTCATTTGTCTATAACCACCCTGAAAAGGGAAAAGGCCACAATCTGAGTCAGTGCTGGTAGGTTCTGTCAGGGAAGGGACGAGAACGTCTATGTGGTGGCCAGACCTCACGTCCCTAGACTTCCATCACATGTTTCTGACCACTAGAGGGTGTGATCCGGCTAAACGCAAACTGCAGAACTGGCCCAGGTACACCACATTATGTTGTTCGGTTGCCCTCTGTAGAATGAGCTACCATCAAAGGTGGGTAGTGTCGAGTTACATTTATTCAGTTTGATCTACTCAGACAATAGTCTGATGGTTTTGTGCTTTCCTGTAAACTGTCTGTAAACAGTTTCACTGGAAGACCTAATTTTATTTATCTAATAAAGATGTTTTTATCATAGTACATCATTAACATTTCTTGCATGTGTAAAGGTTACAGCCAACACTGTAAAACATAATAACTGCACTAACTAATTTTTTTTGGTTTACTTTACTTATTTATTAAACTTACTAAACAATCTATATAATTCCTATATAATCCTTAGTCACTGAGGGAAATAAAGATCAGGTAAGTCCTACAGATTGAAGAGCCTTTTGCCCAAAACGTTGCCCAGCATTGTTAGTGGTTGTGCCTTTTTATTTTTATTTTTTTTAAATGAACTCTAATTTGTCATTTATAAATTTAATTGTTTTTGTTATTTCTATGTCTTTGGATGCATTTTCCCTGTTTCTGTTGTTCTCACTATGATGGAGCTTCATGTTCAGGTTTATCAGTTCAGTTTGGAGTCATGAGCACTAACAGAATGACAAACATTCATTGAACTATTGTCTGAGTCCTCAGAAATGGGTGATAGTCTTATCTAATCTTATATGTTGCTGTACAAAACAGCCCATTTAATATAATGTCGTATATCTTGATGTCAGTACGTCACACAAGGAAAAGTGTTTGATTGAAGTTGAGCAGACTAAATAAAGACCAAGCAGAACCTGAAAAAGTCGAGTGCTGCCAGCTCAGTAGACGTCATTTATAAGTACTGGTTAGTTTGAGTTACTTTACCTGCTGCGGAAGTGTGGATCACTGAGTTTTAGACAGTGTCTAAATAATTAACATTTATTCATTAATTCCTTTTGTCATTATGTTACACTGGTGAGAATAGCTGTAGTGCTTTGTGATTGGTTCCTATGCTGCTAGACTCTGGATGTAGTAAGAAGCAGTTCTGTACGTTATTCAGTATCTGACATGGTTCTTTTTTGTACCTTTTCTCATGTTGTTTTTCAGGAATGTGGTTTTACTTTTACAAGAGTCATGGTTTCACAAATCAATCATATAATTAAACAAGTATGACTTCACACTACTCTGTTCATCGTCCACTGCTCTCTAAAAATACAGGTTCTCTGTTCAGAGCGAACGGGAATGTTTCCAGACAGTGCAGTGACATTCTTGGAAAAAGAGTGTCTGGTGATGCACGGAGGAGGAAAAAGTGAGAAGAATGGAATGAATGGAGCACCTTAAATTCAGACTCTTTAAAGTAATGCTGTGTGGAACAGGAGAAAGAGACCATCAAGGCACCCCCCCCGCCCCGCCACTGTAATTCAGCCCTGCTTTTACTGGCTTAAATACATCTCAACTGAACCGTACAGACAACAGACCTTTACATTTACATTTAATAACTTTGCAGCTTTGTGCCTTGTCCTGAGGATGCCTCACTCACACAGTCTGCTGTCTGCACTCATGTTTACCTGAATATATCTGAGATGAAAGCACAGCTGCAGCACTTTCATTGGATTGTATTTGCCACACTGTGAGCTGATCCGGACAAAAGTGTCTAAATAAACAAACACAGTCGTGTACAAACATTTTGGTGCCCCTTTTTTTGTTGATGAAAATAAGTAACCACACTTAGGCATATTTTAATGAACAAACTTTTTTTGATAAACAAAAAATGTTGCCTGTGCAAAAGTTTATGCATTATATATTTTGTTTTATTTTCTCCCAATATGTTAATTATCAGCAAATGAATAGAAATTATTCTATAATTTTCAAAAGTTTTCAGAAAATTGCAAATATTTAGGTGTGGTGTGTGTCGAGGACGTGTTAACTTATTTTCACTTACAAAATCAACAAAATGTGTTATTTTACCAGCGGTGTTCAAAATTTTGCATACAACTGTATGTAAATGTAATACATCAACAACAATGTCAATAATAATAATAAAAATAATAATAATTAAAGTAATAAAATTCAGTCAAACTAAGGATTTGCACTGCACTGTGGATTGTATTTGTCTCACTTTAATTAGCTTTAAATTATAGTGTCTAAATAAATCTAAATGCAAATGTAAAAACACAACAATATAAAAAAGAATAATAATGCCATTTAAGTTAGCCTTGAACTGTGAAATACTACTGTGTTCTATATTGCAAAATTTCTATTAAATCTAAAAAATCTATTATTTCATTTCTGAATGCAAATTCTTTTGGCTGTTTTTGTCCGAAGATTTAACCAAAAATTACGTTTTTCTGTTGTAAAGGACACGAATGGTCCTATTTAGTAGAACAATCCAGAAATTGCAGAGAAAAGCAGCTACAACTTGAATAAATGTGTGCATAGATGTAGCAGAACCTTTCAAGTTAGTTTTTATATACATGGTCATTTTTAAACATTTTTGGAGTTTAATTCATAGCAGTTGCACTTTCTAACCCCCCCCCTTTAAAACACAACCTACTGTTAGATTGTGGTTAATTGAATAACTCCTATATGCTCATTCTGTCTGATTCTGTTTGTCAATAGACATTTGGGTCATCTTACAACGTTCTACACTTTTCCCATAATATTGAGACTTACAGCAAGAAGACTGTGTGGGCCAGTTGATGCTGATAACACTCTCTACAACTGATGTCTTTCTGTGGGAGAAGGAACCAGGTGATCTGTGAACATCTTCATATGAAGACATCTTAAAATAAATTTTACCTTCTCCTCAAAAGTGCACGACTCTATCTAGTTTATTCTCAATAATGACTCCACAAATCAATACTGTACATATCAACTCTGAAAATCTGATATCATACAATACAGATACTATTACAAAAATGAAACAAACTACATTGACAGATAGATTTATTGAACACAGGGACGGAGCCAAAGGGTGGTAGCATGAAGCACAGCCTTTATGCTTTTTTAAGCAAACATTCTGGGTGGTGCAGCGGGTAGTGCTGTTGCCGCTGAGCAAGAAGCTCCAAAAGTCCCAGCCGGGTGATCAGCATCCATTCTGTACGGAGTCTCCTTGCACAGTCAGGCCAATTGGAGATACTAATTGCCCCTAGGTGTGTATGTCTGTGTATCTGCCCTGGCAACCTGTCCAGTGTATTCCTGCCTTCTGCCCAATGAGTTCTGGGATAAGCTCCAGCCACCCCATTAACCAGGAGCATAAGTGACTTATTAAATGAGTTAACATTCTGGACTGGAAAGTGATGCATTTCATTTACTTGATTCAAAAAGGTGAATATAATCCATCATTTTGTCTTTTAGTGTACTTTTGACAATAATTGTGTTGACATAATATTTCATACACATAGAAAAATGCACATTATATGAGTTATTGACAAGAAAAAAACATCACTTTTTGTTATTTTAATAAAAGGTAGTGCCCTATTATTTATTTTCTTCCCATGGACCCCAATAAAATCTCTGCGTCTAACCTGACCACTCTAAGTGTCTAGCTAGACCCCTGATTGATCCATGAGGGGAAGTCAGAGCGATCAAAAAGTAGTTCTGCTGACCAGTAATTGACCAGTAGTTGATTTTCACATTCTGACTGTTGTAAAATGCACAGTCAAAGCTGGTTCTTAGTCATTGATGCAGACACAGGATCAGGAAGGATGCTGGGACATCGCGAGGCAGCTAAAGGTCGTATTCGGCTCTTCCCTCTGAGAATCATATCCTCTGTTGCGTAAACTCAACCTCGCCCGCTGGCATGCTCTCACATCTGGCCAGGTGCCAAAGGTTCACACGCACTATGGTGTCAGTGCATACTGCTCTCATAGCCAGTGCTATCACACCCGGAGCATTTCTCACGCATGCGGATGCTGCTCATAGCCTGGATGCCAAGCCCAGTGTAAGCTATTCTATTAATGTCACTTATCATGCAGTCACTTTCTAGAAGCTGCTGTGTAAACCTTTCTTTCAGGAAACAGGGAGTGTGTGGGAGCTCGCTAGCCTACTTTGAGCTACCAAAACAACCAACCCACTGCCTGAGGTACTGGATGGAACAGATGAGTTCAGACTATTATCACTCTCCACTCTACCTTCTCTTTACACGGAAAGTTCTGTGAAAATTCAAACTTGCACAATTTTCCTCTAAACCCAAATGAAGTGCACTGATTCTTTAATTCTTAAGACTGGAACGAACCGACACCACCACAGATTCTTTCCCCAGGCTATAATCCTCCCCCTCATATCCCTCTGCTTTAAACTACTGTACATGTACATAGTATATGTCATGATCCTTCTGAATAAGAAACTTTTCCACTGTAGTCAGAGCACATACGCACTTTAACGTTTATGCAATATACATATTTTATAAATATATTTACAGTTATGTTCACTGCTCAGTTCTTGTAGTTGTACTTACAGTGGATGTGTACTTCATTACCTGATTGCAACTGGATTTATCTAATCTTGGACATCACTATACTCCCAAATTCTTTATGTGCTGTCTATTCTGTGTATGTAAATGTGTGTGTATGTATTATATTAGCAGCCAGTTAGCACTGTGCAAACTGCACGTCTAAATCTTCACAAACTCACTAGCCTCACACTAAGTTGTCAAGTTGGCAAGTAAACTAAAAAGTCAATCCAGAAAGAACGAGGCTGATTTTGTCAAATTTGTGATTTCCTAAAGGCAGGACCCATGCTTAGATAAATTGCTTTTAGCTATATAATGTAGTCTAATTGAGGTTACTTAACAACACAATCCAGCTTGAGGAAAGTGCGTGATGACTTAGGCCTGCAGTTTGCACACTAGAAAAAGCTTCTACAAGATTCCACTAATTAGCTGCTTTACCTTCGTAGATCCAGTGCAAAACTACGAAGAGCAGACTCGTCTTGACAGATCAGCTACATTTGTGACAAGAGTAGAAAAAGTACAAAAACTGTACTTAAGTCAAATTATGAGTACTGTATTGAATTCTTACTCAGAGAAAAATAAAGTCAGTGATAAATAAAGTTGAGTGAAAGTCAGGAAGTATCTATGTTTAGGCATACTCGAATATAGAGAAGTAAAGTGTTCCTGTCACAGTGGTAGTAGTAGTAGTCATCACTGTCCGAACAAAACCTTGCATCTCCAAAAACTGTACAGGAGAAAGAAAAACACTTTTCAATTTCATTGTGGTTCACTGTAAATAGATTTTATGCTGAGACATTCTGAACCATTTCTATTCATACATTTATCATTTTGACGTTTCATTTCTGACACAGAATTAATGGATAAATGGCAGTGGTGGACAGTAACTAAGTAAATGTAATTCGTTACTGTACTTAAGTAGTTTTTTTCCTGTATCTGTACTTTACTTAAGTTTTTCCATTTTGGGCAACTTCTTACTTTCACTCCACTACATTTCAGAGTCTAATATCTGACTTTTTCCTCCACTACATTCTGAGAAATCTGTCGTTCCTTTTGGTTTTTGTGTGTATAAAAAGGTAACGTCAAAACAAAAGATTTCTATTAAAAAAGATTTCTATTAAAAGACTGGTTTACCAAGAGAAACACTGGAGGATTTTCACCTGAAATTAGTTCAATAAAATAAAAATGATGTTATAAAAATGATAACAGGACATCAGAGCCATAATTAGTCTTTTAGTACTTTTACTTTTGATACTTAAGTACATTTGAAGGTAAATACTTTTGTACTTTTACTCAAGTTGAGGTCTAGAGTAAGGACTTCTACTTTTACTGGAGTAATATTTTACCTTGGGTGTCTCTACTTTAACTCAAGTACATGATTTGTGTACTCCGTCCACATCTGATAAATGGTAGCTGGTATTGTGAATTCTAAAAAATATGAAAATTGAGAAATGAAGATGCAAGGTTTTGTTCCTACAGTTTTACTTTTTTTTCTACATCAAAGTCATTTTAATATTTGGCACAAGCTGATCATGCTTTGCAAAACTCAGACTAAGGAGGCCTACCCTGTTCTTTTCAATAAAATTTTAAAGTACACTTACAAATTACACATCGATGATAAACCTTTTATGCAACACACTGTTGCTGCATAGCAAGATGCCTCATTCAGTGAGTGTGTGGTGGGCAACTAAAGGGTTCGGCTCTTGAGCAAAGAAGACTTATTAGAGTTGTGGATGTTTCATGTTTCATGTTTAAAACCAATACATTTAGATGCACAGGAGATGCAGTGGGACATGAAACGTGAGCAACATTTCACGACTTCTGAGGTCTAAATGTACAAAGTGTGCTTTTTCTTGAAAACATAATTATGTAAGAGTACAAGTATTCAGAGTTGAAGTATTGCCCACCCCTGTCCTGGGGTAAAGTGAAAATTGTGTAAATCTGTGTTTTTAACCAAACTATCTCTTCATAAACTAAATGTCTATGATCTGCACTCAGTGGCACCTGTGCTGTGGCGGGCGAGGGGGAGCATGGAGGAAACGATGGATTCTCTTTCCTTGCAGTCTGCAGATGGACACTCCTTCCCCTCCTTTTCATCTCGGTGGGTGGTTGGAGTTGCTATCTCTCCGTGTTCCTCACAGCCCTCCCCCGAGACAGTTCTGGGTCACGTGACGTTCGAATGCCTTAGATAACACCTGTCTTTGTGGAATAAAAGCAGAGCAGAGTAGCAAACACATAAATGGAACAAATCTCACGCAACTTCATACCACACTGAACTCCTATTCGAATATCAGAATCAGAATCTGAATCACTCTGCATGCCAAGAAGTTTGTCTTGGTGGGATCAGCCCAGAACCGCAGTGAATACACAGATGGTACAAACACAAACAGGTTTACTTAATACAAAGGTGAGTCAGGTGTGACTAATAAAGGGCCTGATTAATAAGGGAAGGGTGACGAGTGACAGAAACATGCAGTTTTGCACTTAGGGATGCTTATAACGGCCATACATCTATTATGCCCGCTGCTGGACTGCACCCAGGCCTAGATGTGAGATTGTTATCACATGCAAGGGAATGCATGCAACTCCTCTTTGGCGAGACTAATACTGTTTGTAAGGGCAAGAGGGTGACTGGCAACCTGCACGTACACATGCACACACGCACACACGCACACAAACAAAAATAAATGCATCAGGATTGGCCCGCTGTCAACCTATATCAATCTGTTATGTAATGTGAGATTGACTGATAGTACTCTCTTTTGCACCACATTATGTAAACATAGCTCAAAACATACATAGAGAAACCGGCCCATATGAAGTCATCTCACACTTTAAAGTAACATTAGATCACTGCTCCTTTCATGTTTAATCCACAGCTGGCTTATGTGTTCGGTCTCATATACCTGCTTCACGGCTGTTGTGTGTACGTGTTGTGACTTGTATTGCTAGGCAATTAAATAATTAGCCTGCAAGGTTGAAGTACTACAGTATGTGTGGAAAGAGATGGTATGATTTTCAATAAGAGTGTCAGTAAGAGGCTTTCAAGGGCATTTGGGGTGAAGAATGGAGAGGTATGTGGTCAGGGCTGCTAGAATGGTAAGAGGTGTGTGTGTGTGTGTGCTTGTTTTCATACATTTCCAAGACAAAAATATCCCATGTAGGGGAAAAAAAAATAAAAGCGCAGGTGCTCTGCAATGTGAAGATCACTTTAACCGTTTTAAGGTTAAAATTCTTATTACATGGTAGTTACATGTGGACCATTCTACTGAATTAGATTAAAATCGGATTGTGCTATGAACCATTTTCACCCCAAGGTAGTACAGCCTAACATTGAGATATCATGAAAATCATAATTTCTAGATTACTTTCTATTGGAAGGGTGGCTGTCTCAAACCCTAACCCCTAAATTTCAACTTATATGACACTTATTCCTTTAAAATGATATTTTGGTCTATTTTAAATGAAGTTGAACATTTGAACCAATAAAGACTAAAGAAAAAAAATATTCTTATTATATGTTTGCATTATTTTTTGTGTTGCTAGCCATGTACCAAATGTACAAGTGTTTGAGTTATGCTTAAAATTTGCTAAACATGTCACTACTGTTATGATTGATTTGTGATTTATTATTATTTATGATTGCTAGTGACAAAATGGAATGTTTATTAATTTGAATGAAATAAACATAATTAAGGTACTAGGTCATTCAAAACAAATCGATTTTAATTTGAAACCAGTTAAAAGTCTGAAAGGTTTAGGCACCCCTGCACAAATAACATGCTTTTGTTGATTTTCTAAGTATAATTAAGTACAAACTTCGGTACATTTTAATGCACAATTACTGTGTATTTGCTAAAAAAAAACATCCTGGGCAATATTATATATCCTAAAATGTCTACTGTGCAAATGTTATATCACATTTAGCAAATAAGCTAAAATTGCAAGAAAATGCTCAAAAGAAATGCCACATTTGAGTTTGTTTCCTGTAGAGGATGTGTCAAATAGTTTTTACCGATAAAAAAATCAGTAATAGATGCAACTGGACCAAGAATGTTTTGAATATGAAGAGTTTCATACCACAGTGCTGTATATATTTGTAACAATTTTGGATTTAATGATTTTTTGAAAGAAATAAAAGTTGACCTATAATTAAAAAAAAACTCGTTTTATTGTTATGTGCACTCCCAACAACATAAATCACAAAAAATATCTTGAAAGGGGTGCATACTGAAATTCGCAGTTGATTTCCTCATATATATTGTCACTATTGGAACAAAACCTGTTAAATAAAACTTGTATCTCAAAAATGGAAACTGTATAGGAGAAGTAAAAAAGGTCTCTACATGAATATATTAATTTAAAAGTTAATTATTTGGTGTTCTGCTTCATTCTTCACGTGATATTCATGTAATGTAAAGGTAATTTGTTATTAAAAATACATGAATACCAATAAAAACATCAAACAGGATGTAAGGTTTTGATATAAAAGTGATCAAGACTCCACATTTTCACAAGGCATGTGTGTGTTTACCTGTCTATCTCTGTGTTTAAAGGCCTGCGGAGTGATTGGATTCTTTCCAAGACTCTTCATGTTGTGAAGTGCTGTTTTGAAGGGCTTGAATAAATCTAGTAATGGTCTAGTGGTCATTACCCCAACAACAGGATGGGAAAAGTGAGTGTATCTCTTTGATGAAAACTCAGGCCTCCTGGGGAGAGCTGGCAGAGGGCCAGAGAGCCCCCATCTCAACCCTGCTCCCATGGCCCAGGACCTCTGTTCCAGCTGAGCTAGCCTGACCAGCCACTGAACCACAACAGTAGCCAGGAGATATGCGTGTGATTATTGGTGTGTAGCCCTGGGAGCTGAGGATGGAATGAGAGTGAAATTAAACCAACCTCCATCACTCCTCTATCTTACATCCTTCTTAACTGCTTTCCTATACGATTTAAATGTAATTCTGTAATTATCCAATCAAAGACATAACGAATTACATTTGATTTGGGGTCCCAGAGTAACAAGGAGGATCCTGCTAAGTGTCTGCAAACATTCAGAAACAGCTCTGATTTAGGAACAATAGCAAGCCGGCATTAAATGCTACTTTTAGTATTTCCATTACTATTTTGCATACAAATATGGTATCAATTGAGAGAATGGCCTGTACTGTAAACAGAACCACAATTGAGGCACTTGTATCAAAGAGCAATGAATGACTGATAATTCTTTTACAATTACAGCTACATTACAATTTTTTGTTGTCACCAGCAATAACTGAGCCTCCTGAGCATTAGTATAACCCAATATTGTAAGGATCTGCCATCAAATATGGCATAAACAGGGTTAATAAGATCTCACATCAGCGGTTGTGATTTTCTTTCTTGTGTATCCATCTGGAGATCAGGCGCCTCCAGCTGTTTGGGGCTGGATTGATCATTAGAAATGCGCAAGCACAGATATATCACTCCCTGAATCAACTTTTCCACATGGGTGAGGGTGTTAATGTGTTTATAGGGGATGCAATCAGGAGCAGGAAGTCATGCCCAAGGACAGAAGCCTCTAAAAACACTCTACAAACCCATTTTATGGACACAGATAATAGCTACAGGAAGTAGAACAGCATTAACCTCCTACATCTTTTTGCACTGCTGGTGTTCAGACGCATCAGATTCATGCCAATTCTGCAACTGCTGCTACTGTGCTATTGCTGTTATCTGCTGAGATACAACTCAGGTTAAGAGCAGTATGTGACATGCTCAAAAAAAGCAGTTATTTGTAAATTAAAAAAATTCTGTTACATTAAATTCTGTTACATTAAATTCTGTCACATTATATTCTGATCTGTATTAAACTGAAAATAATACCATAAAAAGATGCTTGAAACTTTTTAAAAAAGTCTTGGGACAGCTGTTACATCACTTTTCCTTTGAAAAGAGAATTAATAACTGTTTGGAGACTGAAGACATCAATACTGATCCAGTTTTGAAAGCAGAATCTTTCTTCTTTCTCCTTCATAGAACTTTATAGACACACAGGGTCTTCATTGTCCCACTTTGCATTTCATAATGCCACATATTTTCAAAGGGAAACAGGTCTGGACTGCAGGCAGGCCAGTTTAGCACCTACACTCTGATTATACAGCCATTCTGTTGTAACACATGCAGAACTATGGCTTGGCATCGTTAGATTGAAATAAGCATGGACATCTCTAAAAAGACATCATCTAGCAGGCAGCATATCGCTGCTGTCAGAAGAAAACCTTGTATCTCCAAAATAGTAACTTTACAGGATAGTAACTTTACAACTTTAAAGGAAAAACATACTTCACTTTCAATGTAAGTCAATGGAACCAGAATTTTTCCCATGTCATTTTGGGTAATTTCTTTTAGGCCACTCATCACAAAATTTACAAACAATGTAAAGAGTAACAGATACTTTCAAATTATGTCAAAAACTGAAAAATGCCAAAAATGGAGATACAAGATTTTCTTCCAACAGCAACGATATGTTGCTCCCAAATATGTATATATCTTTCAGCATAAATGATGCCATTACAGATGCGAAAGTTACCCGCACCATAGGCATTACTCTCCCATACACTACAGGCCCTTTTAAAATTTACACTGGGAACAATCTAGATGGCCCTTTTCTTCTTTGGAACATGAGAACAGAGAACATTATGCTCATTATTTCCTTCAGCAATTTGAAAGACTGATTCATCAGACCACAACACACAGATGAGCTTGTGCCCAGAGAATTCGGTGGTTTTTCTGGACACTTTTGACAGGCAGTATGCCTGTAAGATAAGCGTCAAAGTATTGAGGTTTGTCGACCTGTATGCCACTTTTAAGGAGGAGGAGAAAATTAATTTTTGAGGGCTTCTTTTTAGGTCTTTAAAACATACTGAAGACTCTTTTCTTCTGTCTTCTGAAGACTGTTTTTCCTCATCTTTTCGGTTTTCTTGAATTCATCCGAGTGTAAACACAGCAGTTAATAACTTCTCTGTAAGAGTTTAATGTTTACCTCCAAACAGACATGACATTTAGATCTGTAATTAGAATTCCTCTCACAAATTCATGATAAATTCCCAAAATAAGGCTTAGTACATGACCAGATTGCATTTGTGTCTACCAAAGTCTCTCCCTATTTCCATACCAACACACTGCACTTACGACATAAATGCAGCAGTTTTTTGTCCTTCATGTAGGTGCTGGTGTGGGATCGCACTGAAAGAACTGGCCTGCAGGGCACTGTTTTATGCTTGTGTAAAACTCATGCTTATAGAGTCAGTGGCAGACAGTAGTAGTCTGTAGTGCTGATTAATGTGTATAACGTGTGTTGACTCAGATGACTCCTCACCCAGGTTTCCATTCAGCTGTGAGTCAGACCAAATATATGGCTCGCCCCAAAGCTATTCCTCCTCTGCTTGGCAGATATGGCTGAGATCTGGGCTGCCCTTGGATTAGACTCTACTGTCTGTCAGAAACAGCCTGTAGCTAAACTAGCTTTTGTTATAATTTTGTTTTTTAGCTTTTTGAGTAGTGTGTTGATTGCAGCTACCTTGCTTGCAGCAAAGGCTTAAGCTCTATTAAAAATATGTAGTCACATGTCGGCACTGACAACTGTTGTTTAACACTGCGCATTAGAGGGTCTGAGTGAACTGTGGCTGGATGCAGTGAAACTGTGTAATAACTTCGATGTTTTGACTTATAGTTTGATTCTGTTTGATGTTCTTGAGAGGTGTATAGAATGGGATAGTATAAAAAATCCTGCCATGTAGCTAAAATTATTACAATTATGTATTTACACAGTTATGTTTGTACACTCATTGTATATTTTATCAGCTACACTTTCTGTATACAGTACTGTGCGAAAGTTTTAGGCATCTAAGCAAATTTGTAAACAGTTTACTTCAGCAGTGAGTTTATCACAATATCCATTAGAATAAAATCATATTCATAATTCAAATAAACATAAAAACAATAAAAAGTAACAAGAATTTCTTGGGCCCATATTTTTTCTTGACACTTTCACAGCCGCCAGAGACTTAATCAGTTAAGTTAAGTTAATATCATCAGTTACATCATGAGCACGATTTACTGAAGCACTGATTGGTCAAACCAGGAGCTGCTTTTTAACTACATATAATACTGGGCTTCCTCGAGGAGAGGCTTGGAAATTGGTAAACAAACATTATTATATATTGTTATTATATTATATATTATTATTATTATTATTAATAATAATTATTATATTGTTATTGTTACATTATTATTTATATATTATGTATATAAATTATATATATAATCATTATTAATTAATGTTCTATACATTTTGTTTATTCAAATATTAACACTTTTCTTAGCAAATAAACACAAACTACACAAATAAATAGATTTTGAAAGTGTGTCTTGGGTGCCTTTCGTGCAGTACTGTAGGTGCATGTCATAGATCTAGAATTACAGATTGTAGTTCATCTGTTTCTCTACATACTTTGGTAGGCCCCATCATCCTGTTTTTAAATGATCTGTACCCCAACAGGGCCCCTACAGAGCAGGTATTATTTGAGTGGTGGATCATTCTCAGTACTGCAGTGGCACTGATGTGATGGCGGCAGATTAATGCGTGTTGTGCAGGTAATAGTCCACCAAACAAAAATGTCTTGCCAATAGCTGTGACCACTGATGAAGGACTAGAGAATAATGTGTGTGTGTGTGTGTGTGTGTGTGCATGTGTGTGTGTGTGTGCGTGTGTGTGTGTGTGAGTGTGTGTGTGTGTGTGTGTGTGTGTAGGTGTGTGTGTGTGTGTGTGTGTGTGCGTGTGTGTATCTCCTTCAACTGTGCCATGTTTTGGTTTCTTACATGTATGACCCATTTAAAATCCCCCCACAGCATTTCAGGGGGATTCAGATCTGAGTTTTGACCAGGCTATTCCATAACCCTCCATTTCTTCATTTTGAGCCATTCCCTGGTGGATTTACTTGTATGTTTGGGATCATTATCTTGTTTGAACGTCCAATTCTTCAGGTTCATCCTTTTTTACAGATGTTCTCATACTCTTCTCAAGCACTCTCTGGTATGAAATGAAATTCATTGTCAATTCCATTTTAATTTACATTTTATGAGGTTCTTCTGAGCAAATGCTGTCTTTGGTTCTTACCAAACATGGCATGGCATGATACTGTCACCAAACAAATCTTTGACCCATCTGTCCATAGCACATTGTTCCAGATGTCCTGACCCTTGACTAGATATTAACTAGCAAACTTTACTCTTGCCCTGATTTTCTTTTTTAGACAGGAAAAGATTTCCTCCTGGTGCACCTTCCATGTAGGACAAATTTGTGTTTTTTTTTTCTAATTTTCTTTTCCATAAACAGTGGTAAGAACTACTTGCAGATTCTGTGATGGAATTTTGGGGTTCTTAGAGATTTTTTTACCGTCTTACAGCCTGCTTTTTGCTGGGGTGGCTTGGCCTGAACAAGCCAGCAGTGGTTTTAAATCTTCTCCACCTGTAGATGATCTTCTGAACAATGAAATAACTGATTTGCAAAATTTAGGATAGCTTCTTAAACCCCTTCCCAAACTCATAGGCATCTATAACTTTCTCTCTGAAGGCCTGAGAGAGCTTTTTTGAATTTTGAATACACATTCCAGTAACAAAGAACAAACCAGACCAGATATGTGAGGTTTAAATAAGACAATTTCCTTCAAGATATTCTATAATGGTTTTCTAATCAGTAGCACTTGATTGGGTAAAACTTGACAAGACTGAAGGAGTAATATATGTAGGGGTGTACTTACTTTTTCCACATAAGAAAACTGTATTACTGAATATTTCAAATATATAAAGGATGACAAAAAGGTTAACTGTGTCACTTGTTAAATTATATCACCTTTATCTATCAACACCATTATATCTGTATCTCCAAATATGTTGGAATATATATATTGTACAGAGAATATATTTACATTTGAAATAATATGATCAAAAGTATAATACTAATATTTTGATTAAACCTCTCATTTCTCTGACTTTTTGTATACTGTTTAAAACATGTATCAATTGTGCATTTACTTTTATTAATAGTGCACCTCTCTACTCTGCGATGGACTGGCGACCTGTCCAGGGTGTATCCTGCCTTCCGCCCGAAGACTGCTGGGATAGGCTCCAGCATCCCCCCGCGACCCTGACGGAGAAGCGGCTTAGATAATGGATGGATGGATGGATGGATGGATGGATGGATGGATGGAATAGTGCACCTTAAAATGTGCCTATAAGAACAAGATATATTCCTTCATGGTTATCAGAACTTTTATCATTTAAAACCGTATGGCTGTTAACGGGCTTTAGGCTGCATTATACCGTTAAACCTGGTAACTGTCCCTATATTGTTGATCATTGCAACAGGATCCCAGACATTTACGAGGATTAAGATGTGATATGGATGTTGCATGTCACTGTATGTTGGCTTGACATCACAGGACGCTCCGTAGACTGATTTCAGGGACTTTCCAATGATGAAAGGAGAAGTGATGTGGGAAATGTTAATGTTGTTTCTATTTGTTGTTTCTCTTTCAAATAAAAGGCCACAGTCAAGGAAGAGCTATGTGAAGTGACATTCGAGAAGCAGCAGAAAAGTCCCATTATTGTGTGTCTATGCAAAACTACACAAATACACCATCGTCACCTCTCTCTCTCTCTCTCTCTCTCTCTCTCTCTCTCACACTTTCTGCCTGAAATAATGGTGTTATACACATGTTCCATTACATAAAGTTATCCGATTGCAAATGCTGCTAAAAGGTCATTTTTATCACACGTTATTTCCGCACTATATTCTACACAGAGTTTTTTGTGGTTGGCAGTGACATCACTTCAGCGTGTCATGCTACTGCTCCAGAACTAGTCATCCACCCAAGAGACAGCAGCAGAGGGAGTAGCATTACTCTAAGGCTACAATTTCATATGGAAACTCATTTTTTGTATGTCTAGAGGCGGTGAGAGATGGGAAAACTGTGCTCATGTTCGCTTCTAGCCATGACTTCAGGTTGCATGACTCTGAGCGATTCTGATACACTGCACTTAGTTACTCAGGTTCAAAGGAACTGGCCTTTTTTCTTCCTTTTTTTTTTACGCAAATCTAGGAAAACACTACACAATAAACAAGCCAGGCAGACACTGGTGAAAACTGGATGTTCCTTATATGATAACAAAGAAACAAAATTATGATAGAAACTCAAGCGCTCAGCAGCGTACTTCCTTTACACTCGCAGAGCTCGTCTTTAGGAACACCTGTACACCTATCTTCTTGCAATAATCTGCCAATGGTGCGGCAGCAGTGCAGCACACAAAATCATGCAGATACAGACCAACAGCTTCAGGTACTGTTCATTGCAACCATCAGAATGGGGAGTAGGCTGAATGGGTGATATGTGTCAATATATGACAGCCTAAAACAAATCATTTCAAATGGGCTGTTTTGGTAGCTTTGATATGTATGAACTGTATGGTCTGGGGAGTAAACTGTACGTTTTGGAAAACTGTGAAATGCCATGATATGGGCTCTTTACTCACAGCTCAATTTTGCACACTGACATAAAGCAGCTGTGAGTGACTAATTATCTCTTTATATTGGCAGATGATTTTGCTGGTGTTCAGAAATAATGCTTGAAACAAGTAAAAGTATCTGGGACTAAAGTGAGATCATTTGGTACAGCGTAACACAAAAGTAAGGGGTAATAATAACATAATCCCACTACAGGTACGGCTGCAGAATAGGTTATTTAACATCAACACATACAGAATCTAATTTGTAGTTTCATCGGGGTCCTGGGTGGCTGATTTTTTGGGTCTAGTGAAAAGACAACCTCTGGTCATATGTCACATTTATGGATATGTTTATCTGGGTGCCAGATAAATAATAACAATAACATTTCAATTAAATTATAATCAAATATCCCCTCTTCCACTTCTGAACACAAGGACTGGAGTGGTTTAGAATCCACACCACTGACAGAATTTCAATTGTTTAGATGAGCTATGAATAATAAATGATGAAATGAAATGTAAGAAGAAAGTTTCCTGACAGTTCAATATGGGAGACCTATGAGGGTTAATAGCATATGTGTTATGATGTGGAAGATAAAGGCGTCAGGGATGTTAATACATTTTGTATTTTCCCCTCCTTTACTGGGATCAGTCTGAAGACCTTATGGCTAAGAGAGCATGGCACTGTGTGGATAGACTGCCTTCCAGCTCCTTCCTTATCCCACTTGAGTGATGGAAACAAAACTTCCAACCTCGCATGCCTGTGTTCAAAAGAGTCACTGTTTTTTTTGCTGTGACTTTGCAGTGCAGCTTCTGAACAAAGAGGCTCTTGATCTATGGTATCATCCATCACAGGCTTTTGTTTATGGGGAAGTTTGGGAAAAACGTGTACTTTTTAAGGTGAGTAATAATGTAGACGGAAGTGTGTTGAGAAGCTCTTTCTATTTGTTTGTTTTTATTGTTAAGATTCTTTATTTAGTCACTGATACTTTTATGGCGTGTTTCATTTGTTTTCATTGGAAAGTATCAAAGTACTGCTGGAAAACATAAAGCAATGTAAATCAATACCCAGTATTTATGCAATGACCTTCTACCTAAAACACACACACACACACACACACACACACACACACGCGCACACACACACACACACACACACACACACACACACACACACACACACACACACACACACACACACATATATATATAAAATTAACTAATTAATTGTTCAAGAAAACAAACCATATATACAGACCATATAAATAGTTTTAAACACTTTTATACATCCTCTGCACAGGACTGTCCATGCATAAAATGTAGGAGAAAGTTACTACTACTTCTACTTATAATAATAATAATAATAATAATAATAATAGTAATAATAATAACAACAATCACAGGGTGAGAGGCGCTGGGCAGGTGTGGGGATGCTCATGAGTCCCTAACTGGCGGCCGTGCAGTTGGAGTTTGTTCCGGTGGATGAGAGGGTCGCCTCAATGTGAATTAAAATTGCAGAGAGGAAAACTCTGACTGTTGTCTGTGCTTATGCACCAAACAACAGGTCAGAGTATTTGACCTTCTTAGAGTGGGCGTGGTTCTGGAAAGGGTTCCGCCTACAGAATCCATAGTCTTACTGGGGGACTTCAATGCTCATGTTGGCAATGACTGGGAGACCTGGAGTGGTGTGACTGGGAAGAATGGCCTGGGTCAAAGAGCTGGGTCAAGAGCTCCTTGGGTCAAAGGTCAATGATCGACTTTGTTGTCATTTCATCTGACTTGGGACCATGTGTTCTGGACACTCGGGTGAAGAGAGGTGCTGAACTGTCAACTGATCACCATCTGGTGGTGTCAACTGATCACCATCAGATGGCAAGCAAGAGTGATGGTCAGACCCGGTAGGCCCAAATGAATAGTGAGGGTGTGCTGGGAACAACTGTTGCAGCACAGCACTTCCCATGTAACCCTTACCCCTCAGGGCTGGGGTGTAACCAGCCAATCTGTAGCAAGAAGAGTGATATCATACAACAATATGCTTACGTGACATCACTCCTTTACAGCAGTTGTACTAGGAAGTACACAGAATCAACATGAGTTTGGTGAAATTTGCTTTTTTCCATTAGTCACTGTTAATGAAGAACGTGATGCACTTACACAAGTCACCTTATGTGCTGATCTGAGGCCAAAGAAAAGCCAGCATTCTGCACCCAACTATGACAAAGCAGCCAGCAAACTGCTGATAACTGCTAAAGATTTCTGGCACTTAGCTATTAGTGTAAAGGCTGATAAGAGCAAGAGAAACATGCAAGAAGATGCCACAATTAGAAACTGGTAAGAATTTGCAAAAAAACTTGAATAGAAGTTCTAAAAGGTTAAAGAACCATGTTTGAAACAAACATTTGTGTGGCTTAAAGAATCTTCACTTAGTAAATAATAATGTTTCTATACTAATTTGTTTGGTTCTTCCTAGAACCATTGTACCATCATCAAAATCATTCTAGAAATAAACATTCAATGAAAGTTTTTTAAGGACCAGGAGTGTTTTTTCTTAAACACCGTGCAAACAACCCTTTCTAGCATCTTTATTTTTAGGAGTAGCTTGTCCCCCAAAGTCATTGTGATATCAGGCTGAAAGCATGATAAGTATCAGTACCTGTGCAGACTTGCCTGAGGAATGCTCCAGGTGTAGTTGACAGTCAGGTGTGAGTGGGTTAATATTTAACCAAGCCAGACAAGTGCAGGAACCATTTGCATTTTACTAAATACTTTGATTTATAACACAGTTGTAAATAATTTCACAGCAACAGCTTTTGTTGTTTTAGGTCTGTACTCCAGCAGACTGAATCTGAAATGAAGCAGTGAAGATTCAGTTAAAACCAGGTTACATAATGTCAACTTTATTTGTGTAGGATGTGCAAACCTATAGATACTAGGGATCTAAACTTGGTTTAAAACACCTGCTTGGATTAATTTTAACATGATTACATATATAGTTCAAAAGTCTGAGACCACTGGTGAAAATGTTTCTGTTTTCCATTACAAATTACATCATCAGCATAACAATTAAAATGAAAAGTAGAATCTTTTACATTTTTAACACGAATGCCAGATTTTCTTAGTATTTGGAATGTCTCCCTTTTGCTATAATGACTGCGCACTCAAGCTGCCATGGAACCCACAAGTTGAGCAAAAGCCTCTGATCAGTAGATCAGATCCACCTGAGAGCGATCTAAACACAAGCTGCAGCTGAAGACACAAGACAGAACAAAAACTGACCTTTTGGTGCAAAGGCCTCAAAATGGACAGTGTCACAATTGTCTTCCATATTTCTTGCTCATTTGTCATCCCTATATTTTATTCATGTGCAACCAACTGACACAAAAAATTCCAAACGCTACTTTTTCCGTATAGGGAATCTGCTGCATGACTAGAGCATAAACATACTCTTGGACTGTATGTTCACTTCCACCACCACCACACGTCCAGCCCCCAGTGCACTCACCCTCTAATTTGGGCACAATACAGCCTCACAGTCTGTCATGTTAGATTTGTGTGTGAATGAAACGTTTCAATTGAAAATGATACTAGATCTGTGAAAACAAACCCGTAGCACATATTTTCCTCTTCCTTTCCAAGTAGCTCAGTTTTTTTTTTTCAGGTAACTTAACCAAATACCAGGAAGCTGTAAATCGCTTGATAATAGACACAGACAAAATGGCACCACCATGTTCTCCTTCAGCTATCGAGACGGCTTTGCTTTTTATTTGATCTAAAAACACCAGAGCAACAAGACCAAAACAGAGCAAATACACAATCACACAGCCTCCCACAAGCAAGTCCACACAATCATCACCAAGGGATGAATGACCAAAAGCCTTCGCAAAACAAATATATGCTCAAAATACCACCAACGCCAACTCCAGCAGCTTCTTAAAGAATGAAGCTCATTATACAGTTGCGCTGCAATGCAAATAAAGCAGAATTTCAGTTAAAACTATGCAGTCGATATGAATGATGATGAACACATTTTACATGCAAAACAACAATGAGACCAAGACTGACAACGTCGTACATCAGCAGCATGTAGTCAAGTTAACAGCTTCTACAGAGAACAAATTCAAAAATGGCATTTTTATGCATATTTGGGTGCACAATTTCCATTTATTTTCTGAGTTTAACATAATGCAAAAATAAATGATAAAATTTAAAAAGGTGCCAGAACTTTTGCACAGGCTATATTTTATTTCTTTATTTTTTCCTGAAGGTTAAATCAAGCAAATAAACAGTAATTGTGCATTAAAATGTATGAAGTAATTAGACCAGGAGTGCCCAAACTTTTGCATATGACTGTATTTAGAGGCAGACCTAAATGTGCTCACCAGTTCATCTGGGGTTTTATGTGTAATATAAGATGACTTTTTTTTTTTTTTTTTTTTTTTTTTTTTAGCAAAAACTTGTCACACACAATTTCCTCTTACATGATCAGTACTGTCAAGTGAGGTCTCTTGGGAAGCTGATTGTCCATTTTTGTTTTTCCTTATGATCTTCAGTGAAAATACTAACCTTTTTTGTTTTGCTCTCTTGTTTTTGTTGTTAATGTACATGTCTTGTACTGTTAGCTTTTGTTTATATCCTTCCTGTGGTTTCTTGGTTTCAATTGGCTGCATTGCTGGCCTGTTTTGATGCTCTGTAAAGCAGCTTTGAGCCTTGAGAAAGGTGCACTATAAATAAAAAGCATTATTATTATTATTATTATTATTATTATTATTATTATTATTATTATTATTACTGCTCCGACTACTCTCCCACTAACACTGTGCTTCATGTCTGAGCAGAACGCAACACGGACATTCCCCTATTCTCCAATAATAACAATTAATCTTTACATTTTATACATTATAATGCAGCTCAGTGATTTACAATGATAATGGCAAAGCCAGAAAATAGATAAACATATTTAGAAAATAAAAATAAAAATGTAAAACAAATAAAAAAATAAATACCTTTAGAAATAATTAAGTAACAAAAACAAAAAATATAAATGATGAGAAAATAATGAAATAGGACAACGAGCAGTTATAGCATGTAATAAACGTTTAAAAATGAAAATAAGGAAAACAAATGTAAAAATAAAATAAGAAAGTTAAGCTAATAAAAATAACATTTCATTTTAATAATACTTACTTATATAAAGTCAAATGACACCATAAATGAACTTTTTAAATGAGCTGCTTTTAAAAATTCCTGACGGAAGATGACACTGCACTGCGTCAGAATAAGACTGGATGAACAGACGAACACTGGGACGGTTTAACGGATCAGAAGTGCAACCGGACCTTAATCTGAGATGTTGAAACAGGCACACAAACTCTGTCTGAAATGTTTCTCCCAGTAAGTGGAAGGAGGTCAGGATACAGAGGAACTACACCAGGAGCCTTGTTCAACCCTTTCCTCACAGGATTGACACTAGACAAATTAAAGCAAGTGGACTCCCAAACGAGTTTTAGAAATAAAATGATGCATGTGATTCTTTTTTTCCTGGTGAGCTTACTTTGAGATGCTGAAACTGGAAATGTGGCAGCTTACAGATACTTTACAGAACCGCTGCAGTCAGTTCTCTGTGATATTGTCCAGGAATGATAATGCTTAGATTAAATTCCATTCCAAACCACTTTACGAACCACTGAATGGCTACAACCTCATACTGATTCGTTCTATTTTTAGGAAAAAAATTAGGAGGATGTAAAGAGTCTGTAAATAAGCCAGAGTGTCTGAAGAATGATTATGAGGAAGTAGCAGAGCAGGTTTCGTAAAGTTCAGTTTCGCTCAGTTGCGTGCACTGTAGTGTTCTTCACACCCACAGTTGCACAGTTGTGTGAATTCCCTTTTCCAACACACCACCGATTTGGGACCTTGACACAATCTTCATAAGTGGTTTCGAGTTCAAGTTCAAAAAAGTTCATCATCACGTGTATTCATGAATGTTCGGAAAGATATTTCTCACGCATGACCCCGAAGACTGTTTTTGAACCGTGGAAGTAATTTTTTTGTCCTGTTACTGAATTGAGTGTAAAAGTCGCAGATTTCACACCTAGATTTTGAAAAATTTTCCTCTGTAACTCTGTAGCAGCCATTTGAAACATGTAAGTAGCTCATATCAAGAGCTTGCCAGGCTAAAATACAGCCTCCGCAAAGCGGGGTCAGTCATAATGCAGCGTTGCAACTAAACCTCCCTAAAAAAAAAAGAAAGATGCTCAAATCCTCTGCATACAAAAACAAAGTGGTTGTGTTTTGGGATTATTATGCACAGATTCATCAAAAACATACTACAGATGTAATGTATACACACACACACACACACGCACACATTTTCTAAGCCGCTTCTCCCTCAGGGTCGCGGGGGGTGCTGGAGCCTATCCCAGCTGTCATTGGGCGGAAGACTGGATACACCCTGGACAGGTCGCCAGTCCTTCACAGGGCATGTAATGTATATAAAACATTCAATTTCATTATGCTGATATTTCCTTTTCTACTCTTCACTCTACTTGCCACAGCCCTTTTTCACTTAGGATATTTTGAAGAACACAGTTATGTTACTAAGCTTTTATGTTCAAACACCAAAGAACTGTACTAAATTAACTGTTTTTACCAGATTTTCCAGTGACTGGGGGTTCATGATTCCTCTGATTGTATCCATCCATCTTGTCACGGGTCATCTTCTTCTTTTACCTTTAACTCTTCAAAACACATTGGCCTTTCCCAATGAACTGGTTCTTCTCAGAATATGGCCAAAATAAGACAGCTTCAATTTGGTTATCTGGCCCTTGAGTGAGAGCTGAGGCTTGATTTAGTCTAGGTTCTATTTGTTTTGTTTTCTTTGCCATCCAAGGAACTGTTATAAATCTTTGCCAAGACCAAAGTTCAAAGAAATCTGTAGTTTTTGTTTATTGCCTGGCTTTCAAATTCACAGAGAACCACTGAGAAGAACATAGACTGGACAAATCTGATCTTCATAGAGACAAAAGATCTTTTCAAGCTTCTTCATCCTTGGTCTACTGAGTGCCAATCAGTGTCATGTTTCTTAAGAGCTGGACCCTCTGTTGTTAAAAAGTGATCCAGGTAGACCAAAGCTGTCCCCCATTTAGGCATCTTCTCCATCATCGGTACAGTTAACAGTCTTAATACTACTTAACTAAAATTGCACAATGACATCATTAATTGCAGTTCATTCCATAATAACTTTATATTCAATTTACATTCTTCATCGACATGTTCATGTTTTGTTTGTTTTGAAATCACACAATGGTCCATATTCACGAAGCCTCTCGGATTAAGAGTGTTGATTTAGGACACGTTCCAGTCATTAGAGTCAAAGTAAATAAGAGAGGAATCTGATTTGATCAGCACTCCTACTTTAAGAAGATTTAAGATACGAGCCATTGATGGTAAAAACAGGATTTTTACTTTAGGCAAAACAGGACTGCACACAATAATAAACATGAATTAAATCAAACTCTCTCTTCTAATTATGAGCACAAATGTAGTATCGACTGAAAGTTGCACTTTCAACACATTTGTCCATTTAATGAGTTATGAGCAAGAAATCGTTTACGTCAAATGGCACCAACCCTTTGTTATACCCATTGAAAACTACCACTTAAGAGATTAAAAGGAGAAAATGAACTGTGGACTCCTATGACCTTTTGTACACTGGTGCAAAACAACTTTACACAGTGTGAAAACTAATATATCAAAACAAACAGAGAGAAAGACAAACAGAGCATCCTGGTCATGTTGACATCAATTAGCAACGCACAAACAAAGGGAAAACAAAAGTCTGTCACCATGTCACACCAAAAGCGCTAAATTCATCACAGCGCTCTAATATAGGGGAGGGATTCACAGGGCTTACACGCCACAGTGCAGATCTGTCAGTACTAACACCAGCCAGCTAATAATTACACAAAGCTTTATGTAGGTCATACTGTTGATCCTGATGGGTGGGATACCATTATTTGGGCCACGACACAAAAGCTTTGCATTACAGTGGATGTAAGGGAGCAATTCTCTGCCAAAATGTGGTTTTGCTAAATCACATTTTCAGAGGGAAGAGACACCTTATGCACTTTGACGTAAGATTTGAAAACTGAAGATGTGAAAACCGAAGCTGTGAAAAACAGCTTGTTTACGAATGTAATTACACAGAGGCGTCATTAGCATCTCTGTATTGCCTCATTGCAGTCATGTGTGTCTGGTTTGCACTATGGTAACCGATATATATTTACACAGAGGCCTTCACACTTCCCCTCTTTTCCACACAGCTTATGAGGATTCGTAGTCTTAATGTCTCATTCTGCTGTAATCTCCCTGGCTGTTATTTAGCAAAGGCACTTACCAAGTCAAGTCAGCAGGCAGAACAAGAACAAATGCACTGGAGAGACGACATATTCTGCATGGTCGTGTTTGCGTTTGAGTCAGTCTTCCACATGCAAAGTTCTCCAGCTGTTCACATCTGCATCTGCACATGAAAGCATTAGGGATGATCTGACCTCCTGACTTTTGTAGTAATTGACATTTCAGAGAAACTTGCTGACAGTTTCTCTAGGAACCAGGGGTCACAATATCTGAACTGACATCATAAGACAGGCAAGTACACAAAAATACTCCTGCCCCCGCCAAAAAAAAGAAACAGCAAGCTTTGTCAAATGTGGTAGCTAACTTTGTCATTAGTGCAGTACATTAGGAGGATCTGGTGTTATTACACACCAATCAGCCGTAACAAAACCACCTGCTTGTTTCTATACTCACTATTTTATAAGCTCCACTTACCATAAAGAAACAATTTGTAGTTCTACAATTACAGACTGTCGTCCATCTGCTTCTCCGCATACTTTATTGGCCCCATTTTACCATGTTCTTTAATGGTCAAGACCGCTAAAAAGCAGGTATTATTTGGGTGGCAGATGGCTTCTCAGGGCTGCAGAGACACTGATGTGGTGGTGACATGCCAGTGTGTGTTGCATTGGTATGAGGGGATCAGACACAGTAGTGCTGCTTATGGCAGATAAGTGTGGATAAGTATGGCAGTGTTGAAGTTTTAATAGTAGACTTTCATTGTTTCATCAGACTTTTCATTTCCTTTCATGTAATGTCATTTCAATGCACAGGAGTGGTGGCTTGCTATTAGAATAGATGTAGCAATGTTTATGTTTCAGCTCCTTGACGACTTTGTAATTCAGTGGATTCAGTAACATTCAGTGGACCATTCACACAAGTCTGTGTGATAATGTCAATTCTCAAAAATCCTGTTCATTTTTGCCCTTTAGAAATCCAGCTTACTGATATAGTCTTGATGCCAACTACAGAACTGACGCATAACTTCAGAGGCCTAAAGCAGTTACATCTAAACCACAATTATCTCCAAACTGTTACCAAAACATTTCATTAACAATAACATGGTCATTACGTAAATTGTTATCTTTGGGTATTTTGTTATGTACCTAAACTTTTTATATACATAAAAAAAAAAAATATATATATATATATATATATATATATATATATATGTGTGTGTGTGTGTATGTGTGTGTTTATGTGTGTGTGTGTGTGTTTTAATGTGCATTGTCCTCTAAATCTAAAATCAATAGAAAGATAGTCAGGGTAGCTCTCTACTAACCCAGTGCAACCAGTGCATTTAATGGTTAAGGTAAACTGATATTACCATTTTGAACATTGTGGGCTTAAGAAAACAGGTTCAGGTCAAGCTCCCAAAAGGGCATTTTTTTTTAAGTATTTGCATATTTTACAAACGTCACCAAAAACAACATCTTACACCACTAATATGAACAAGCAAAATAGTAAGTTAAGCCCTACGGCCCATAGTAAAGGTTAAACTGAGCACAAGCTGGTCAGATGAGAGCAAAGAAAACATTGTGGCTGTGGTGTTAAGATCTTTATCACTAAACTCACTGCCATCCACTCATTTTAACTTCTGTTGAAAGGTGGCCTGTCCAGGACTCGCAAAATTAAACTAAAATAATAATAATAATAAAAATAAATAATGTTATTGCATCAGTAGAACTCAGCAGCCGTTCTTCAAAATGTGCAAATAATTCCTGAAGAAACCAAGAATAATTCTTTGGAATAAAACCTCTTTACACTAAGTTAAATCTGAAGGTAAAACCATTTCAGCATTCTCCTGTAAAGTTACCATTCATGGCATTATGGATATTATGGATCATGTTATTAATGGTAAGCATGCTAGATCAAAGAACCTAGAAACACCATCCTGCCTTTTGCCTTTTTTTAAATACAGCACTCCGTCCTTCCGTCTCTCTCTCTCTATCTCTCCCTCTCCCTCCCCTTCGTGGGTCTTTCGTGAGAAGACAGTTGAAGAGGGAGCAGCTGGGGTGGAGCCACTCCACACGAGAGCTGTGCTGCAACAATAAATGTACAATGGCTCATCTTACTAGCCATACATGTCCACTGACAAAGAAACCACAACAAAGCTGATAAGCCTTCGGCGTCCTCATGTGACTCTGAGAATATCTGCTCATCTACTGAATCCAGCAGCTCATTTAAAATCTACACATCTTAACAAAAACAGGTTCTGTACAGTACCAAAATAGTTCTCTATCAGAAGAACCATTTAATCATGCGAAGAAACATTTAAGAATTCAGCTTTCATGACCTTCAGCAGTCATGGTTCTATATAATCATCACCCTTACTGAAGAAGGAAAAAGAAAGCTTTTACATTTTTATTTGGTTGAAAAGGTCTGAAGTAAGTGGAGGCCTGCATGCACAAATGTTTGCATGAGCTGCAGTCTGCACAGGCACAATAGCAACGTTTAAAAGCTCCTAAGCCAAAGATATAGACTTTTTATCAACTATAACAGATAAAATCAATATAATATGGATACTGTTATACCACAGTCACTTTTAGCCAAGCAGTGATTTAATTTCATGAACTGTATATATTTGATATACAGTGGTTTGCAAAAGTTTGGGCACTCCTGATCAAACTGATCTCATAACTGAAACCAAGTCAAGAAATCTGTTACAGAGCACACTATGCACATCATGATGTGTAATTTCTGTTTATTTGCTGAATCTAAGATAATGGAAAATAGCAAAATGTGGTCTGTGCAAAAGTTCAGTATTTTACATTTTTTATTTTTTTTTTCAAACATGTTAAACAGCAACTGAACAGAAATCGGGCACTAAAATGGGCTGAAAAGAGAATGTTAATTAACTTTCATCAAAAGTTCTATATTGCATTGCATACCTCTGTATTTCATATACATATAAAATTTAGCTGCACAATAGATTTACTTTATCATTTACTTGATCTATTATGCGAATTGAGAATATTCAAATTTTATGTTAAAAGTCATGGATGTATCGAATTGCAAGCCAAACAGTGATATGAGACATACTTATACCGTGTGTGATCATCTTATTGCATTAATAACAATTTTAGTATTATAATTTACTAAATTCCAAAACATATGACTATTAGGAGCTCCCTGTAATATATGCAGGCAATGATAGGCCTATGAAAAACAAGCTTAGAGATTGAATGCAAAGCAAGGCAAGTTTACTTATAAAGCACCTTTTCAATAAGAGTAAGTGCTTTACAAAAAAAAATAAAAATACATTCATCCAAAAAAAAAAATTAAAACATGCATAACATGGGATTATAAGTAGAGAAGAATAGTTAAAAGAGAAGAAAAAAATCACATTAAAAATTAAATTAGGATAATAAAAGTGTAGTTACAGGACAGAAGAGCAGTGGAGCTAATGGTGTTTTAAATTGAGCTCAAAGCTGCTCAAATTCTTGTTTATCTTCATAGCCCGGATTTGAAAGTGTGTAGTGTCTGTGCTCTTTTTAAAGCTGTCTGTCAACTGTTTTCCTTTAAGAGCAGCATAGCAGCTGAATGCTGACTCTCTATGTTTAGTCTGTACCTTCAGCAGGACTGACTGACTAGTTCCTAGTGATCTGAGAGCTCATAGCGGCTCAAACTCTTGCAGCACATGAGATAAATACGCTGCTCCTACACCATTAAGCAGTTTATAGAGCAGTAATAGTACCTTAAAGTCTGTTCTCCAACATTCTGGAAGCCAATGTAAGGATTTTTGTGTGTTTCTTGTGTTGTGCTTTTGTAGTCTTGTGCCTTCTTTTACTCCTAGTGTGAACAGCTGCATTTTGACTCAACTGAAGCTGAGGACTTTACACAGACTGACTCAGACACAGTGGAGAGAATAACTAGCATAATAATAGCAAAGAATTATAACGTAAGTGCATTGTACAGATATAGTTTATATGGATATGAAATATAGTGGTATGCAAAAGATTGAATACCCCCTGTGAAGTTACATGTTTTGCTGATTCTCTATGTGCACAAACAAACACAACCTGGGGGCAGATTTCATTAACCATTGCAATTATGTGATAAATCACACACTAGTGACTTTGCTTTGGTTCTAGCTCAGTTGTAGTGCTTTAAACATCCTAGATGTGTAACGAATGTAATGTAGAGGTCTGGCTGATACAGGTTATTAGTACAATTAATTAGGCCACTTATTTTAATCAAACAAACACAGTCAGGAAGTGCAACTAATGCATTAGTGCTTTGTTTATTTCACATTTATATCACATAGTGCTTCGAAAGATGTACAGTGAATGCATTTTAGATCAGGTCCAGCTAAAACGCGGCATTGTGGCGAGGACATGCGAGCGGTTTTGCAGGGACAGTGTAGGAGGTGTACGGGTATGCGTGCGAGAGACAGAAGATTACAGGGAACCTGCGTGTTTCTTACTTCCCACCAATCCAGTTTGGCATGCTCACTGACACATATTCCATTACCAGGTTACATAAGTCAGTGTAAACTACAAAGAATGCAACAGGTCTTCTAATGAAAACACACACACACGCACGCATGCACGCACACACACACACACACACACACACACACACACACACACACACACACACACACACACACACTCAGGCCCCCTCTGACTCTCGTACACACTCTCTTTTGTCTGAGACACACACCTGCACCTTTTCTTTCTTTTTCTCTGACACACACACACACACCCACGCCTTACCTGTCTTCCTGTCCAAGACATATACCCACACCCCCCCTCCACCTGCTCTTGTTCTCTCTCTGTCTCACAAGTACAGCTTTTATCAATGGGAACAGAAGAAGCACTCAGGTCATTCATAAATTTTCCTGAAAGTACAGAGGTATAAGTAGATATGAGCCCTTTTCCTCTTTCAGTGCACTGTTTAGTTGGAGGGCTGGACAGTATGTTGGTTATTTCAGTTGTTATTACACATGGAATTTTTTAACATAACAGCTTGGATTAATTTACAAATCTCAATTCCAAAAAGTTGGGACAATATGTGGAATTGCTTTTTGTAAACATACGATCATTCTGAAATTGACACCTGCAACACATTCAGAAAAAGTTGGGACCATTGGGACCATTTAAGACTAGGAATGCTGTAAAGCAGCGGTGGGCGATATACTGGTTCATTCTGTATACTGGTTGAAATTCTTTTTAAGGTATTAGTTTTGTCATTACAATTATACTGGTATGCAAATACATACAGATAATGTGAGTTGCAGCCTGAGGTAGTTAGTCCTGTTTACTGCACTAAAGCACTAGACTGGAATGAGTCAGTGAATTAATAGTGGGAAATAGAGTGGAAAAATGGCAAAAATCATATGCTTCAAATCTGGATCAGTTGATGTCTTCAGTCCTCAAAGGACAAAGGACTGATTGAAGAAAGGATGATCCTGTTGTTTCAGGTTTCATGTGTTTTGTACTATTTTCAATTGAATACAGCTCAAACAGAATAAACAAATCACAGCTTTCTGTTTTACATACTGTCACAACTTTTTGGAATTGAGGTTTGCATCTGGAAGAGAGAGAGAGAGACACAGAGTAGCATCATTAAAATGAGCAAGGTAACCTAGACCTGCAAAATTAAAGACGCAAACATAAAGGGGACAGTGCTACAGTTGTAATAATTAAACCTAGAATTTTCCCACAGTTGAAACACAAATGAACTTTGCTGCACTTTGCTCTGCGTGGTTTAATACCACTGTGCTGTAATCCGCTTCAGCTGATCACCTCTTAATGAAACAAACAGAACTTAACTATGATGTTTACTGTTCTTTTCTTATTCTAAAAGCACAAACACCCTATATTTTTCTTATATTTTGTCCCTGAGGACCACTACTGAGACCACTACAGTACCAAGAAAAGTTATAATTCATTTTATATGACTATTTTCCAACTTCTCTTTATAGCTGAGCATTAAAACAGGCTTTTACTGCATCTTTAAGACAGATACGTGCAAATGAGCTTGCATGATTAGCTACTTTGTACTGTATTTTACTCAAGAAGTAGTCTGGGATTAAACATAGAGACATAAAATAGCTTGCTTAACTGCAGAAAATATGTGACAATTCTTAATGTTACACACAAATTTTCAGACTCTGGGACAAATTACATTAAAAGAATGTGATCTAACTGTTCGCCATGTGGCCATGAGGGGCAGTGATGCAGTTTCACTTCCTGCTCTAAAATGCAGGGGTGTGGTTAAAATAAGGCTTAACTAGCTATGGACTAAAACGCTTTGTGTTTTGGTGGTAACATGAAAGCATAGAATAGCATTTTTTACATTTTCAATTACAAAATTAAACTCATTCATCCTAAATCCATTTAAGAAGCTGTTTTAAAAAATCTTTGAATATATTAAGTTTATTACTATCTCAATAATACAGTAAAAAGATCACAACATAATTCATAAAATAGTTTTTTTTTTTTACTGTGGGACCACAGCTTGATCTAATCAGAAGAATGGCAGGATATTCATAAAAATACAAGAATTTGAAATCCCAATCAATATAAGTACAAACTTAAATAACAAACTACATCAAACTCATGTTAATAATAGACCCTTTAATGCCCTCCACAAGCCAAAAATGCAGTCAGCAAAACTGGGGCCAGTCAGTAACATTTGCCATTAAAGGGTCATTGACAATCTACTCACAGGCCTCTGACAGGGAATGTGCTTGCTAGGCATATACATTAGTTGAATAAGAAGGCTCTGTCAAAATTACATACACTTTACATACTCAAGTATATGCGCATCATTAACTAGATTTACAGCCTTTTAAAATGTATATCAATTATACAATCCTGCATTTTATAGTAGTTTTGCTTGTTTCCACTGTCAGAAAACATGCACGAATATGCATGTAAGAGAGATTCTACTTGCATCACAACATTACTTATAAGCAGTCAGCTACTTTACTAATTCCCTTAAACCCGCAATCCAGGCCAATCATGGCCTTACATGGTGTAAAGGAACAGCCGCAAAGTAGGTTTATGATCTAATTCTAAACAGTTTACTTAGACAGCACCATCCACGCACATACACGCCCACACACACACACACACACACACACACACACACACACACCCCACAAAAAAAAACAAAAACATGTACTCACACAACCTCTTACAAAACAAATGTGCGATCGTGAGCCAAGGCCAACAATGAGTGCGGGGGATAGGACGGCCTTGTCATCACACATCAAAGTGCCGTGAGGCAGAGCTAATCCAGACTGACAGGCCATCCCTTCACCTCTACACGGCAATACCACAGCCAGGGCAGCACCTCACTATTTTCACTCCTCTCCACAGCAACAGCAACCAAATACCACCCTGACAACAGCCTGGCAGGAACAGACTGACCTGAGACCAGCGCACAACTCTGAAGCGGAGAAGAGATGAGAGCAGCACATATTAGTTACAAAATCTCAAAGTGCTTTAAAAGGGAATAATACAATAACAAATAACAACAAAAAAATAGAGGTTATATAATATCGCTGAATTGCTTATTTCCAAAATTGAAATCTACTGTCAAGTCAAGAATGGTGCTCAAAAAACTGAAAACCACACACCTATTTTCACCCTTTTCATTCAAGTATTTGTCTACTGCGTCAAATAAAAGCGCCCCTCTAATGAGCATTCCTGTAGAGTGTTTAACCACGTTTCTTGTCTAATTATGGCTGAACTGGAAGAGTCACATGAAAAAAGGGGGAGGAGGATTGCAGTGTATTAAACAATATGCAAAGTTTCTAAAGCGGCTTTAACAGGCCGTCTAACAGGGCTGAAGTAGTAAGCACGGGAGCTTGTTGGATGGGGTGAATAAAGGCTGCTCTTTCCGTGTTCGTGGGCTACTAAGGGGCAGCTGTGTTTCTCTTCCCTCCCATTGAGAACTCCCAGGGCACACAAGAGGGACAACCCACCCACTGACAAAACAAATTATAAATCTAATTAGAGATCTATTGGAATAACCAGAGCATAGTTCTCTTTGTGGCCTTGCAGTTAAGAAAACCCAAACGAGGATATGCTCCACTGACTTAGTCTCCCTGCCTAACCTCAGAAACAAGGGAAACATTTCTATTCATGCTATTACGTTATCTAACCATGTTTTTAATGCAGTCTGTTTTAATGTTGTACTGGCAAAATATCACATATATACTTAATGGGGAACTAATTTGAGGGCCATCTGGTGAGTTATCTTTTCCTTAACAGTTACCAAACAGTTAACAGCTGTTACAGAATGAACTAAACTCCACAAGGACAAATTAAAATGGGAGGCAACATTTCCATTTTTCCTTCCTTTCCTACAGCATGCCCAGAGCATACATCTAGTTTAGCCATAAAAAACCATGTAGCAATTAAGATCATGGTTCAAACCTCAGTGTTTCTGTAAAACGTGTTAATATAGTATTTGGTCTCGGTAGATTATTAAAACGCGATTCTGAGTCTCCACAAACCATGAGAACGTTGTGCGCTGCTGATGAGGAACACTGGTCACTTTGTGAAATATAGAAAAGGGTTATAGTGAAGAGCATTATTTTTAATTATTACATTTTTTTTATATTCAAAAATGTCCTCTCTTACCTTTTCTTTAGAGACCACTTTAGCCTGATCCTGGAGGAAATTACATTTATACAGGTTACAGATACAGATACATAACTGTACCATATACAGCTGCAATTAGAATTTTTAAGTTGCTTTCATTCTGTATATGCTGACCTGTTGTTTTCCTATTTCATAGCAGGGTTATTATGAAAATGCAGAAACCTGTAACTTTCCCCTTATGAAAATGAAGGTCTTTTACCTCTAAAACCTTTAAAAGGTACACTTTAGACAGAGAGGACCCTGTTGTGCTTTCAGGACCATTGAGTACCTCTGGTGAACAAAAATGTACAGTACCCTTTTTGCAGAGTATAATGAAGAGTCTATACTTCAATGTCCCATAAAACATTTCTTTTTCAATGCTGGAAAGATTCCAAATGAAATATTTAGTACAATGCATGAGTAACTGGACAGGGACACTAGATTTACATCTATATTGGCCGATTAAAGTTTTTTTATACATGGTATCCCTATTTCACGTGACCAAAAGTACTCGGGCAATTGGATGCCTAGTTGTTTGTTGATCAGCTGTGTGTAGTTGCTTAACCTGTTGATGCACAACAGAGCTAACAAAATTTCTAGAGTTGATGTGCCAGATTCTGGAGTCTGCTAAAAAAGCTAAATAAATCAGTGAGACACACAGAAAACACCATTTGCTGGTGAGCTTCGAAAAAAAATTGTGGATGACTTTGAAAGGCCACAGTTGTGGATGACCAAACTACTCTGAATCACAAAGAAAAAATCAGGAATAGATCATTTATAATGCAGGAACAGACTGTAAGACTGTAAGGCCTCAGGAACAGAATGGCTTGTTTATAGTTCGCTGAAATAGAGCATAAAAGAGGCTGCAGAGTTTTTGGTAAGTGGTACATTAAAAAACTACATGGCTCTGTGGCCATAGTGATGTAAAGAGGGAAAAAGCATGCCTAAAGCAAGAGCACAGTGTCACTGCAACCAAATCACAAGAGCCCTAATAGAACCTCTTGTGGAGAATCCTAAGCCTGCTAAACCTGAGTGAGTAACCATATAGGCATGTATGGCTGCCAGTGAAACTGACCCTGTCTTTTTTTTTAGATGATGGTGAGTGCATTCTGAAGTGTATGGCAGCACTGCAATGGCAGAGATTCAATCAAATGTCTCTGAACTGCAGATGTCCTAACCTTACAGCATGTCAGTTTACCAACAAATATTAAAGCAACTACAGAGACTGTCAGTGCCAAAAGTGGAATGTTCTTGACTAACCAAGCCAGTGATGAATTTTGAAACCCATCATAACCATAACTGAATCAGGTTTGCTTGAAAAAAATGCCTTAATATGTACTTTACAGTAATGACAAAATAATAAATAAAAATGTAAAAACAGAACATGATGTTTTGGGCTTTCTACTGCTGGAATAATGTTAAAAAAAGAAAAATACTTGCTCACATGCATCTCAACAATCTCATACGAGCAGTTCAAAAAGCCAAACACACCTTTCATGTGAATTAGGCTAGCACAATGATCTTGACTAACAACAGGTTGGGGTTACACTTCTTACCACTTTCACTCTACATCATATATGACATCTGTCTTCCATCCACAATGCTGACCTCAGCCTGAGGAGCTGTGACACCCTCGCAGTGTTGTGGCAACAGAAGGAGAGCGTTATGCTTGAAGAGTTCAGACTCTCTCGTCTCCTTCCTGTCTGTTTGCCCTTTATGTGTGTGAGCCTGCGCTGCAGTTTCCTCCCACTTCAGGCTTATTAGGAGGATTTTAAAGGCAGTGAAGCTGAACTCTCATTAGTGGTGCTTAATGCTCAAGTACCTGCGGTCAGGCTGCAGCACGACTAGTGGATCAAGCACTGACCAAGCTATTTCTGATTACAGATGAGGGGTAAAAGATTTTAATTCAAATGTATTATAATACACATATGACTGTCACAAACACAACAGGGGAATATAAGGTCACCCTTAGGAGACATTCTGGGTAAATTTGGAAGTGAGTAAAAACAATTGCAAGGTTTTCAGACTGACATGAAGGTCAGCTTCTTCAAGCACATACAGAAAAAGCACTATTGCAACTACAGACTTTTAACCAAGTCATATCTTCCATGAAGTCATAACACCAACTGTAATAACCACCAATCTCAAAAAAAAAACTAGAAGTTTTCTTTTTCCTTGGCCAGTCACACAATATTCCTGACAGGCCAGACACAATCTCATTAGGTATTGATGAATGACTGTTGGCAAAACTCTTCCAAAATCCCCTACGTCTCCTCCAATGTGTTTTGCTCCCCCTTCCTCCATTCTCTGTGAGGTTTTTTTTTTTTTTTTTGGAGCCAGACTTCCCATTGCCCTCCAGAAGCCATCTATTTATCTCTCTGGTGAAGGGGATGTGGGTGGAGAGGAAGTAGCTTGTTTTCACTGGGAATGCTGGGAATGCTGGGACCATGCCAGACGTTGGTGATCGTGCTTGCGTGCGTGCAGATTTGTTTCGTGACCATGCTCACCTGGTGCCATTGGTATCAAAAAACCGTAATTTCAGACTATTATGCAATGAATGGAAACTTGCCATGGCTGCATCATGTCACTATAGCATGACCCAACATCAAGAACAAAAGCAATAATGAAAAACAACAACAACAACAATGACAACAGTAACTAGACTAGACAGTGATGTCTTTATCTAAGGTCACCCTGAATCCATGATTCTCTGACATGTTGTTCAGTCCCATACCTAGCTCCAATGACATATCTGATAAGAGTATGAAAGGCATATTAGCAGCAACAAAAAAGCCCAAAGGAAATGATACAAATTCCTCTGTGAAACAATACTCTCTGAACATGCTGTGCCTCAGAAATGATTAGCTGCGGGGAACTTTCACAAAGTAGCTGTCTCAATGAGAGGGGATTTCTCCACATTCTTCCTGCACCGTCAATTTGTCACGCAATGTACTTTAAATTCTCACAAGGATATAAATAAACAAAGTGGGGGATGCACACATAAAAACAACAAAAAGCACATAATAAGCACATAATTACAACACACAAATGTGCCCTTTTTGTGCTCCCTCTGAACATAATGCATGCAACTAATTAATTTATACTAATCACATACTAAAAGATAATACTATAATTTAACATATATATAAATATTAAACAAACATTTCAGATAAGAATGCACATTGATCTAATCATGGGACAGCAAAACAGATAGCTGCGTTCAAAAATGGCGCAAAGGACACAGAAGCCAATCTATATTTTTACATATTCATGTATTTCCAGCATCCTCTCTGAATGCAGGTTGGTGATGCACTGTCCAGCACCGAGTTACACAATCTATGCTATAATTTGAAACTTGCAAGGTCTGACATCTATATGTAGCTTACCAGAACAGCTTTGGGACTTTCTTTTGAATGTCCAGAAGCCAGGATCAAAATAGCATCCAGTGCATCCAGCGTGCCCTGTGTGATGATGCTTTTGCCTTTTTCTACTACACTTGTTTTTCACATGAATGAATGAAGCATAAAACTGTCAATCCAAGCAAAAGAATATTCAATAATGAAGTATTTTAAATTGCAATGAATTCCAAATACATCATAATATTAAGGTACCAGATAACATTTAGGTTTGGATTAATAAAGTGAATTAACCCATGCTTCCTGATTCCTTATCGCTAAAACGTCTTACAAACAAGACATAGTCTGTTCAGATTGGACAGTTCAGTACAAGATGACGACAAAGAGAATCTTACATTGTACTATAAACCCTAACTAGACAAACTACATTACCAGGCTCTGCGTTTTTTTTTGTACATATCTGAAGGACTCAGAAACTGACATACATTGCAGTTAACTCAGTTATTGTTATCTGTCAGTGATGCTTAAACTGAAAATCAGTATTGTTGCAGGACACCGATATCTATATGCCAGCATAAACTAGTAGTAGTGGATATTTCTGCTGTCTCTGCCTGGAGAGAGAGAACGTTAGGCATGCTGTAAACCAGGCTTCATTTACACTGCAGTACCTGTCTTTCCCTGACACCAGGACCCAAACATATCTGACAGTGATAAGCAAAGCTAAACTATGACCTTGATCAGATGCTGCATGTGGACACAAACGTACAACAACTGTTGGTCACTGATGATGTACAGTTCTAGGACATAATTCACAACATGTTTTCCACTTAATTCTCCAGATATTTTTGCTAGATAAGATGTTAAGCATGCAGACTGATACACAGACCAACCTAAATTAAGACTTCTCTTCATTTAAGTTGCATGACAAAAGAGAAAAGTCAGGTAAAACACTGCATAAGTTTCCAGCTCTTTCATTCTCAGTAGAACAGGCCTCGCGTGACTAGCTCCTATGCAGGCTCCTGCCGCTCATGCATAGCTGTCAATCATCATTAACTGCTTGTGAAAACAGTACAGCCGGGCTGCAAATTGGGGGGGCTGCACACTTTCCTTTGAGCTCTAGCTGACCTCTGACCTCTAGCAGGGGGGTTGGGCAAACACAGGGGTTAGGAGCTTAGCTCCACTCGTGTTTAAAGATTGAGTTTGCTCCGGCTGGTTGAGAAGCATACCTTGTGTTTCAGGGAGTCAATACGATGAAGCTTTGAGATTTGCTTTAGTTTAGAAAAGCTCAGGCCGTAGCGGATGTGGCTTGGAATGGTTGAAAAGAAAAGGCTTCAGAAACTGTTGTACTTCTGTAAGGAAAGTGCTAAAGTAAATTACAGGTGGGTCAAGAATCCTTCTGGTCTAAGGATGAATGTTTCAATTAATTTTGATATTCAAGTATCCACAAGAGTTAGATAATAGATATCCTGTTAAAGCAGCATAATGTGAGAATTGGTATTTGCTCTCTTGAGCTCCCCCTACAGTTGCAGAGTGTTTTTCACTTTTACATCACTGATGTGAACATAAATTGCGCTTTGTGAACTCCTCATGTACAGCTATATAGAAACAATTGGAATTCTGAGTGTAATCTGTAGCGTCCATATGCTGGTGTGCATGAATGGGAGTTGGATTCTTCCAGCAAGATGGAATTTGACATAACACTGGCAAAGAAACTCAGAAGAGAGATAACCATGTCGATTTGCAAGGTGGAGTAATATTACAGGATTGTATTACAGGAGGTTGCAATGTTACAAGGCTTATTTGTTGTAAGACTGACAAAGACTGACTGAACTTTTTTGATATGAGATCAATTTATTTACAGACACGTTAACTTAGTCTGAAACAGGAATGAGGTTAGATGATTTTTGGTGTCTGGAAAAAAGTTACACAGATAACATTACAGGTCACGTTGCAGTCTTTCATAAGTAACATTGGCAGGGATGCAGTTTACACTCTGAGCTCAGATTTTCGTTGTTTCCTTGTTAGCCGTGACACTGTCTTGCATCCTTTTGTCTCTTCAGGCTCTTGCTAACAAGTAAACCCCAGTCTGAGATTTACTTTTGTCCAGTCTCTTGCTCGGTCATACTCTCTTTTTCTCTTCCTTGCTTCAGTCTCTTTGCAGCCTCTGCTACAAAGAATACAGAGAATACAGGGCTAGTGTCTTATAGATAGCTGAGTTACTTGTGTGTGACATTGTGCCATAAAGCATTACCCAGTTCTCATTAAAGGCTTCATACCCGCTCCTTCAAAGTTACATAGATGGTGGTCCAGTCCAGAGGGGCAATGACAGAGCCAGCACTCTCCTTATTATAAGTCAGTGTACCATTAAAATGATTTTAGTGCTGTTATTTTAAGACAGCACTACTACATAATGTTGCTTTAACTGAGATTAAGGTAAAAAATTACTTAGGCCAAGATATGCCATATGGCAAGATGCTTACTCTTTTAGGTGATAGCTCTGAAGCTGAGAGGCTAAAAATCAGTTGCAAGCAGAAGAGTACAGTTTACAGTGGCTGTGGTCGTCTCTTCCTGACAAAGTAGGCAATACCTGGACATGTTTTTGTGATAAAAAGCACAACACTCTCCACAGAGAGTTGTCAGGCTTGTGAGAGTAATGTCAGCCTAACCCTGAAATTGAGTTCTTTCAGCTTTAGTTATTTGGTAAGCCCCAATAAAGCTTTCTTTTACGTGCATGTAGTCAGACTGACCTCATAGGCCCCTTAATGATACAACAAGCCATGTGTTACACTACTTTAGTGTGTTTATAATGTGTTTTACTTTTAGGTGATTTCCAAAACAAACACATACATCCTTTTTGATCTTCTCTCACTTTACTGTCTGCCATCATTACGCTTTCTTCTTAAAGCACAGACCCAATGTCCATAGATGACAATGGCACTGAGGTTGATAGATGGGAAAAGAGCACGCATGATGGGAAAAGAGTGGTTAGCAGTTGGCGTGTTCAAAAGTGAAAGCGCACTCATGCGATTGATCACGTAACCGCTACATGGCTGTGCTCCCATTCTTTCCCAAGTTCCAGAGTTTCCACAAAGGTTTCCCTCCCCCAAAAAACTGAAAGAAACCCAGACATGGACGTTGGTTCAAAATTCCAGCGAAAAATGCCCTCTTAGTGTCCAAAAGAGGGTGACGCCTTCACGGGCTACTGATTACGCTTTGGCAAGGGCCTCAACAGTTGGCCAGACAACAAAAAAGGAGAAGAGGCTGACAGAGGTACCTCAATTGGCAGTTAATACGCAAGGTCATTAGGATACTTGAAATACTCATTAGCATCGCTCTCCTTTAATTTAATTTGCTTTAGCTTTTTTGAGGTCTTTTGTGGAGGAAAAATGGCCAGGCCTTTTTTTCTGGGAAACTTGGGGGTAAAGGAGGGCTTGTGGAACAAGCTTGTGGAACAAGCTGACATTTGGAGTCATTTGAGTTCATCTTGTCATAACGAGGGGTGTCGGGATGTAAGCGAAGAAATAACTCAATGAAACAGGCTTTGGGTCCTACACTAAACTCAGGGTCTAAACCAACTCCTGCATATGGGTGGGAGCACCTCAGGCTCTGAGTAGCACATTTCAGCCTCCCCAGGGGGAAAGAAAAGCTTAGAGTTGAGGACAAAATACACACACATTTTCTATATATATTGATGTGTAAATGCTGCATGAGGAGCTGAAATCCAAATTTTGTTGTACTTGTATGATGATAATAAAGATGTTCTCTTCTATTCTGTTGGCCTGGTGAATGACTTGGTACTGTTAACGACAAATTTATCAACAGTACTGAGCACTGAGGACACAAAGAGAGTTTACCTGTAAAAGAAAAAAAGCTTGAAGCCTGCCAAGCGTGTTAGTGTGTCCTGTCAGTTGCACGCAAAGCAGTGAGCTCTCTGTGCTTCAGCAGCATTTGTCTGAAGTCACCCCTCTGATAAAGTGCTTGTGCGTGACTAAAGCACAAGGCTCAAATGCCCCGTGGCGGTGTCTTCCGTTTGTCGACTTCCACCAGAAGTTCACAGCACTGAAGGAGAAATGAAGATAAGCTAGTCTTTACCACACACCTCTCTTCCGACTGTGCCTGTGCACTTCCCCTAAAGCTCCCCATAAATCACCCTAATCACTGCATTCAAGCTGGTGTTAGCGTCTGCTTTTCACCAGCAAAATATAAAATGACATAAAGCAAAGTAAATTTACATAAAGCAAAAAAACTCAACTATGGATGTGACTCCGTTATTAGAGAAAACAAACTACTAAGAAACACTTATTTATGGCATATCCAGTATCTTCTAAGCCTAAGAACAGGTTGTTATGACTATCACACCATCACCTTAGAGGGCTAGACACAGTGTAGCGGTATATCAATGAAAATTCCCAGCATTCCCCCACAGGCAAGCGCAGGAGTTTACATCTCTTCTTGTAAAGTCTGAATAGAAAAGAATTCCACATGTCGCTCAGTTGAGGACACTGAAACCACACAACTATGGACCTGTGCTATATATCTTTCACCTTGGCCTAAAAACTGCTTAGTGGTGGATTCAACTGACTGACTGTTTACAAATAAGTTTATATAAATGTAGTAGCCTTCAAAATACATGACGATACATAATGAATGCCAATTATCTGGCTGAGCTGAACTGTGCAAATTAAATGTGGACTGGCTAAAGGTGTTGGACTATGAGCTACTGATATAGAATGATCTATTCTAAAGGTTTTGTTTGAAATGTAACAATCATAAACGTTTGCCTAATGTCTGGGCAAAGTAGGTTGGCTGGACAACAAGCTTTAGGGCTCATATAACTTACCTGGCATGTACACTGCCAATTCCATGTGCTGCTTCAATGTCTGGAGCGTGTTGTGTTTGTATATATACCTGTAGACCTACTTGAGTGTAGCATCAGTGATTTTCAGTTATAAGGAGAGGTCTCCTTATAACTGACTATTTAGACATTGAAACAATGGTGAGCTGATGTAAAAGTGGTACAATATATTAACTAAATAAACTAAACTAAACTATTTAGCAGCAGCATCTTTAAGGCACAAACATAATGCTGGTGCAGTTCAATTTATTAAGGGTTTTTGACCCACTTTTACAGCCAGATCAGGCTATTACTAGAATAGGGCACCATGTCACTGTTTAACCTGGCAGGTGGAGAGAAAGTGCAGAGAGTGTCTATCGAATAAATACAAATCGACCTATTTTAACCCTTTTCCCTGAATGTTACATCAGAAATAAGGGTCTCCTTATGACCTGCTGTTACTGGCTGACTGTGTATCTTTTCCTGTGACATTCCTATATTCATGTATTATTAATATTGTGTTGTGTAACAGTGACACAAAAGCGAGATACTGAGTCGAAACTGCGACATGTCCAACGTATAAAGAAATGAGGTTAACCTGCTCAGTCAAAACACAATGGAGAGAAATACAGAGATTTTAAGTTAAAGTACTGATTTTTCTCTACCTAAAAGACTTCCATAAATGACACCATCTGAAAAAATAAACAAACAAACAAACAAATAAAAATATACCTGTGCTACAAAGTTGACCAGCAATACAGAGACAACAGCTTCCAGGCCAAAGATCAACAATTCCACAGCTTACAGTCACGCAAATAAACACTGAGGAACATTAAAATGGCTTAAGATTTTAAGAGGAATTTTAAGCTGCTAAATTAGTTTTTTAATTAGATTTCAACGTTTTATATGTTGAATAATTACATTTTTGCACTTTAGCATTTTCTTTCAGACCAAAAAGAGAAAATTTAGAACAACAAACTTCAGTTCCTGCACTGATAAATGATGGATGTACAAAGATGTTCTGATGTGTTTTTTTTATGCTCATGTTTTACAAACACAGTAATTCATAATTTAAAGAACTGAAAAAGTTCTTATTGAAATGTAGCAATAAAGAATTGATCATTGATAACATCTATAGGATGTTAACAGAAGCTCTTTAGGCCCTAATATATAGAAATTTAAGTCAGAGAGAGAAAAAAAAAACATTCCCAGATGTTTATGAACTTTTTTTCAGAGAGGAATGTAATGAGAACATTTTGTACCTTGGTCACCCCCTGTGGTTTATGATAAGTGTGAGTCAGATATGTGAAATTATCTGAGTTTTTGAAATCCCAAGCATGCATATTTAGACACGCACACCATGCACACACACACACACACACACGCACACACGCACACACGCACACACACACACACACACACACACACACACACACACACTACCATTATCTTGTAATGTTAAAACAAAAACACAAGCTTTTAATATTATGGTTTTTCTGAATTCTGTACCGTTAAACAGACGACGTAAAAACAGCGTCTGGCAGACACTTTTTGAGCTGCTGTCTGAGTGAGTGCTCGTGTGTCCGTCTGAGCTCTGTCTTTGTGAGATAAGGAGCATGACATGTGGGTGCAGTTTAGCCAAGTGTGTGCAGCCTCCACCCTCAGAGCCTGAGGTGATGTCGTGCAATGCAGGAGTCACCTACGATGACTTACTTGGCTGGAAAATGAAGTGGTTCAAAATGATGTAAGGTTTGTTCTGGCTGCGCCAGTAAGAGTATAAACAGGTTCTCTGCCAAATGCACCACTCCTTACCAGACATCTTACTGACATGACATTGAAGGAGACAGAAGTGGGTAATAACTACAATGTAAAAAAATGAAATGTCAACTACACCGTCCCTTATCCAAGTGCTTTTCTCGACTAACAAGAAGTTGAAAGTTGTAATTTTTTTAATCACACAGTCCCACTGGTCATTTTCTCCTCTTGGGCTCCCAGTTATGGATGGCTGTGGCATCACTGAGGTTCATAGTCTGCTGATGTTGGATTCCAATTCTAGCTAATTACGTCATGGGTTCTCTAGGCAAAAGGTTACATTGTAAAGGGTTGCACCACTTGGGAGCCCCTGCAGATTTCTTTGTCTATATATTTTTAATACATAATGTAGAAAAATGTTTGTTGTTTTAACATATATAAACATATATCTGACTTGTTGAATATCAGAAAGTAAACTTGCACAAGAACATTTGATGTTCAATTAATTCAAAATTTCGAGACAGCCACAAGTCATTGCAAATCAAATTGTGAACCTAATTGTGTATTTTATTTGTTGCAAATACTGAAGTAATTTTGTTGAATTAAATAAAATTTAACCCCAAATTTTTCTAAATTCTTTGATTAATTAACAAAAACATCATCACTTTCTTTTCTTTCACAAAAAAAAAACAAAGCCAAGAAAAAGCATCTCCAAATAGTAACATTTACTTTTCACTACTCAAGTATATTCATGAGGTGTGAAATCTACTTTTTACTCAGTTTCATGATTTTTTTAGTTACTAATTCCATTTTTTTGTTGTTGTTGTGTTACATTGACAACACTATCTGTGCTGCTTTGAGGCTGATCACAGCTCGCACTTTTGTCACCACTGTACTTTAGACCAATAGTGAATCAGTAAGAGAAGAATAGCCTCTATGAAAGTTCAGCTTGATACTCAGTGTCTGAGAAGCGCTTTGACCTGGTAGATTTGCACTATTGGTCAAACTGCTTTTGAAAAGCTACACTTTTAAAAAAGATGGTTCTTCAAGGGTTCTTTAGTCAAGACAATGGTTCTATGTAGAACCATGAACACTGAAAGAACCATTTGCATGTTTAAATGTTTTATTTTTGTATGGAGAATATGTTTGAAAAGGGTTCTATGTAGCACCAAAAAATTGTTACAAACTTCATGTTAAGTTACATAACAATAGCAGAACTCTTTTTGGTGCTATATAGAAAAAGTTCCATATAGGACCGTATACAGCACATTCTCCATCAGGCTGAAGAACCATTTTTCCATGCAAAGAACCATTTAGATATCCAAATGATTCTTGGAGTGTTCATGATTCTATATAAAACCATTGTCTTGACAATGTTTGACAAACCTTTTTCAGAGCATACTGTTACTTGATTTTTGACAGTAGTAACAATACTTTTTCCTGAGCGTGCATTTATGTTAATGTGGCCACTTCTGGCAGGAGAACCACAGAATTCATAGAGTGGATAAAATAGGAACACATACTTCATTCATAATACGCTCCAAACAAAACATACAAATGTCCTTTTAACATCTGAGTGTTCCCCCACCATACAGTACAGTGTGAACTCATTAACTAATTGCATTGAGCCTGCAGGATGTTGACATACTGTAGTTAGTGGAGGCATTAATTGCACAAACACACATCCTTCACCACTGATTCTTTATTGCGTGACAAGCTGGCGTGACTTCTTGCAAGTATGTGAAAAATGCAGCCTCGCTTTCAAAAGCCAAGCCAGGTTAAGCCATTGCTTGCCTGCCACCGTAAAAGGAATCTGAAGTCTGTTTCATGAATTTACAGGTATCAACAGGAATGAATATTGACTATCACTTGCGTAAATCAGTCCATGCTCAGATGTAGAGGCTATAAAATGGTTTATAAGTAAACAGTTCATAACAATAATGATTTGTTTTTCTCTTGACATATTCATGGTCAGTGGAGGCCTCTTCTCAGTGGAATCTGAGCTCTAATTCTTAACAGCTGCAACAGAGATAACACTGCACTGCAATTGTGCAGAATATTTTAAACATCACTATTATAAAAGTGCTTTGTAAAGCAAAAAGTACATGCAGGCATATAGACACGCAACCACACATGCACTTCAGGAAACACTGATAACACAACGTCACGCAACGTTTTATCAAACTCTACAGACGGTTGCTAAAATATCTTTAATAAACATATTTTAATGATGAACTTTTCTTGGCATGTGCATAAAAATGACATTAATGACATCTGCATGTCTGTGGATGAAATTTTCAAACCAAAACTTTCCAGCTTGCTATTGCTTTAGAAAAGTCAAGCAGAATTCTTGCTTCAGAACAAAAAACAAACATAAGCTTCTGGATCTCCTTCTGATGTGTGGAGAACCTCTTATTATCCAGTACTTACTACTGTTAATAGTTATCGATTAGTGCTAATCATTATTATTGACATGTAAATAAAAAAAGGACCTAACAAAATGACACGTACCTATACCCACCCTGCCCCCACCCCCTCACTAACACCCTGGACCACTGCACTAACATGCTATTGTTGAGGTGGGACAAAGAAAAAACAGATTTTCTAGTCTTTTTTTTATTATTTAAGCTCATTTATGATTTTGGTACATTTGAAAAAGTGAGAGAAAAAAAACATCAATCTTAAGTTTACAAGACAAAACAAATAGTTGCTGCACAGTAATGTTTCTGCTTGACTGTGCTGGTTACAGCTGAATACTGTAATAATGCGCCTGAATGTCTGGGAACGCTATTTTATTTATTTTCTTTTTCTTTTCCGTAGAGGTTATGTTACACTGATTCTCTGACATAAAAAAATACCTAAAAGTACACTTATATAATAGCACTTTTTATTATTATCTTTTTTATTCTTTCAAGTGTTCTGACATGTATGGCAGCATTTAAATATTAAGGGCCAAACGCCGCCTCTCTCGCTGATATTTGTCTTTGCCATCAAAGAGGAGAGGAGGAAGGCGGGTTAGAAGGCAGCGAGAGAGAAGGAAAGGCTGGATTGTAGAGGTTAGAGGAGGGACTCTGAACATAGGGACAATGACTGGTAAAGACAGAGAGCTTGCAGACATGATGGAGAGAAGGAATGTAGATATTCTGTGTGTCCAGGAGACCAGATGGAAAGGAAGCAAGGCCAGGAACATTGGAGGTGGATTCAAACTGTTCTATCATGGTGTAGAGAGGAAGAGAAATGGAGTAGGGATAATCCTAAAGGAACAGCTTGTGAAAAGTGTTCTGGATGTAAAGAGAGTGTCAGACAGGATCATGAGCCTGAAGTTGGAGGTTGATGGTGTAATTTTGAATGTGGTCAGTTCATATGCACCACAGGTTTGTTGTCAGTTAGAGGAGAAAGAGGAATTTTGTAGTAAGATGGATGAAGTGGTAGATGGTGTCCTTAGAGAGGAGAGATTGGTGATTGGTGCAGACTTCAATGGACATGTTGGTGAAGGAACCTGAGGGGATGAAGAGGTGCTGGGTATGTATGGTGTGAAAGACAGAAATGCGGAAGGTCAGATGGTTGTAGATTTTGCAAAGAGAATGGAAATGGCTGTGGTGAACACATATGTTCAGAAGAGGGAAGAACACAGGGTGACATACAAGAGTGGAGGGAGGTGCACACAGGTGGATTATATCCTTAGCAGGAGATGCCACCTAAAGGAGATTGGAGATTGTAAAGTGATACCAGGGGAAAGTGTAGCAAGGCAGCATAGGGTGGTTGTCTGTAGAATGAGGTTAGAAACAAAGAAGAGGAAGAGAGTGAAGACAGAGCCAAAGATTAGATGGTGGAAGCTGAAGGAGGAGGATGGTTGCAGGCAGTTCAGGGAAAAATTGCAACAGGCCCTTGGGGGCAGTGAGGAGCTGCCTGAGGACTGGGAAACTACAGCTAAGGTGGTGAGAGAAACTGGCAAGAATGTGTTGGGTGTTTCATCTGGTCAGAGGAAAGAAGACAAGGAAAGTTGGTGGTGGAATGAGGAAGTCCAGGAGAGTATTCAGAAGAAGAAGGCAGCTAAGAAAAAGTGGGATAACCAGAGAGATGAAGGAAGTAGGCAGGAGTACTGTGAGGCTAGTTGCATAGCGAAAAGAATGGTGGCAAAGGCAAAGGCTCAGGCCTATGATGAGCCGTATGAGAGGCTGGACAGTAAAGAAGGAGTAAAGGACTTGTATCGTTTAGCTAAACAGAGAGATAGAGCTTGAAAGGATGTACAGCAGGTTAGGCTGATAAAGGATAGAGAGGGAAATGCACTAGTGAGTGAACAGAGAGTGTTGAGTAGATGGAAGGAGTACTTTGAAGAACTAATGAATGAGGAAAACGAGAGAGAGAGGAGGACAATGGGGGGGAGAGATAGTGGATCAGGAAGTGCAGAGAATTAGTAAGGTGGAAGTGAGGACAGCTTTAAAAAGAATGAAGAATGGAAAGGCAGTTGATCCGGATGACATACCTGTGGAGGTATGGAGATGTTTAGGAGAGAAGGCAGTGGACTTTTTAACCAGGTTGTTTAACAAAATCCTGGAGAGTGAGAGGATGCCTGATGAGTGGAGAAGCAGTGGACTGGTCCCCATTTTTAAGAACAAGGGTGATGTGCAGAGCTGCAGTAACTACAGAGGTATAAAGTTGATGAGCCACACCATGACGGTATGGGAAAGAGTTGTTGAAGCAAGGCTAAGGCAAGAGGTTCAGATCGATGAGCAGCAGTTTGGTTTCATGCCCAGAAAGAGCACCACAGATGCAATTTTTTCATTGAGAGTGTTGGTAGAGAAGTACAGAGAAGGTCAGAAGGAGCTACATTGTGTCTTTGTGGATCTAGAGAAGGCATATGATAGGGTGCCAAGAGAGGAACTGTGGTACTGTATGAGGAAGTCAGGTGTAGCTGAAAAGTATGTTAGGGTGGTTAGGGTGGTGAGGTGTGCAGTTGGAGTGACAAATGGTTTCAAGGTGAAGGTAGGGTTACATCAGGGATCAGCTTTGAGGCCCTTCTTGTTTGCAATGGTGATGGACAGGTTGACAGATGAGGTCAGGCAGGAGGCTCCATGGACCATGATGTTTGCAGATGACATTGTAATCTGTGGTGAGAGTAGAGAGCAGGTGGAAAAGAATCTGGAGAGGTGGAGGTTTGCACTGCAGAGGAGAGGAATGAAGGTCAGTAGAGACAAGACGGAATACATGTGTGTGAATGAGAGGGAGGCAGGTAGAAAGGTGAAGATGCAAGGAGTAGAGGTTGTAAAGGTGGATGACTTCAAATATCTTGGGCTGATGTGTGACAGAAGGATAGCAGCAAGAGTGAAAGGGAAGGTTTACAAGACAGTAGTGCATCCTGCTATGATGTCTGGTTTGGAGACTGTGGCTCTGTCTAAAAGACAGGAGGCTGAGCTGGAGGTGGTGGAGATGAAGATGCTGAGATTTTCGTTGGGAGTGACAAGGATGGACAAGATTAGAAATGAGCAGATCAGAGGGGCAGTGAAGGTGGAGCAGTTTGGAGATAAAGCCAGAGAGGCCAGGTTGAGATGGTTTGGACATGTGTTGAGGAGGAATAATGAATTTATTGGTCAAAGAATGTTGGAGATGGAGCTGCCGGGTAGAAGGAGAAGAGGTAGACATCAGAGAAGGTTTATGGATGTAGTGAAGGTGGACATGAAGATGGTTGGTGTAAAAGTAGAGGAGGCAATGGATAGGGCAAGATGGAGGCAGATGATCCGCTGTGGCGACCCCTAAAGGGAGCAGCCGAAAGAAGAAGAAGAAGAAGAACTGGGAACAAAATGAATGTAAAATATTGTTATGAGTGTGTTTTGGTACACTCAATCATCAAAAATCCATAACACTGCAGGGAATTCTTGACAAACTCATACACGACAACAAGAACATAGATGTTTATTTGTATTGTAAGGTTAAATTGTTTGTAGGCCTGAAACATTAAAACAGATTTAAATGAATATTAAAAAAATAAATAATACATGCAGGTTTTCTACAAACTTATAATGAGACAAATATCTCTCTTTAATGTAGCAAAGAGTGGTAACAGCAGGTTTGATGGCATTAACTCAAACAGTAGTTTGTTACATCACTACACATTTTGATCATTTTGTGTTTGAGTTTATTTGAAAAAAGAAAAATAACATAATGTGAACTACAGAAATACTTTGTACTAAATATATTCATCTTGTTAACACCCCTCTAATAATGTAGTGAGTTTAAATATTTCCCCACACCCACACACCCACACCCCCACACTGAACGCATTGTTTCAGTTTAGTCTCACGGATATAGTTCTATGTGGTGGAGCATAAATCTTTTTACTGACAGCATTCAAACTGTTCCTTCACAGCCAAACATAAACACACATGCACAACAACAGCAGCTGGACGTTATTCAAAATTCCACATATCCTCTTGGTGACAACTCACTGACACATGATTTACACAGACGCCTCAGTGGAAAGAACCTCAGCAACCAGGAGGTTAATACACAATAATCGCAGCAGCATCTCTTCCTTTCAATTAGCTGATTCCTTACAAGTTAGCCAGAATCCTAAACTGTCATTCACTGCTCTTCAGCTCTTCTAGTGCCTGCTGTGAGAATGTGACATGCTTAATCTCTTAAAAAGAAAGGTTTCTAGAGGAGAGAAAAACATTGAACTGATATCGAATGTTCACATCATGTAGGGGTTCTTTAAGATTTTGTAGCAGCAGTAAAAAAACAAAAAAAACATCTCATTTACAATAACGGTTCTTTCGGTGATTTTAAGAATGGAGATTCTGCTTCGGTGCCCAGGGTCAGTTTTACAACTGAACTATTAAATATCTGTGCTTTTTTTTAAGTAATTGCACTGGTTGAAGATGTTCTGCATTTAGGAGCCCAGTACACAGAGGCCACCCCACTGACTTTGTTTTCCTTCTATACTTACAATACAATAGCCCTCTCGTTAGCCGCGGATGACGATGTGCGCGGTGAACGCAGCGCTGTCCGTGGTGCTGAAGAGCAGCGCTGCGTGACAGACTGATTGCAGAGCTACAACCCGCCACCCTCACAGCACTGTTTAGATTATTCAGAGCCAAGACAGACATATATTAATTATCTATCTATCTATCTATCTATCTATCTATCTATCTATCTATCTATCTATCTATCTATCTATCTATCTATCTGTCTGTCTGTCTGTCTGTCTGTCTGTCTGTCTGTCTATCTATCTATCTATCTGTCGGTCTATCTATCTGTCTGTCTGTCTGTGTGTCTGTCTATCTGTTTATCTATCTACCCATCCATCCATACATCTATCTATCGATATGATTTTATTGCTTAAACAAAATATTTTTCTAATAATCAAATATTTCTTTCTTGGTAATAACAAAGATAAATAAACCAGTTAAACAGTGTAACAACAACAGCAATACTACTACTAATAATAATTATAATGATGAATAAAAACGAACAAACATTTATTATTATAATTATTATATATATATCGTAATTAAATTATTTATTATTATTATTTATAATAATAATAATTTTACTACTACTATTATTTGTCTTTTTTTAGAAAAAAAAGTTACTGCCAAGTGATACTACTAATCAATTGTCATATTATTATTATTATTGTTATTATTATTATTGCTATTATTATTATTGTGATGCCATTTAAGCAGTGGCGTGTCTGTGATGGAGACTGCTGTACACAATACAGTAAAATGAATCAGGTACAGATTGAACAATATTGCGATTAAAGACAAGAGTGCAGATTTCAGTCGTTCACTGTCTGCTTATTTACATCCACACAGAACTGAGTTACTGACACGCAGAATATTGTTAGCGGGTGTTTCTGCACAGAAAGAATGTATTTATATGCAGATATTGGCAGTGATCGCTAGTCTTACTTCTATGGAGATTTTTTTGTATGGAGCTTTTACTCTCTACACAGCGTGTTTCAGTACTGATACTGATTTACTCAGTGGAGCTCAGACTGAGTGCGACGGTCTAAATCATTTCGGCGAGTAGTTGAGCTGCAAGGCTGCTGAGTGACTGCCTGAGAGACTGCGCTGAAACAGATGGTCCTCCTAGCGGCAACACGGAGAACAGTCAGCTTGACTTTTTTCATTTTGTGAGGAAGGTAGGATTTAGAGTGTAGGCTTGTTATTAATAGACCATGTTATCTTACTAGATAGACTAGAAAACGGTGAATCATCTGTAAAAAACCTGGGTGTTGTGATAGACCCTGATCTGTCCCTCGACGCACATATAACTAATATCACTAGAACAGCCTTCCTGCATCTCAATATCGCCAAATTAATGAATGCATGATCTCTACAGGACGCAGAAAAGCTAGTCCATGCTTTTATTACCTCAAGGCTGGATCACTGTAATGCCCTGCTGTCTGGATGTCCCAGCAAAAGCCTCAGCAAGCTCCAGCTGGTCCAGAACGCCGCAGCCAGAGTCTCACAAGAGCCAGCAAGTTCGACCATATCAGCCCAGTCTTACACAGCTTCGGTTTTTAAGTTTCTAAGACCTGCCGGAGTCCCTGAGAACGGACTCTGTGTGTTTTTTCCTTTCTTTGCCGAGTTGATCAGCTGCCCACCCTGCGCATCTGATGCTGTTGCTTTTTCTGCCTTGATCGGGTGCCACTGCTCAGCCTCCTGCACCGGCTTGACCACCACTGAGCTTCTTGCTGTACAACGCTATGCTGTTCTTACCCTCAGATGCTGCTGATCATAGACTATAATTAACCAGTGCCCACCTGTTTTCCCCGCTTTGTGCTATAGTGCTTTATACTAACACTGTTTGCTCTCCAGTGTCGACCAGAGGTGGATGGGTTCCCCTTCTGAGTCTGAGTCCCTTAGGGAGTCGCCACTGTCGGACCTGGATTGTCTTTTCTTTTTCTTTCTGTAACGCTGATTGTTCTGGAACGCTGACTGTTCTGTAACGCTGATTGCTCTGTAACGCTGATTGTTCTGTAACGCTGATTGTTCTGTAACGCTGATTGCTGTGTAACGCTGATTGCTCTGTAACGCTGATTGCTGTGTAACGCTGAATGTTCTGGAACACTGATTTTTCTGTAACGCTGATTGCTCTGTAACGCTGATTGCTGTGTAACGCTGATTGTTCTGTAATACTAACGCCTGTTGTAGAAAGCGCTATATAAATAAACTTTTCTTGCTTAAATGATAAGTATATTCTTTATTAGAATCTTTGTACAGTAACTGTAGAAGTGATGAATCCTGATTTCAGCTCTGTCCGAGCTAAAGCTAATGATAACGATAGCTTTATTATTATATAATAATAATTATATAATAGTAATAATAATAGTGATAATATCGCGGCTCTTTTGTCCAGTGGTTCAGGGAGCTGTTCACTGTTAGAAATAATCGTACTATGCAGGTCCATGATTCATTCATGAAGGTATGAACAATGTAAGTGCACCCTCAAAGGTACAGCAGTGGTTTTAACGTCCAGTGGTGGACCTTACATGAGTTTTCCTAGTGGAAAAGTAAACATTTGTACCTTTTCATAACCAAACGTTTTAAAACAGAACAATAAAATAATAGCCTGGAGACGAGGCGGGGCGCGTGGAGGCAAAACAGCTTAGAAAATATAACTTCAATGGATTCTGGTACAGTTATGTTCCCCAACTAAAGGTACTGAGATGTACCCCTGAGGGTCCCACCACAGTGACAAGAGGGGTACTGCCCCAGTGACAGGGTCGTTCCTTTTTTTCTTGAAGTGTATATAGGTCAATCCATTAATGCAGTAAAGCTCATATTTAATATTATTACACTTATTTGTGGCTAGTCAGGGTCAGTTGACTAAGACATGACGTGAGGATAGCAGTTGTATAATGTGTGTGTGTGTATGCGTGTGTTTCAGCACATTTCACCTTAAGTGGCCCCCCACAGTGGGAGGAGGGAGGTGTGTAACTCTATATGTGGGAGCCGCTGAGTAGCTCTGAGAGTGAGATGTGAGTCTGCACCCAGCGCTGAACTCTCTCTCTCTCTCTCTCTCTCTCTCTCTCTCTGTCTCTGGTCTCGTTTTCCTGGACAGCACTGTGATCTGTTTATCGTGCGCTGGCCTTCAGCGAGGTGAGAGAATAAGGAGCGCTTTCCTCCGTGCTCCGCACTGAGCCGCGCCGGCAGCCTCAGCTACAGCAGCACCTCTAACGTAGGTAGAACGGAATAATGCGTGCACACACAGCTCAGAGCATTCGAGTTTCAGTGAAGCCAGTCTCAGCTTTTAATTTCTTCGTTTATTCATTTGTTTATGTTGTATTTCTTTCTGGATGTGCGCGACGCTGAAAGATGTTCTTAAATTGACACAATTCAAATCCACGCAAACGAAAGGCGTTACATCAACTTAAGTAAGTTAATAAATTACCTACGAATAGAAATGATGCTGACGTAACGTCTGTCAGTGCTGTGAAGCCAGTGCGCACGTTTGAATGAAGTAGATCTGAAGGAAAAGGCACACAGAATGTCAGAGAGTTCAGAAGTGTCTTATTTTAACTGATGAGCCGGACTTTCTCTCCCCTCGCTGCAGGATGATGATGATGCTGATGATGATGATGGATCTCGGTGGTCTCCTGAGCTCCGTGCCGCCGCTCTCTGCGCGCTCCCTCCTGCTGCTCTCTCTCGCCTTGCTGCTCCTTGCCGTGCGCTTCTCGCGCCGCCGCCCACAGAGCGCGCGCTCCATCCCCGGTCCGTTCCCGTGGCCGGTGATCGGTAACGCGGCTCAGCTCGGCGCCTCCCCGCACATCTACTTCTCGCGGCTGGCGCGGCGCTACGGCAACGTGTTCCAGATCCGGCTGGGTAGCCGGCGCGTCGTGGTGCTGAACGGCGATGCCATCAGGCGCGCGCTCGTGCACAAAGCCGTGGACTTCGCGGGCCGCCCGCACTTCTCCTCGTTCAGTTTCGTGTCCGGCGGCCGAAGCATGGCCTTCGGCGACTACGGCGAGCGCTGGAAGGCGCACCGCAAGCTCGCGCACTCCACCGTGCGCGCCTTCTCCACGGGAAATGTGCACACGCGCCGCGCCTTTGAGGCGCACGTGCGCAGCGAGGTGCAGGAGCTCACCGGGCTGTTCGTGCGCGAGACGCGCCGCCTCGGGCACTTCCAGCCGCACGAGTACCTTGTTGTGTCCACTGCCAACATCATGAGCGCCGCGTGCTTCGGCAAGCGCTACACCTACGACGACGCCGAGTTCCGCCAGATTGTGGGGCGCAACGACAAGTTCACGAAGACGGTGGGCGCGGGCAGCATCGTGGACGTCATGCCGTGGCTGCAGAGCTTCCCCAACCCCATCAAGACGCTGTTCCTGCAGTTCAAGGAGCTCAACTCCGAGTTCTTCGACTTCGTCCACGCCAAAGTGACCGAGCATCGCAAGACCATAGAGAAGGCCTTCATCCGGGACATAACGGACGCTTTCATCTTGGCCGCGGACCGAGGCGAGGTCAGCCGACTCCTCGGTCCGGAGTACGTGTCGCCCACCATGGGGGACATCTTCGGAGCCAGCCAGGACACGATGTCCACCGCGCTGCAGTGGATTGTCCTCGTGCTTGTGAGGTACGTGTTAAGTTTTGTCCTTGGAACATTACTGGAAATGGTGTGCACTGCTTGGGGCGGACAACGCGGTTTCTCGTGATCTATGTAGGAAGGAAGCAGCCGTTTGAGATCTGCTCCATATTTTTTTGGAGAGCAGGTGTAGAGTTAGCAGTTCTGGGGCTTTAGGCCAGACATAGATCCCCATCCCTTATTTTGAGATGATAATAATATAATATATAATATAAAATAATATTTATAACAATAATACTTATAATTATTATTATTTGGCACAATGTATGATTATTTAAATGATTTCTACAACATTTTAGTTAAGTAACTTCATTAAGTGAAATTGCTGGAATAGATAATACCGTCAGGAGATCATGTGGTGATGTGTAGAAGCAATGCAAAATGACAGAACGTTTTACAGAATTACATTCTGAGAGACGCAATCAGTAACTTGTACTGGAGTAATAGGTAACTTGTAATGTAGTGTAATTGCTCCAACACTGGAGCGGACTACATTAACATTAACACTAGCATTGTGTACAGTCTACAGTTTCTCTCTCAAGGGCCTGAAAACTGCACCAAAGAAGCTCCTCTCCATAGTATAGATTATCACTGAGCTGCCCTGTTTATATCAGTCTGCCTTTATCAAAGATTATATATAATCCTCTCTCTTTACAGTTGTGCCATCGTGTACCAACCACTGTCTCGGATGAGGCTGCATATGCATTACTATAAAGAACCACTACAATTGCAAATAACGGCTAATTGTGTGTATATATATATATATATATATTTGAGCATCAACATGCACAGTATATCTAATCTGTATTTTCATGGGGAGCTTGGTTCATGGGGCTGGTACAAAAGTTGAAGATCTGGTTTATTTTGAAGGCTAATCAATCAATCAACCAACCAACCAACCAATCAATCAATCAATCAATCAATCAATCAATCAATCAATCAATCAATCAACCAACCAACCAATCAACCAATCAATCAACTAATCAATCAATCAACCAATCAATCAATCAATCAATCAGTCAATCAATCAATCAATTCAATCAGCATTCCAAACAGCTTTCCTTTGGACATGTGGAGAAGTCATTATTACAGGGTTAATTTTGAACTGTAAACGAGTCAGTTAGTGTCCTGAGTTACTAATGACTCCCTATTAGACATGTAGTTCACTATTTCATGATATCTGAAGGTTGAATCTAAGATTCAGCCAAACATAGTCATGCTAAGACAATGGATACAGATCTGTATCCTGGAGATCCACTTAATTTCAAGCCTAAGTTTCTCCTTATTATTTAACTTGAAGCAAACTCAACAGGTGTGTGAATCTCCAGGACGAAGGGAGGTAACTACAGAAATTAAGAGAATGAAGTCCTGCTCTTGTTTTAACACAAGCTTTAATCTCATGGAGAGCTTGGCAGTGAGCAGATCAGTTGGGTTAGGTGTATTGGGAGCAAATAAAGCATTAAAATGTGCAGATCAGGAGCAGATTTGGAAAATGCTGGGGCAGTCCACCAGTACTGCAATATTTTTCCCTGAACCTAAATCATATTGATGATTAAGTGCATCTTGTGACTTCTGCAGCTCAGGCGGAGTATGGGAATGGTACTGGGGAAACACTGGACCAGAATTTATTAGCTAGATTGCATGGAACTGAAACTAAACCATACACATTGTAAGTTTATAACCCCAGTGAAATGAAGTCCATGTCCTCTAGAGAGATCACACTTAAATAGGACATTTTGTAGTGCAGAATTTCTGTTTATTTGCTGAGTTTAAGATATTGAAAAAAATTATACATAACATACAAGGTGCCAAAACATCTGCAAAGGCCACACGTGTATGTTTCACATTTTCCAATATTTCAGTTTTGGCAAATATGCAGTAATTGTGCATTAAAACGTGCCGAAGTGTTTTCTTTGTAGTGGATGTGTTAACTTCAGGAAGGTGGATCTCCAGAAAGTAGCATCGTGTCTGCTTGATAGAGGGCTAAACATCACAGCCCTGTCCAAAACAGAGCAAACTTTAAAAAGTTAAAACCGAGAGCTTGTTCACTAAAAGTGCTAAATGAACATGTTGCTGAAGAAATGTATCTGAAAAGTAAGTTTGAAGTGGTATTTGATGCAGCTTAAACAGCCTGAAGGTTTCTGAGGAGCAGCTTTGTTTTCATGTTACGCCTGTCGAGGAAACCAAGCACTGGGGTGCATGTGTCAGTGAACACAAATGGCATTGCATAATCACTAGCAGTGCTGGCAGGTTTAGTCAGCAAGTAATGGGAGCAGGATACCGAAAGAGTGCCAGAGGAAGACTGAAATCAGATCTGCCTACGTTAGACCCACCACACCGGGAGAATGAAACTGTGCTGCTCAGAACTACTGAGAACTTACGCAGACTGTAGACAAGAGGTGGCCAATCCAGCTGTGGATGAACACGGACTGTATAATTTAACGTTTTTCTGGCTCTACCACGTTTAATCATAAGCTGTTTATTGATGGCCTTTATCAGTTGAATCAAGTGCATTACATTTTTAAAAATAAAAAGGAGCCTAAAAGGATTTTTTGGAATGATTCTACTGAACAGCAGTTCCCAACCCAGTCCTCAGGGCCCACAGACAGTCCACATCTTTATTCCAACCCAATTCGCAATACAGGGATGAAGGACAAGTGTGGACCATCTGGGGGACCCTGAGGATTGGTTATAAATGAGATTTGCAAGTGTGAAGAACCTTTTAAAAGTTTAATGAACCTCCACATAGTGGTACCCATTAAAGCAAAGAACTTCTGTTTGCAAGAGTATTGTACTATGTATTACTATTATAACGTTATTACAACAGATCATACAAAATGTTCTGTAAAAATGGTATTTTTCTGTGCATTTACTACTTATGTACACCTTTTGTCTGTTCTATATTAGAGAGCAAAATGAGTTCTACATGGGGACTATAGTATAGATACAGTAACATATGCCCATTAACATGACCTGCTTCATTCCATGCTCCACACTACAGGTATCCAGACGTTCAGAAGAGACTTCAGGAGGAAATGGATAAAGTACTGGACAGGAATTGCCTGCCAACTATTGAGGACCAGCCACGTCTTCCATATGTAATGGCCTTCATCTATGAGGTGATGCGATTCACCAGTTTCATCCCTATGACAATTCCCCACTCCACCACCAATGACACTTCCATGGATGGATACACCATCCCCAAAGGCACCGTGATCTTTATCAACCAGTGGTCCCTGAACCATGACCCCACTAAGTGGGATCAGCCTGAGATCTTCAACCCACAACGCTTCTTGGATGAGAATGGGGCACTAAATAAAGACCTAACGAGCAGTGTGCTGATTTTCTCCTTGGGAAAGCGGAGGTGTATTGGTGAAGAACTGTCCAAAATGCAGCTTTTCCTCTTTACCACACTTCTCGTACACCAGTGCAACTTTGTGGGAGAGAAGCCAATCACTATGGACTACCAATACGGACTGACTCTGAAGCCCAACCCATTCAAAGTGTCTGTCTCTCTGCGTGATGGAGTTCTTGGAGATGGTGGTCCAATCACCTCTCCCTGCACAGAACATTAGTGATAAAATGACAAATGGGGTTGCATGCTTGAAACGAAAAAAAAAAAAAGAAAACCAGGGGAAACAAACACTTGAAAACTTGTTTTCCAGGGAAAACAAATGCTAAATGAAGGTGTCAAAAAGTACTATGAACATTGAAGTAAATCTGTAAACCTGTGCTGTCAGGTCAAACCTACTGCATGTGTACAAGAAATTCTTAATATATTTATGAACTTTCTACACTCAGGCAAAACTATTTTGATTTACAGTTGATTTGCACCATGGACTACACTAATACGATGTTCCTTATACTTATATATATTATGGGAACATAAATGCACCGATACATTTTTCACAATTCCTTATGCCTTATTTGTGGGACATAAAGCAAAACATCGATTTTTGTGTCTCAATCCAATCATATGGGGCTGCAATATGCTACTACCTTCTGCACTGATATAATTTATCTACCTTCCTAAGCTCGGTAGACCTTTAAGTAGCAAGGGTACTTAGAGCTACTACTACTGGAACTTGTATATAGCTTCACCCTGTATAATCCTAGCAATATATTACTTTCAATATCCCCTTTTCCTTCTGTATTTTTCTTTTCTTAAATTAATTTTATGTTCAATTCAACATTGATGGTCCTTTTACTTGCATGCAGCTGACTTACTATGGGATTTCCCAGCTGCTCCAACTCAAATAATTCTCAGTCAGTTCTGCCAGAAAGCCTTTGGAGGCAAGAATGAGGGAGGAAAATGTCCTTGATGGGATTTTTACAAGTTGAAAGTTAACAATTAAGAAGAAATTTAAATCTTTGGCATAGGCTGCGCCGATGATCCTACTGGATAGAGATAGCAAAGGGTGGAGCCCACCCCTAGACAACCAGACAGGGACCCAAAGGGTGGTGGTGGTGGGGAGGAAGGAGGGGGAAGATGAAAATGTGGCACCTGAAAGCAGCAGATTAGCTACGCAATTCGAATAATTTTAAACTAGGCCCGTGATTGGTCAGGAAAGAATGAATGACGTACATAGCATTAGAGTCTTCCTGGCAGAAATTTCAATAAAGCATCCAAAGCTAAAAAAGCTAATGACTATTAGCTAAACCATGCTACTTCACGCTAATTCAATCAGTTCCTCATTTCACTTTTTTATATACCACGTAGATCTACAAGTTAGAGAAATATATTGAACATGTGATTTATATAGCAATAGAATATTTAATATATGTATGTAGTTCATTTAACTGTTCTCTTCTTACATTGAAAGTAGCTAAAATAAAATAGCTGGCATGTCCACTAAAACACAAAGCAATCCATCACCTTACTGTCCTTAGTACATAAATCACCTTAATACATGCATGAATTCACAAAACACTGCAACCCAAATGGCAAATGATTTCTTATGGCCATATATAGTATTTTCTGATTCTCAACACAGCCTGGCTGAGCTTGGTGCCTTCTCACCACAGAATTAAAGCACCATCTTCTTGCCTTATTTTTGTATCTGCTCAAGGCTGGTGAAGCAACTACATATTTAAAAATGTGGGGCTCCAACTTTCCACTTCCTGGCCAAATTTAATAGCATGAAGTCTTTTGATCACTATTTCAAACCTCTACACTTTTATATCATATGGTTTGTCATGATTATCATAAAAAACACATAGCCCGGCAATATTCCTGGCATATGTCTCTTCTTATGAAAGACCAGCAAGGGGGAATCTCAGGGTTCGCTAACAAACATGTATCTCGCTGTTGTCGGAAGAAAACCACGTATCTCCAAAATGGTAACTTTACAGGAGAAGTAAAAAACATACTATAGTTTTAATGTAACTCAGTGGAACCAGACGTCTTTCCAAGTCATTTTGGGCTGTTTCTTTTGGTCCATTCATCATGAAATTTACACACAATGTAAAGAATAACAGGTCCTTTGAAATTATGTCAAAAACTGACAAAAATGAAGATATGAGGTTTTCTTCCGACAGCAGTGATATTCATTTTATATATATATATATATATATATATATATATATATATATATATATATATATATATATATACATACATATACATATATACATATACATATATACACACACACACCCAAACACGCACACACACACACACACACACACACACATGTACACACATGTACACACACATTGCTGATTTTTACTTGTTTCTTACAACTGCTGTAGCAAACATTTTAATACTATAATAGAGTATATTAAATCTATATTAGATCAGTGTTTTGCATTCAAGCAGCCAAATGAGTTAAGTTTTTTGGTGTTATTTAGTAGATTGTATATAGTTTGTTGTTTTATTTTCAATTTTGTGATTCAGCTCTATACTGTATTTTTCTACTAAATATAAGCTAAATCTGACTTTTGGTTGCTCTGCAAAGTTGATTGTTCATGTTTTCAGGGTAATTTACATGATGATCTTTTAAATATTCTGCATAACAAATACTGTGTATGGTATTTAAAACCTGGAATGATCAATTAGATGCAATCATTATACTGAAACTGTTGAACGGCATTAAAAAGAATAATTATTTTTTTTCTTGAGTCATGCATGGTGTCAATTATTTATAGTCAGCACCAGAAATATTTGGAGGCCAACAATGTGATTGTTTTTTCAGATGTCAACCACAGCACACTGGAGTTGAAATTAAGTAACAAAGATGAGCTCAAAGTGCAGATTTCCAGCTTGATTTGAAGATATTTACATCCAAATTAGGTGAACGGTGTGAGAATTACAAACTTTTGCATACAAAGCCCCCATTTTAACTCATTTTTTATTACTTGGTTGCAAATCCTTACCAGTCAATGACTGCCTAAAGACTGTCCAATGCAGTTCCTGCTTGTTCTTTAAGCATGTTACCTTCAGTTTTGCCTACAGTGAGTGAAATTCATGCTTAGTTGGATTAATGTCGGGTGACCATTGTAGAACATTCCACTTCTTTACCTTAGAAAGCCTTGGGTTGCTTTTGCAGTATGCTATATACCCATGAGTACCGTCCAATAAGCTTTGAAGCATTAGGCTGAGAATATAGGATTATACATTTCAGAATTCACGCCGAAGCTTTTATTAGCAGTTAGATCATCAGTAAATACAAGGGTACGAGTTCCATCGGCAGCCACACAAATTCCCACACCATAACACTACCTCCACCATGCTTGAAAGATGAGGTTGTATGCTTTGGATCGTGAGCAGCTCCTTCCCTTCTCCATATTCTTGTCTTTGCATTATTCTTGTATAAGCTGATCTTTGTCTCATCTGACCAAAAGATGTCATTCTAGAACTTTACAGGCTTTTGAAAGATGTTTTGGCACATCAGGTCTTCCTGTTTTTAAGGCTTACCAATGTTTTACATGTAAACTCTCTGCCTCCGCTCTGGTGAAGTCTTCTTTTCACCGACTTTGACACAGACAAAGCTCCCTCCTGGAGGTTGTTCCTGATCAGGCCAAGTGCTGTGAAGGAGTTTTTCTTCACCAGGGAAAGAAATTTTCAGTCATCCTTCACAGCTGTTTTCTGTGGTCTTCTGGGACTTATTCTGATTCTGAGCTCACCAGTAATTTCTTTCATTTTAACAATGTCCCAATAACTAATTTTGCCACAGCTAATGCTTTTGCTATTGTATCTCTCTGACGAGTTAGTTTTGATTTTTTATCCACCTAATGATGGAACTCTACACCATTATCTGCTTACTTTTGATAAAAATAGAGAATAACATACACTTGCTCATGGAGCAGCTGAGCAATCAACTTTACAGTTACTTTGAGGACCTAAAAATAGGGTGGGGAGCGGGGTTAAAATGGTTGTAATGTTGTTCACTCAAATTGGGTGTAAATACTCTTGGACTACAGCTGAAAGTTGACTGAAAGCCTTAGTATCAGACGAATCACAATGTATGGTAAAGCCATTATAATGAATATTTTTGTGCAGTTATAGTTAACCTATATAAAGAACTGAGCTTATTTTTAGTCTGCAGTGTTCATCGGTTTATCCAAAGCGGTGGGAAGCGAAGGGAAGTGCTTAGGATAGAACTTTCCCTCCACTGCTGCTTATCTTGCTCCCGCAATACATCCTGTTCTTGATCAGCCAGAGGGTTGCAGCCAGGCAGCCAGTCCTGAGTGCGTGACAACTCCAGATAGAGCCAGCTGATTACTGATACACCAACACCCCCATGCCCCCCTCCGCCAAACCAACAAAAGAAAAAATGCAAAAGCTCCACTTGCTACTGTATCAGGAATTGCTTACCATGGTGGAAGAGGACAAAATGAAAAAGCATGTGCTTCATTGTAAGTATAAATAGTTCACATAGTTTTGGATAAAGAGATAGAGTAGTATAGGATCAGCTGTAAAGAGGAAATATACATGAAGAGATTAAAAACATCACACACAGACTTATTAAGTTGAACCCTTTAACCGTATGGCTCGGTTTCCTTCACCACAGCATAGTCCTGTACTATGTGGCATTCTGCATGGAGATTTTCCATTGAAAGGAAAATATAGTCCATGACTTGCTGGAGTGCTTTAAACACACTAGTGTCACTGCTGGACTTAGAATAGCCCACCAACCACAAATACCCAGCCAGCAGCTTCCTGTGACCACTAATGAAGGACTACAGGATGATCAAAGACAAACTGTGCAGCAGCAGATGAGCTATCGTCTCTGACTTTACATCTACAAGGAGGACTGACAAGGTAGGAGTGTCTAATGGAGTGGACAGTGAGTGGACACAGTATTTAAAAACTCCAGCAGCACTGCTGTGTCACACAACCACTACGTCAGGGTTACTGGAGTGCTGAGAATGATCCACCCCCCCAAACAGTACCTGCTGTGTGAGGGTCCAAGGGGGTCCTGACCAATGAAGAACAGGGTAAAAGAGGGCTAACAAAGTATGTAGAGAAACCGATCTTACAGTTTGTACAATGAGCGTAGAAACAAGGAGGTCATCATAATATTATGCCTGATCTGGTGTATGTTATGTTGAGATTCTTTAAACTTTAAAAGGTTTTTCACACTCATATCATTCACAAAAATAGTATAATGAATAATTTACTAAAGGTTGTTTGGGGAACCAAAAGTACTTTCTAGTTATGAGAGGAAAAAACTCAAGCGTGGGCCAACATACAGGCCTTTAAGGTTTAATTGGTTAACCATGTCTTGTATTTCATTATGTTGCACTGTTTAAGGTCATCAAGCATATCTCTTATAAACTTTGCCCAGACTTATCACCTAATCACCATGTTGCACAAGGCAGAGGGGCATTACAAGCCTCTTGACTCAGCTGGATAAGAGGCACACACGACAAGGACATTTAAATAACAACAACAAAAAAAATCCCATCTGGCACGGTTGCTGATAAAGTCACTTCCAAAGGTCCATTCCCATGTAAAAGAGTGGGGCCCACTCAGACTTGGCTTTTGGGTTTCTGTACACAAAGGCATACCTCCCAGCACTCCCACATACACATTCATGCTTGCATAATCAGCAGAACCAGTGGAGAAGGCCTCTTCTGTAAACCAAAGATACTTACATTTCTACTAATAAAGTACACGAAACAGCTGTGCAATGTATTGACTCTGAATCATTATTACAATACTGGCCTTTGCAATACTGATATCAATGAAGTCTGAAATATGCAAATGAAAATTTCACTGGGACCAATTTGAGATGTTCTACATCAATGTTCTCTGGGGGTCTGGATGAATCTTTCACATGATGCAATAAATGTAAAAAATTTTTGGTCAACATAAAAATAAATAAACAAACAAATAAATAAATAAAGATAAAATGATTGTTGATCAACTAAAGATTGTGTTTTAAGTGAGGCATATATCACACATAGCACATATAATTGCAGTGTGTGTATCACACCTGCCTTATTATAGAACATGATAAATAAACACAAACACAAATGGACATAAAAGACAGAAGTGATATATAATGAATTTATTTGTATATAGACCGGTTTATGCCAAATGCGGGTCATGTACTCAGGTGTTAAACAGTGTCCAGGAATGATCAGAAAGCAATCTTGATCAGAGTAAAGTAAATGTAGACACACAACTGTCAGCACATGTATGTTTGAGTTATTCTGATCCATATAACAAACAAGAATGGGAAAACATTTCACTTTGAAAACTACAGCAATGCCTCCTCAGTTCCCAAACACAGAGTGGTGTTAAAATCTCATAAAACTAATTGGTAAACAGTTTTTTTTTTTTTTTGGAACGTGTTGCTGGCGTTCAAAATGGGCATATATTTGTCAAAAAACACAGTAAAATTTTTCAGTTTCAACATTATTTGTTGTCTCTGTAGTATTTTCATTTAAAAATATGGTTTGCATGACTTGCATATCATTGCATTCTATTTTTATGTACAGTCTGCAGTGTCCCAACCTTTGGGAAATGGTGTTGCAGTTCCTCAATCCTCAAACACTGCATTTGCAGCACTGCAAACTGATAACGCTCTATTCATCTTAAAGAGTTATCCACTGCTACAAATCATTATTCATGTACAAAATTGAGGACTGAAGATACCCAAGATAAAAATAATATAAACGCTTATTATTATTGATTGGCTCAGTGGAATGCAAAAGTGTGAACACCTTAAATGAAATTTTATTGATTTTCTAAGTGAAAATGTTAACACACCCTCTAAAGGCATCCTTTATTTTTTCTAATTTTAGTGCATTAAATTTTAGTTTAATTTTAGTGTCTTTCCTGTCACTGTTTAACATACAAAAAAAACCCCAATATAATGTGCCATATCTATTTCACAGGCCATATTTTAGGTTTTATTGTTTTACAACATATTAAATTTAGCAACTAAACAGTAACTGGGCACTAAAATGTGTAGAGGATGTGTTAAATTATCACTTAGAAAATCAACAAAACATCGTCTTTTCACACAGTATAGCTTGTGTATTGGTCACCCTTTCTAGAACACTTGCTTTCTGTGAAAGTAGTGCTCCAAATCCCTTGCCACACTCTCTTCCTTAGGGACAAAACTCTGCCCTTTCATCAGATGTCTACATAATGACCTGCAAGATAAGCAGATTTATCTTAAAAGTATCAACGCATGAGGAATTTTTGCAATGATTGTCAAGAGAGCAGTTAAATCATAAACTCAATAATCAACCTGTTACATTTAGAAAACCATTTCTACTGAGGTGGTGAACAATGAAACAGAAAGCATTTCAACTCATTTCAAAAATGAGCCACAGGTTCATCAGAATGTAAATTTTATTATTTACTTTAAAGTTGAAACAGAAACCAAAACCTCACAGCTGCACAGTAGCTCTGTGAGTAAAGTGCTGACTAGCTCCAGCTTGGACACTGATTAACTCATGTCCTTTCAAAGTACCGTCCAAATTGGCAACCACATGGGAAAAATAGCTGTGCAGAGGCGAACGAGTCACTTCCCTTTGGAACTGACAGTCAAGTGATGATGGCCTTCTGTCCACATGACCTGTAATTAGTTCCTGTTCCAGCTGTCCACTGCGTGAGACGAAGAATGAATGAGGAAAGAGAGCAACAGTAAAGAGGTCACTGTGCCTGAAAAGTCTGTCTATGCTGCTTCTGTGTTGTTTTCCGGCCTTTATTACTTTCCTGGTGTCAGAGCCAAATTCCAGCAATGGCTAGAGTGTCCAAAGGTTCACTGTGCAACCAAAATCAAATCAGGTCTTCATTTGATTCATAGTCCAGTTGTCTTCAGCAAGACATTTTCAGTCACAATTTTGTCAGTTAGAATGAGACTAAACCACAGGAACTATTATACCGATTTAGCCACAGTCATACAATACGTGCCTTTTTCGGCTGTTCTAATGATACTGGGCAACTAACAGCACTTAGAGTAAATCAATAACCTTACATAGATTATGGATTGTTACATACATATATTTTCTATTTACAAGAATATACAGTATACTGACTGCTGCAGTTCTGCAGAATACACCAACAACCCTCTAGATTAGAAAGCAAAATACATTCTTATTAGTGGCTCAAAAAAGTATATACTTAAAATGACAGAGTAAAAGCCAATTTGCCAGCTATAATCTCAAAACAGTATAATTTCAAATCACATGACAATAATAATATATTACACGAGTATTGAAGAAAACAGGAGAATAATATGATCATATGACTTCCAAAAGACTCCTCCATATCTTTGGTAAACCTAGAACAATTGTAGTGTCTAAAACACAGACAGACAAAAACAAAAACATCTAAAATGTACATATCTAGAGATACAAAAAATGATCAAATGTATCACCAGATCAAAGATTTAGCACAATAACCCAAAAAAAAAGACTCTTTACTAAAATAATATCTTTTAACACTACAGTTCCAAATAGTGGCTACAGTTTGGGGGCGACTGGTTTCAAAAACAAATAAGTCAAAAAATATTTCCATAACTGAAAATGATGAACATCTTCAAATGGTTCTGCTTCCCTATGCCTTTTAGTAATGGAATGCAAGTTAGAAGATAAAACATTACGGCTTATCAGTATGAATGTTGCAAATTCACAACAGGCAAAAGGCTGTGGCAAAATACAGTGCTGGGATTTTTAGGTTTTATGTACGTAATTGATTCTACATTTTGCTGTCTAACTATGCCCAGCCTGGGAGCAGCACAGTGTCACCAAGGTAGGGGGAGGGGAATTGACTGCTTTGCCCAAGGTTACAACCAGGTATACCCAGGCATTCCTGGGATTTGAACCTATGGCTTTCTGATTGCTGGCTCACCAGTGTTTATCAGTGCGATATGGAAAAACAGGGCTTATTTTTCAGGAAATTTTGGCTGAAAACATTTGCCATACACATCTACCTTTAAATCTGTAGAGGTCCACATTTAACATTCAAATTTAACTATAAAAACAGCATGGAATATGATGAGTATAAATATTACCTCATACACTTTTGGAAGCATTGTTGCTTCATTATGATGAACATGTGGCCTCATAACTGAAAAGCCCTTTTTCCAGATGTTAAAAGACAATGACATCAAGACTTTTTCCTTCTTAGTTACCATTGACCTTCCACAGGTCTGTCCCAGAATTACGTGTGTTTAAATAGTGTGACCCAGCAGCTCCATAAAGCAAGAAAAATGAAAACAAGCTCCAAAAAATGATGAAGCAACATTTTTGGCTCAGCCGTCAGCCTGCTAAGACAATGCTACTGATATGAGTACACATGGGGAGACATGGGATAGATCTAACAATATGCTGCTATACTAGTGTTAGGCTCTGATGAGATTTTAAGAGTAAAAGCACCATATGTTTCCCAGCCCTCTAAAGATAATGGAGATCTGCACAGTTGTGAAAAGGAAAGTGTTAGGTAGGTAGGATTTCACCTGATATGATAAAGTGATAAAGAAACAGACAAGAAGGAGGTGCTGAACGTCCACAGGTGGATGGACGTTTGTGCTCTGTGTGATGTTACCATTAGAACTTGCTGGACAGGAGTGATTAGAAAGGGACTGAAGCACATTATTAAATGTTACACCTAATAATGTGAGATTTAATGAGCACAAATATGAAAACAGTTAATACAAAAAGAACATAAGCTGCCTCAACTCTGGAACAACTTACAGTGCAGGTCACTGTAAAAACCCCCAGTGACTGTTTCTAGATATCATCTCCAAGGCCTACTGTAGCCCTACTGCAGAGTTGATGGGCACTAAAATATTCTTTAGGTTAGAAACAGTCTAAATTTATACCAAGTTATTGTTAAAAGGACACTCCACTAACTGAGTTCATACGTTATCTGCTGTACTCTTCATAAGCACACCATCATCAAAGTGCAGTCATTCTTAATGTTAATGTTAATCTCCACTCAGCAGAAATGTGTGAAAAAGTGACAAAATGCCTTGAGTCCAGCGCCGTCATCACAACAATGCCAAACGAGAACACACATGAAGAGCCCAGGGATTCTTTCCAGAGACTAAAGTGACAAGAGAAGAGAGGCCAGCTCCTTCTGTGCTTCCTCATCCTGTCACAAACAGTACAAAGGAGAAACATTCAGTGCTGAAATACTGAATACTACCTGATTAATTAAGTATCATGCAAAAGCACTGTTCACTCCCTGCATTAACTTATGTTCAGGGTGATATGAAAAAGTGGAAAGTGCCAAGTACTGGTGTGATAAGGGTCCAACGTGTCCAGAAGCGGGATCAGGAATGCGTGTGACTTGATAACAGTTATAGTGTGAGCTTAGTAGTGGGAAGTGTGCCGGTTATTGGTATGCTCATATTAGCAAGCCACAAATATGCATAGATCATGCAATGTACAGAGTGCAAACCATGCTAATGTTAGTCTCTTTTGTTGAGTGATTGGTTCAGGGATATCTCAGGCACATTTCAAATAATTTAGTCAGCAGCTGTGCATCTTTTTCTCTCCTCTCCCATTTGTTTACAAGTAGTCCATGCAGTCTAAACCATTCTAACAGCCCTTACAATCACACAAACAAGGACACTCAGGACATTTTTGTCTAACAGCAAAACACTGATGGAGTAAATGGGGTTGGTATCCTTCCTCCAGTCACAAAATCACAGGTAGGCCTATATGCCCTGCTGTCTACTTATCAGATTACTTGAGACAAATATTTATACCAAGTGTGAAAAGACCTACGAATGCTGTAACTCACCTCTTTAGTTACTATGCTCATAGCAGAGGCAGATTCACACATCTTCTTGGCTTGGGTTTTCTGGCCCAGGTCTTTGTAACACTAAAAACAATGAAGAAAGAAACAAATTATGAGTTCGAGTTCAACCACGCTGGCACAGTAGCAGCATATTCTATTGGATCATTGTATCCTTGTCTAGGGATTACTGCATATGATCTAGGGAAATTCTGGTCAAAATCATCAACACAAACATTCACACTAAATATGATCCCACAGAAGAACCATTTTTGGATCCCTAAAGAACATTTCAAATGGATGACCTGTAAAAGCATCAGGTGAAAACACAAAAGGTTCCATTAAGTTAAGTTAGTCAGTTAAGTGACACTTATTAGTCCCACAATGGGGAAATTTCACCTCCGCATTTAACCCATCCATGCAGTGAAACACCACATACACACTAGTGAACATACACACTAGGGGGAAGTGAGCACAATTGCCCAGAGCAGTGGACAGCCCTATCCACAGCGCCTGGGGAGCAGTAAGGGGTCAGGTGCCTTGCTCAAGGGCACTTCAGTCATGAACTGAGGGGACTGAACTTGTGACCTCCCGGTCACAGGGCTGGTTCCCTAACCATGAAAATGGTTCTTCCATGACATCAAGCAGAAGAACCCTTTTTTACCACCTTTAGTTTTTAAGAGTGAATGAGTACACATGTTGTTTGGCTGGAAAACTGCACAAACACAGCAGCTCAAACTAAACAGACGTCCATGAATATACCAGAAAAGTTTATCAGAAGAGGCAAAATTTGTGTCTGAAAGCCAAACTGTAGCAGGTAAGGATGAAAAGCATGCTCTTCACACAATAAACACTACAAAGACATCAAACTGAAGAAGCAAGAAAAAATTTACCTTGGCTAAAAACACATAGTTGAACTTCGAGTACTTCGGACAGAGCTCCTCTGCCTGTCAAATGGAACATTTAAGGACATGAGTTGCCATTGAACAGTTTCCATTCTATGAACTAGACTATCAGAGCCAAAAAGAACAATGTTTTAACATCACGTTGCTGTTGACACTGATGTAACACAGGACATCATGAACCTGATGCTGATCTGGGTGTAAGGGTATGGGATGTAGAAAGAGTGTTTTGCTTTCCATGGCTTTCATTTTAGTATTTTTACTCTGTGATGGGATAAAGCAGTGAAGCTATAATGAAAACCACACCTTCCTCTGTGTAATGTTAACAATGCTTCAAGCAACTACTATTTACCAAAAAGCAGCTAAAACAGTTAAGCGGCTAACGTAAACTCCCTGAGGATTTTGTGTGTTTAATGAGCTTGAAAACATCAGCGCACACTGTAAACCTCCACCCTTCCACATCAACATATTAAATAACAACCTTGTCTGCGTTTACAACAATTTCACCATGGCACGAAAGAGGAATGCTGGGGCATCTGAGTACACTCTGTCCTCCAATCAAGCTTGATATTCTGACTTGACATTTAAATCACAGTCATTCAAACAACCATCACTTATGTCATTATGACAACATGTTTGATTATCACATTCACATCCCCTCAAGAAAGACAGAGAAAACTGATACTGATCTTCATGAGGCTGGATATTGGTACAGAATCCATGCCAGGACACTGAATTTTCCCCCTATCCCTCTTAATTTATGCACTACACTACACAGAGCCTTCACATTCAGACTTAGTCTCAAAAAGAAACTTATCTTTTCATTCAGTTCGGTCTTAACTAAATATAACAAACTAACTAATTATACCAAAATTCCTGGTCACTGGTGAATTTTAAAGTTCCCATATTTTCAGTCTGAACCTGTTTCTCACAGGGGATGTTGTATAACTCTTCAGGATGTGTTTGTTAGAAAGCTAGACAGCCCTTACCCTCCCGGCAAGGCGCAACATGTTACAACACACGCCACTTAAATCAAAATTGATGGGTGAGATACACAAAATGAGGAGGAGGCATGCAAGAGAGTGTCTTGGCTAAGACTGATTTTATTTCTCTATATAAACATGTGAAATGTGGGAACACAGATTAAGCCTTTTAAATACCTGAGGTTTGATCTTTAACTGGGTGCAGGACAAACTCGGGGGCAAGTCCCTTCTCATCACTACACAAACATGCCTCTCTGCTTGTAGAAGGCAGATGGGGGGTATTTTTGCAAGTTTGATGGGTTATATTAGTTGGGTTTATAGCTAGGAGCATAGGTGAAACACTTTCAATTTCAATAATGACTTACATATTTTACAGAAATGTGAATGTTCTGCAACTGTTTCATTCATTGGACAAACTTATTGGATACATTTCTAGAGATTATTTTTGTGTTCTAGTCTGCAGACAGTCAGTTATCACTGCTGTAAATTAGACGTGCTAGCACAAAACTTTAATATCACAATAATGGCCTAATTTATCACAATGTTGTACTAAGAAATGAAACTCTACATTTATACAAATTGTTTTTTGGGCCAGGTTGAGGACCCTGTAGGTAGAATATGGAGTACGAAAGAAAAGCAGTGCAACTTCACCATGAGATTTGAAGGTGCTCTAAACAATAACACACCAAAACAGCTGAACAAACATCAAATAAAACATGCCATCACAACGCAAAAACACAGTGAGACACTGGTAAAACACAGCTAATCTGCATATCTAAAAACACTTTGGTGCAACTATAACTTATTTTAAAAAACGCAGTTATGGGACTTCAGAATGTGCCCAATAACAACAGTGTGTGTGTTAAACATCAAGATTTAAACCACACACTCATATTTAATGACTCTGTACATAAAGGTAGTAAATAAAAACAATGGACCTTGCATTTAAACAAGCTATAAACTCATACATTCAAATATACATGAACTCCAATGTCCATGGGGTTTCCATGCTAATACTAAAAGAGTATGCGATTGGCCCACCTTGAGGAAGTTCTGCAGTGCATCCTGGATGGTTGAGCTTGGGGGTTCTCCAAACAATGTAGCAGCAATCTTCCTCTCAATCCATGTGCACTGAGCCACCTGCGACATACACATGCAGAATGATTTTGTATGAAAATGACTATTAAAAGTTAGAGACTACCTTTTATATTTTAACTTTTCGGTCAAAATGGCCATTATGTACAAATTACTAATTTTTCAGCATTTGTTTCTAATGATCCAGGAAAACCTAAAAACATTTAATGATGCAGAGGTCTGGACTCTAGGGTGATCAGTCCATTTTTCTGAGAACACCAGCAATTTTCTCCTTTTTCCCCCTTTTACTAGCAATAATACCTTGGCAGCTACACATACTTTAAGATCCATAGCACTGAGCTGACCTTTCAGTGGAGAATTTCTCCCATCAGACCATGGCAAGCGAACAGTCTATTCACAAATGCCTGCTGAAAAATGAATAACTTGTACTCAATGGCCACTTTGACAGGAGTTTGCATGTTCTCCCCGTGTCCGCGTGGGTTTCCTCCAGGTTCTCTGGTTTCCTCCCACAGTCCAAAGACATGCAGGTCAAGCCAATTGGACATGCTAAATTGCCCCTAGGTGTGAGTGTGTGAGTGACTGTCTGTGTCTGTCCGTCTGCCCTACGAATGACTGGCGACCTGTCCAGGGTGTATCCTGCCTTTCGCCCAAGGACTGCTGGGATAGGCTCCAGCACCTGGATGGATGGATGGTCCCTGATTTTTGTACAGTATTGTTTTTATATCTCAGATGGTATAATTACACATTTTAATGTATAAATCATTCCAAGAGAAACAGACTGTCACTCTCCGAAATTATTAAGCAATCATTTTTAATATTCAAATATCAAGAAGCCATAACTAGCACAATAACTTTACACATTCATTCATTCAGGTGACCTTTCTAAGAAACCGGAATGGACTGCTTTAAGCTGCCAGAAATTTGACACTCTCAACTGTCGCTAATTATAAGTTGCAGAGGTATAATTGCACACTCACACACACACATACATGCTGTGATTTTAGCTCATTTCCTAGAATAAGACAATACTTGGTCCAGCATAAGAACTGTTACGTCTTTGTTCTTTGTAGAAAGGTGCAATTGAAGGTGTACGGAAGAGTAACATCAGCATTAACACTGGATCTTTGTCAACTCAAATACTGTGCAAACAAGGCTTTGAGTCTACCATGTTGTGACATTAGTAAAGACACACAAGACATCAGAAAAGGTATACGTTTTGGCAATATTATAACAAAACACAATCATGCCAGGAAAACTTAACAAACCGATATATACTTATTTTAAATATATACACAACTACTTTTTATACACATTGTGTATACACAAAATGGCCATTCATTAAGTGCATCTTCTTCCACACTCACTGTTCTTTTTATCAGCTCCTCTTACCCGGCATAGGCGTGTTCTGTAGTTCTACGATTACAGACTGTAGTCCAGTTGTCTCTCTGCATAATATGTTAGCCTCTTTTTACCCTTTTCTTCAAAGGAAAGGACCCCCAGAGGACCACCATAGAACATGTGTTATTTATGTTACTTATTATTTATTATTGCGCCATGTGTTATTTATTATTTCAGTCATGTCATCACACTGCTGTGCTCCCTTCACTGGCTTCCAATAGCTGCATGCATCAGATTTAAAACCCTGATGGCTGTCCGAACAGCAGAGTCTCTTCGTGTCTTCAAATGCAGACTCGTGTCTTTATACAGCACTTAAATGAGCACTGAGTTAATGATACTTTGTAATGTATTGTATTGCACTTATCGAAATGTATTGTACTGTTTTATATTGCACTGTGCTGTGTTTAACCCTGTGTCTTTTCTGTAGGTATCATCATGGACTTTCGTTTCTAGCGGTATCTGAGCTCAGCACTGCAGTAACACTGACGTGGTGGTATCATATTGGTGTGTGTTGTGCTGACACGAGTGGATTAGACACAGCAGTGCTGCTAGAGCTTTTAACCACTGTGTCCACTCACTGTCCCCTTTATTAGACACATCCTAAAAACATCATCAGTGCACACTGTAAACCTCCACCCTTCCACATCAACCTCTGTTAGTCTACCTTGTAAATGTAAAGTCTGAGGCAGTAGCTCCATCATCAGTGGTCATAGTACTTGGCCTATAAGAAATTGCTGGCTGGATATTTTTGGTTGGTGGACTATTCTCAGTCCAGCAGTGACACAACAGGCCACCACCACGTCAGCTGGGAACGATCCACCACCCATATAATACCTGCTCTGTAGTGGTCCTGAGGGGGTCCTGACCACTGAGGAACAGGGTAAAAGGGGGCTAATACAGTATGCCAAGAAACAGATGGACTACAGCCTGTAATTGCAGAACTATATACATAGTGCGCCTATATGGTATGTGGAGCTAATAAGATGGACAATGAGTGTACATACAAGTAGGTGAGCTCAATGAAGTGGGTGGTCAGTGCATATTCAAACCTTTCTAAGACATAACAAATAATGATCATTATCAATGGTAGAAATTATGGAACACCTCCATTTGCTAAAGCTATTTTATTTTACAGTAGCCCCATTATATAATGTAAACTGGCATGTGCACAATGTAAATCATGATAGCTACACTAAAGCAGTCCATTTTGGTATCTGAGAAGCAGCTTCTCCATATAAAACAGGATGAGGACATGGAGTAGAAAAATCTTGCACTATACTAGCCATTCAAATTCAATTCAATTCAATTTAATGAACAAAAAAGTGTTTTTTTCACTATAACTTTTAAAAGATTACATAAATTTAATAAATTAATAAATCACAGTCAATCAGTTATTAACGTTGATTTGAAAAAAGAGACAACAGCTCCATAAAGCTGCACAGATATTCATATAACGAATCTGTTTCGACAGATTGTGAAACACAACAGTAATTGTAGAGGCAGATCTATGGCTTCTATAGTTTTGGGGCTCTATAGAAAAATAAAACAGTTTGCAGTGATGGAACTTTAAATGATGACTGAAACTGCAGAAGTGTAATGGTTTAATAAGATGATCAATTATATAATAGTTGACAGACTAGAGAAATAATGTTGCAGCCCTAGTTGAAAGGATAGTACTGAAACATCTGAGCCTTAAATGAAGAGGCTTCAATACATAATGTTGAACTCACAGCATAGCACCACCGGCCCAGCAGATAATAAGACAGTGGATCCTGAGGCTTCAGCTTAATGGCTATATCCAGATGATCCTTTCATGAACGGGTTTGGGAGGTGGAGAGAGAGAAAGAGAGAGAAAAAGAGAAAGAAAGAGAACAAAAGAGCTCATTTATCTTATGTTACGTGACCTGTTCCGTCCTGCCACCACAATAGTTCCCCCTCACACAAACACACGCAAGCACTTGTGCAAGGGTTCAAGCACACAGTCCTGCTTGTCACTCAGTCCCTTTCCCACTCATATCTCCCCTCCTGCTTTCTCTCCCTCTCATCTCTCTGTCTATTCCTCCACTCTATATTTCTATCTTTCCTATTGACACTCACCCTCCCAGAGCTCTACAGGTAAACATGGACTGGAGGCCTAGCTGACAGCCAAGATAAAACGCTACGTGCTGAACCGCGGGTCTGTACTTATGAAACACTCTTGTGTGGAAGAGTCTGAGGGGTGGGCTGATGGGTGTTATCTGGCTCTGACTGCTCACCAAAAACACAATTCACTGGCCTCTTTAGTCATGTTTCCAGATACTCTCACAAAAACCAGAAGAAACACTTGCATCAGCAGACACCAAGACAAAAAACACTGCCATAAAAAAACCTGAAATTGAAAGAAATTGTATCATTTTCACTGTTTGTTTATTTATTTTTTTGGATTTTTACAGAATGTTTTTCCAAATTTAGTACAGACTATTTCCATCCATTATTCTCTTTCTTAAGCAATGTCATCATACTGGGAGCATGAAGACTAGCCTATGCTTCCTCTGACAAGTGAAGCCAGCTATTTTCAAACTGTCACTAATGCAACACCATTGAACAGCTTAACATGCCTGAAAGCTCTGCTAACAGACACCTGCATTGGCTAAGATCACGCTGAGTGATGGGAGACGGAGGGCTGTCCTATTCGTGCAGAGAAGGCAAGGTCTATTCTGCTTTCTTTTACTTCTGGCCACAGATGGCTGTGATAGCACTAGGAGATCAATCTCAGCCTCTCCTGACATTTCCTTAAGTACTTTCAAATTAAAAATGTTTTTGTGAATATAAAATAGGTACAATATGTCACTAAAGTAAGTACACCCCTCACATTTCCGCAAAAAATTGATATCTTTTCAAGGGACAACACTACAGAAATGAAACTTGGATATAACTAAAAGTAGTCAGTGTTCAGCTTGCATAGCAGTACAGATTTACTGTCCTCTGAAAATAACTCAACACTCAGCCATTAATGTCTAAATAGCTGGCAGCACAAGTGAGTCCACTGTGAGGTGGACATGTCCAAATTGTGCCTAAAGCATCAATATTTTGTGTGACCATTTTGTGTTGTTATCTAGCACTGCCTGAACCTTCTTGGGCATGGAATTCATCAAAGCTGCACAGGATGCTACTGGAATCCTCTTCCACTCCTCCATGATGACATCACGAAGCTGATTGATGTTAGACACCTTGCGCTTCTCCTCCTTCCGCTTGAGGATGCCCCACATGTGCTCAACTGGGTTTAGGTCTGGAGACATACTTGGCCAGTCCATCACCTTTACCTTTAGCTAGGCAGTTGTCATCTTGGAGGTGCCATGCGGTGCAGTTTCCTAAGGAAGGGGATCATACTGTGCTTCAGAATGTCATAGTACAAGTTGGAATTCATGTTTCCCTTAATGAACTGCAGCTCCCCAGTGCTGGCAGCACTCATGCAGCTCCAGACCATGTTGCTACCACCACCATGCTTGACTGTAGGCAAGAGATAGTTGTCTTGATACTCCTCACCAGGGCGCCACCACACATGCTGGACACCATCCGAGCCAAACAAGTTTATCTTTGTCTTGTCAGACCACAGGACATGGTTTCAGCAATCCAGGTTCTTGGACTGCTTGCCTTCATCAAACTGTTTCTGGGCTTTCGTGTGCATCAGCTTCAGAAGAGGCTTCCTTCTGGGATGACGGGCACGCAGACGTATGGTCTGAGCACTTACAGGCTGACCTCCCACTTCTTCAACCTCTGCAGCAATGCTGGCAGCACTTATGCGTCTATTTTTTGAAGCCAACTTCTGGATGTGACACTGAACACGTGGACTCAACTTCTTTGGTCGACCCTGGTGAGGCCTGTTCCGAGTGGAACCTGTCCTAGAAAACCGCTGTATGACCTTGGCCACCATGCTATACATCAGTTTCAGGATGTTAGCAATCTTTGTATAACCTAGACCATCTTTGTGGAGAGCAACAATTCTATTTCTCACATCCTCAGAGAGTTCTTTGCCATGAGGTGCCATGTTGAATATCCAGTGGCCAGTATGAGCGAATTGTACCCAAAACACCAAATTTAACAGCCCTGCTCCCCCTTCACACCTGGAACCTTCTAACTCTACTGAGTCACATGATTCCAGGGAGAGACAACGGTACAATTAGGCACAATTCGGACATGTCCAATGTGAGGTGTACTCACTTGTGCTATTGAGACATTAATGGCTGAGTGTTGAGTTATTTTCAGAGGACAGCAAATCTGTACTACTACTACACAAGCTGAACACTGACTACTTTGTTATATCCAAGTTTAATTTCTATAGTGTCGTCCCATGAAAAGATATTTGCAGAAATATTTGCAGAAATGTCAAGGGTGTATTCACTTTTATGAGATATTGTATTTACTCATTCTTTGGGTGCTGAACAGTACTGACATTATAACATTTATTTAGAATGTACAGTAAAAAAGTACCATCATACATACTAACATTGGCATTGTTCTCCTCAAGATAAACCTGGGCTAGCTCTTAGCACAAAGATGATTTTTAAAAGGTAGAGTGACCACCTCTGACCACTTGCTCCTAATTAATTAGCACCAACATACTTTTGAGAAACTAAGCCCAGCTTGGTCTAGGTGCTACTAAATTTTTGGTGGATGAACCTGCTAGAAATCCCTTAATCATTAAACAACTGTCAACATTTTCAAAGTTACTTAAAGTTTCTGTTGTGTTTCTTTACACTTACCTTGAAAAGGTAACCATTCTTTATCTTACTCTGGACAGATTCATATTCCGATAGAAGTCCACACAGAATAGCATACCTGTTCACAAGGAGGGAAAAACAGAAAAGAGGAGGTGTTTAATAACTCTTAAATCAGTAACAGTTCTGAAGTATAGCCTCTTGTAGTGATTACATATTGACAAAGAATTGGCTCCTTTCTGGAGCCATCTCTTCTTCAGCCCCCCAACTCCTCAGAATTACTCATAATAGTTCAAAGGCTGATGTCCCCTTTCAGCTCCTCAGCTTAGATAAGCCTCTGCAGGCATGGATGGGAGAAGGCAAAGCAACAACACCACATACCAACCTTTCGCTGGGTCATCAGCCTAGATTTGAGGAAGGGCTGGTGAAGAACAATGTCTTTCAAGCGTTCACATCAAGGGTGGTGGGTTTGCCCAGCAGTAGCCACTTTGCCCAATTAGTCAAGGGCCTCTTGCTTGAGGTAGTAGATAGTTATAGTATGGTCAGAGACAGCTGACAGATTTATGTGTGTGTGTGTGTGTGTGAGTGAGAGAGAGAGTGTGTGCGCATGTGTGTGCGTACGTGTGTGTGTGTGTGTGTGTGCGCGCGCGTGTGTGTGTGCACTCACACGCCCAAACGCCTGGTTAAAGAGTGTTTTGAGACAGGAGGTATGAGGTGATCAAAGCTTTTCCACCACACGGATGTTAATCCTGCTGGTACTACTCTACTCAAATGTACAGCCTCTGTACAAACACCTTTCAAATGTAATGAAAAGGCTGTCAGTCAAGGAGGAATCTGTTACTTTTACGATATATGCCGTTTTACGTTGTTCTAGTACTGATGATACATATGAAGTGTGCTGTAACATACTTTATCAGGATAACGTTAACACACTGTCCACCTCTAGTGCGTGTGAGTAAGTGAGAAACAGTGTGTCAGCTTGTGTATTTGGTGGTAGGGAGTAAATGTCAGGGTTAGACCAGGTGCTGGAGGTCAGGTTTCCGCTGTGGATGATTTAAGCCTTTTTGTTGGCAGTCATCACACTGGCAGTAAGCTCTACTGGGGCGGTGACTGCCTTCTTCTCGTAACCCTTCCGGCCTTCATTCATCTAGAGCTGATCTGATCAAATGGCCCCAGCCTGGCGCGCTTAAACAGCTTGCTGCTCCCAAGAAGAAGACAATGTAGAATAGATTGGCTTATCTATTGACTTCAGGTTTTCACTCTTCTAATGCATGCAGAGCTATCAAATTTAGAGTATCGCGGATAGTCCAGTCCAACTCGAATCTTCCAATGAAGACTCCTTTGGGCATGAAGACTCGCAATGGGCAATAAATGTAGTTGTTACATGTACAGCATAAATGCAATAAAACACAAAATAGAACTTGAAATAAAAAAGTAATAACACTGGAATTCAACAATTTATGTTACCGAATTACTTCAATTCAATTTTAAAGGTATTGAACAAGCATTGAAAAATGCCATCTCTACTGAATTGAAGTGGTTGGGAGGGCTAAACGATTTGGAGGGGAAATGTCTTATTGTGAATTTTCTCTCCAATATTGCAATTGTGATTTAAATGCAATTATTTTTTTTTCTACATATTAATTTCCAGGCCTGTTTTTTGGCCAAGAAGATCAGAATATTCACTTTTTCGGTCATAAAGATTGAACATTGAATGCACCAGACTACCAGTTACTTGTGATGGTTGTGATGTCACAGCACCAGGGACTGGTCTAACTCATCTATGGGCAGTTCACAAGCTCTGTGTTATTGGGTTAAATTCCTCATTTAAAATGTATAAAAGATAACTGTGTTAATTATGTATTCTATAACAAAAATTGCAGCTCTAGCAATTAGAAAAACACTTTTTTTTTTAAAATTGTGACTTCAATATAAAAATGATAAATCTTCCTTATGCATGTTATTAATGTTAGCACTTGATTAGTCTAAGGTCCATTGCGGTTAGTAAATAAGTTTACCTGTTTCCCACACCTCAAACTGATTTTTGGTTTGTAAAAAAGTATCATTCAGGAACTGGTATCATAATTAAGGTATCGGTATAGTATAAATATTAGAAAGTACTTAAAAAAAATACCAGCCCCTGTAATCATTATGGGCTTAGAGAAGGGTGGAGGAGAAGTATGTCTTGTATACTTCTCTTTGTAAGATTATATAAATGGCAGCTACTGGCCACAGTATCATTAAAAAAAATAGCCTAATTCAACAGTTTGAGGGCAGTTTCTTCTCCAAAATAAATAAAGGCTGAGGATGGGCAATATGTCCAAGCAATGTCCTCTATAAGCAAACACAACGATGACCTATGAGCTTGTTGTTTGAAGAAAGAAGCATGGGAAGAAAGAGTGTCTTTCAAACAGGTTGCCTTTAAGTCCATCATTAAAGCATGACTGACAGTTCAGTCATAAATTATACCTTCCAATTAATGAATGAATGACTTCTTTCTTTGGCACTTGGCAATAAATCAGGATAGTTTGGTGCTAGAGACACTGATTTGTTTTGATGAAGCAAACACTGCACATAAATGGTATCAATGTTTTGACCTTGTTGGTATTATAGGAGTGAAG